>NC_053041.3:28724413-29036614 GCF_002575655.3 Aegilops tauschii subsp. strangulata | reverse complement strand
ACATAGCATGTGCAAGAAAGTAGAGAGTCTTACGACAAAAACTGGATGCACTTCGTGTACAAAACGGACAATCTCTTTCGAAGCATCAGGGTTTCATACGGAAACTCGTCTGTTACAAAGGGATTTCATTTTTTTGAACTTATTTGAACTCCATAGTTTTTCTGTGTTCAAAATGCACCATTCAAAGCCACATCATTAATTTTCAACCCTTTCTGACTTCATTTGTTATTTTTCATGCATTTACTAATTTTTTTCAGCTATAAGACCCTGAAATTGAAAAGCACTACAAATGAACTCTGAAAAGGTTGAAAGTTGGCATGGTATCATCATTTCACCCACATAGCATGTGCAAAAAAGTAGAGAGGCTTACGGCAAAAACTGGATGCACTTCATGTACAAAACGGACAATCTTTTTCGAAGTATCAGGGTTTCATACGGAAACTCGTCGGTTACAAAGGGATTTCATTTTTTTGAACTTATTTGAACTCCATAGTTTTTCTGTGTTCAAAATGCACCATTCAAAGCCACATCATCAATTTTCAACCCTTTCTGACTTCATTTGTTGTTTTTCATGCATTTACTGATTTTTTCAGCTATAAGACCCTGAAATTGAAAAGCACTACAAATGAACTCTCAAAAGGTTGAAAGTTGGCATGGTATCATCACATTAAAACCAAAGTACATACATAGTTCAAATTGAACAACATATAGCTCTCCAGAGCATCTAGTTAAACCATACGTTGAAACTATGTAAAACCTTTCAATGCAACAAGAAATGCGATCATAATCATAACTAAGGTAACAATTGATCCAACGGCATAATTATACCAAGCTTCGGTATGAATGGCATATTTCCTAATCTTTCTAATCTTCAACCGCATTGCATCCATCTTGATCTTGTGATCATCGACGACATCCGCAACATGCAACTCCAATATCATCTTCTCCTCCTCAATTTTTTTTATTTTTTCCTGCAAGTAATTGTTTTCTTCTTCAACTAAATTTAACCTCTCGACAATAGGGTCGGTTGTATTTTCCGGTTCAACCACCTCCTACATAAATAAAATCTATATCACGTTGGTCGGCATAATTGTCATAAACAATAAATGAACCAAATAGTTATAAAAAGATAATATATACCACATCCGAATCATAGACAGGACGTGGGCCGACGGGGGCGCATACCAGAACCATCGCACTATATAATAACAAGGAATAATAAAAGTAAGAAATTAGACAACTATTTATCTCAAGTAAGAATATTTTTTCTTTCAAAAAGAAGATAAGAACAAGAGGCTCACCACAGTGGTGCCGGCAACGAGATCGGCGCGGGCGATCGACGGCGGTGAAGACGAGGACGGGACATGACGGACCGCTAAACCTTGAAAAATCTCGGGGAAAATGGAGCTCGGAGGTTGAGTTTCGAGAGAAGAAATATTAACTAGTGTGGCTCGGACATTTCATCAAACACCTCATGTGCATAGGAGGTGAGCTAGAGCACCCAAATGCCCTCCCCTCGCCGGCCAGCAAAAAACAGAGCAGTGTGGAGTGCTCTGCTCGCCGGCGATGGGCTATATATAGGCAAATCATTTGTCCCGGTTCGTGGCTGGAACCGGGACCATTGGATGTGGGCCAGGAGCGAGGCCCATTGGTCCCGGTTCGTGCCTAGAACCGGGACAAATGGGTCCAGACGAGCCGGGACCAAAGCCCATGAGGCCCCGGCCGGCCACCTGGGCTCACGAACCGGGACGAATGCACCCATTGGTCCCGGTTCGTATAAGAACTGGGACTAATGGGCTGGCCAGGCCCGAACGAAAGCCCCTTTTTCTACTAGTGTGAAGAGGCGGCACGCGTCTCCGGGGAATGCCCCCCTCATGGACGGCGCCGCCGCCGGCACCGAGAGGGGGGAAACGGACGCGTCGAGTCTACACGGAGGGGATTTAGCTGTGGGTTTGGCCCGGATGTTGCTCCCAGGTGTCTCTCTCCACTGGTCAAAGCCCGTCCGTGGGAAGTCAAAGGGCTAGATCTCGTGGTCAACCGCTCCAGGGTTAGGCGGGACGGGGGTCCTGGGGGTAGAAATGCCACCGGAGCATCACAACGGCCCCTCATACATGCGGGGTGGTGTTGTGGCATGTCTGACGAGGCGGCACGCGTCTCCGGTGTGTGCCCCCCCCCCCTCACGGATGGCACCTGGAGGGGGGAAACGGACGAGTCGGGTCCATACGGAGGGGATGTTGATGTGGGTTTGGCCTGGATGTTGCTACCAGGTGTCCCTCTGGGCTGACCTAACACAACGGGGTGGAGAGGTCCACTGGTCAAATCCTGTCCTTGGGAAGTCAAAGGGCTAGATCTCGTGGTCAACCGCTCCAGGGTTAGGCGGGACGGGGCCCTGGGGGGAAGCAATGTCACCGGAGCGTCGCACAGGCCCCTCATACATGCGGGGTGGTGTTGTGGCATGTGTGAAGAGGCGGCACGCGTCTCCGGGGTGTGGCGCCCCTCACGGACGGCGCCGCCGCCGGCACCTGGAGGGGGGAAACGGACGCGTCGGGTCTACACGGAGGGGATGTAGCTGTGGGTTTGGCCCGGATGTTGCTCCCAGGTGTCTCTCTCCACTGGTCAAAGCCCGTCCGTGGGAAGTCAAAATGCTAGATCTCGTGGTCAACCGCTCCAGGGTTAGGCGGGACGGGGGTCCTGGGGGTAGAAATGCTACCGGAGAGTCACACCGGCCCCTCATACATGCGGGGTGGTGTTGTGGCATGTCTGACGAGGCAGCACGCGTCTCGGGTGTGTGGCCCCCCTCACGGACGGCTCCGCCGCCAGCACCTAGAGGGGGGAAACGGACGCGTCGGGTCCATACGGAGGGGATGTTGATGTGGGTTTGGCCCGGGTGTTGCTCCCAGGTGTCCCTCTGGGCTGACCTAACACAACGGGGTGGAGAGGTCCACTGGTCAAATCCCGTCCTTGGGAAGTCAAAGGGCTAGATCTCGTGGTCAACCGCTCCAGGGTTAGGCGGGACGGGGCCCTGGGGGGGAAGCAATGTCACCGGAGCGTCGCATAGGCCCCTCATACATGCGGGATGGTGTTGTGGCATGTCTGAAGAGGCGACACGCGTCTCCGGGGTGTGGCCCCCCTCACGGACGGCGCCGCTGCCGGCACCTGGAGGGGGGAAACGGACGCGTCGGGTCTACACGGAGGGGATGTAGCTGTGGGTTTGGCCCGGATGTTTCTCCCAGGTGTCTCTCTTGGATGACCTAACACAACCGGGTGGAGAGGTCCACTGGTCAAAGCCCGTCCTTGGGAAGTCAAAGGGCTAGATCTCGTGGTCAACCGCTGCAGGGTTAGGCGGGATGGGGGCCCTTGGGGGGTAGCAATGCCACCGGAGCGTCGTACCGGGCCCTCATACATGCCGGGTGGTGTGGTGGCATGTCTGAAGAGGCGGCACGCGTCTCCGGGGTGTGGCCCCCCTCACGGACGCGATGACAGTAGTAGACGTTCTGCGGTAACGGTGCGGCGTGAATATTATTAAATACTCGGAGTGCGATAAAATCATGATTTTTTTACACGACGTGGGCACATGTGCTGTAGGAATGATGGTATTTTTTCATAATTTTTGGTGATGGATAAGTATCCGAACACTTCCCTCTACGCGGATTGCCCTTCGCATGTCTCCGACTGTGGCCGGCGGCCTCCGGGGGCTAGCATGCCGCCAATCTTGCGTATGCGGCCTCTCACAAGTCTGAAAGTGTTGTGGCGGTTACAAAAGCCCGACACGCGTCTCCGGGGTGTGGCCCCCCTCACGGACGGCGCCGCCGCCGGCACCTGGAGGGGGGAAACAGACGCGTCGGGTCTACAGGGAGGGGTTGTAGCTGTGGGTTTGGCCCGGATGTTGCTCCCAGGTGTCTCTCTGGGCTTACCTAATGAAGGAAATATGCCCTAGAGGCAATAATAAAGTTATTATTTATTTCCTTGTATCATGATAAATGTTTATTATTCATGCTAGAATTGTATTAACCGGAAACATAATACTTGTGTGAATACATAGACAAACAGAGTGTCACTAGTATGCCTCTACTTGACTAGCTCGTTGATCAAAGATGGTTATGTTTCCTAGCCATTGACATGAGTTGTTATTTGATTAACGGGATCACATCATTAGGAGAATGATGTGATTGACTTGACCCATTCCGTTAGCTTAGCACTCGATCCTTTAGTATGTTGCTATTGCTTTCTTCATGACTTATACATGTTCCTATGACAATGAGATTATGCAACTCCCGTTTACCTGAGGAACACTTTGTGTGCTACCAAACGTCACAACGTAACTGGGTGATTATAAAGGTGCTCTAAAGGTGTCTCCAAAGGTACTTGTTGGGTTGGCGTATTTCGAGATTAGGATTTGTCACTCCGATTGTCGGAGAGGTATCTCTGGGCCCACTCGGTAATGCACATCACTATAAGCCTTGCAAGCATTGCAACTAATGAGTTAGTTGCGGGATGATGTATTACAAAACGAGTAAAGAGACTTGCCGGTAACGAGATTGAACTAGGTATTGAGATACCGACGATCGAATCTCGGACAAGTAACATACCGATGACAAAGGGAACAACGTATGTTGTTATGCGGTCTGACCGATAAAGATCTTCGTAGAATATGTAGGAGCCAATATGGGCATCCAGTTCCCGCTATTGGTTATTGACCAGAGAGGTGTCTCGGTCATGTCTACATAGTTCTCGAACCCGTAGGGTCCGCACGCTTAACGTTCGTTGACGATATAGTACTATGAGTTAGGTATGTTGGTGACCGAATGTTGTTCGGAGTTTTGGATGAGATCACGGATATGACGAGGAACTCCGGAATGGTCCTGAAGTAAAGATTGTATGTGGATAGTAGTGTTTGATCTCCGGAAAGGTTCCGGAATCCATCGGAAGGGGTTCCGGATGTTTCCCAAAATGTTTGGGCACGAGAACACTTTATCTGGGCCAAAGGGGAAAGCCCACGAGGTTTTTGGAAAGCGCAAAAGGAAGTTTTGCGGAGTCCAGGGGCCAGACGCCAGGGTCTCTGGTGTCTGAGTCCAGACGCCGGGAACCTTGGCGTCTGGCCCTGGAGTCCGAGAAGGACTCTTGCCTTTCGGATGAAACCGACTTTGTGGAGGCTTTTACTCCAAGTTTCGACCCCAAGGCTCAACATATAAATAGAGGGGTAGGGCTAGCACCCAAGACACATCAAGAAACACCAAGCCGTGTGCCGGCAACCCCGTCCCTTCTAGTTTATCCTCCGTCATAGTTTTCGTAGTGCTTAGGCGAAGCCCTGCAGAGATTGTTCTTCACCAACACCGTCACCACGCCGTCATGCTGCCGGAACTCATCTACTACTTCGCCCCTCTTGCTGGATCGAGAAGGCGGGGACGTCATCGAGCTGAACGTGTGCAGAACTCGGAGGTGCCGTGCTTTCGGTACTTGGATCGGTCAGATCGTGAAGAAGTACGACTACATCAACCGCGTTGATATAACGCTTCCGCTTACGGTCTACGAGGGTACGTAGACAACACTCTCCCCTCTCGTTGCTATGCATCACCATGATCTTGCGTGTGCGTAGGAATTTTTTTGAAATTACTACGTTCCCTAACAGTGGTATTAGAGCCAGGTTTTATGCGTAGATGTCATATTCACGAGTAGAACACAAGTGAGTTGTGGGCGATATAAGTCATACAGCTTACCAGCATGTCATACTTTGGTTTGGCGGTATTGTTGGATGAAGCGGCCTGGACCGACATTACGCGTACGCTTAGCGAGACTGGTTCTACCGACGTGCTTTGCACACAGGTGGCTGGCGGGTGTCAGTTTCTCCAACTTTAGTTGAACCGAGTGTGGCTACGCCCGGTCCTTGCGAAGGTTAAAACAGCACCAACTTGACAAACTATCGTTGTGGTTTTGATGCATAGGTAAGAATGGTTCTTGCTAAGCCCATAGCAGCCACGTAAAATTTGCAAGAACAAAGTAGAGGACGTCTAACTTGTTTTTGCAGGGCATGTTGTGATGTGATATGGTCAAGGCATGATGCTATATTTTATTGTATGAGATGATCATGTTTTGTAACCGAGTTATCGGCAACTGGCAGGAGCCATATGGTTGTCGCTTTATTGTATGCAATACAATCGCCCTGTAATGCTTTACTTTATCACTGAGCGGTAGCGATAGTCGTAGAAGCATAAGATTGGCGAGACAACAATGATGCTACGATGGAGATCAAGGTGTTGCGTCGGTGACGATGGTAATCAGGACGGTGCTTCGGAGATGGAGATCACAAGCACAAGATGATGATGGCCATATCATATCACTTATATTGATTGCATGTGATGTTTATCTTTTATGCATCTTTTCTTGCTTTGATTGACGGTAGCATTATAAGATGATCTCTCACTAAATTTCAAGATAAAAGTGTTCTCCCTGAGTATGCACCGTTGCCAGAGTTCGTCGTGCCCAGACACCACGTGATGATCGGGTGTGATAAGCTCTACGTCCATCTACAACGGGTGCAAGCCAGTTTTGCACACGCAGAATACTCAGGTTAAACTTGACGAGCCTAGCATATGCAGATATGGCCTCGGAACACTGAGACCGAAAGGTCGAGCGTGAATCATATAGTAGATATGATCAACATAGTGATGTTCACCATTGAAAGCTACTCCATTTCACGTGATGATCGGTTATGGTTTAGTTGATTTGGATCACGTGATCACTTAGAGGATTAGAGGGATGTCTATCTAAGTGGGAGTTCTTAAGTAATATGATTAATTGAACATAGATTTATCATGAACTTAGTACCTGATAGTATCTTGCTTGTCTATGTTGATTGTAGATAGATGGCCCGTGCTGTTGTTCCGTTAAATTTTAATGCGTTCCTTGATAAAGCAAAGTTGAAAGATGATGGTAGCAATTACACGGACTGGGTCCATAACTTGAGGATTATCCTCATTGCTGCACAGAAGAATTACGTCCTGGAAGCACCGCTAGGTGCCAAACCTGCTGCAGGAGCAACACCAGATGTTATGAACGTCTGGCAGAGCAAAGCTGATGACTACTCGATAGTTCAGTGTGCCATGCTTTACGGCTTAGAACCGGGTCTTCAACGACGTTTGGAACGTCATGGAGCATATGAGATGTTCCAGGAGTTGAAGCTAATATTTCAAGCAAATGCCCGGATTGAGAGATATGAAGTCTCCAATAAGTTCTACAGCTGTAAGATGGAGGAGAATAGTTCCGTCAGTGAGCATATACTCAAATTTTTTGGGTATAATAATCACTTGATTCAACTGGGAGTTAATCTTCCGGATGATAGCGTCATTGACAGAATTCTTCAATCACTGCCACCAAGCTACAAGAGCTTCGTGATGAACTATAACATGCAAGGGATGGATAAGACGATTCCCGAGCTCTTCGCAATGCTAAAAGCTGCGGAGGTAGAAATCAAGAAGGAGCATCAAGTTTTGATGGTTAATAAGACCACCAGTTTCAAGAAAAAGGGCAAAGGGGAGAAGAAGGGGAACTTCAAGAAGAACAGCAAGCAAGTAGCTGCTCAAGAGAAGAACCCCAAGTCTGGACCTAAGCCCGAGACTGGGTGCTTCTACTGCAAGCAGACTGGTCACTGGAAGAGGAACAGCCCCAAGTATTTGGCGGATAAGAAGGATGGCAAGGTGAACAAAGGTATATGTGATATACATGTTATTGATGTGTACCTTACCAGAGCTCGCAGTAGCACCTGGGTATTTGATATTGGTTCTGTTGGTAATATTTGCAACTCAAAACAGGGACTACAGATTAAGCGAACACTGTCCAAGGACGAGGTGACGATGCGCGTGGGAAACGGTTCCAAAGTCGATGTGATCGCCGTCGGCACGCTACCTCTACATCTACCTTCGGGATTAGTATTAGACCTAAATAATTGTTATTTGGTGCCAGCGTTGAGCATGAACATTATATCTGGATCTTGTTTGATGCGAGACGGTTATTCATTTAAATCAGAGAATAATGGTTGTTCTATTTATATGAGTAATATCTTTTATGGTCATGCACCCTTGAAGAGTGGTCTATTTTTGATGAATCTCGATAGTAGTGATACACATATTCATAATGTTGAAACCAAAAGATGCAGAGTTGGTAATGATAGTGCAACTTATTTGTGGCACTGCCGTTTGGGTCATATTGGTGTAAAGCGCATGAAGAAACTCCATACTGATGGACTTTTGGAATCACTTGATTATGAATCACTTGGTACTTGCGAACCGTGCCTCATGGGCAAGATGACTAAAACGCCGTTCTCCGGAACTATGGAGCGAGCAACAGATTTGTTGGACATCATACATACAGATGTATGTGGTCCAATGAATGTTGAGGCTCGGGGCGGATATTGTTATTTTCTCACCTTCACAGATGATTTAAGCAGATATGGGTATATCTACTTAATGAAACATAAGTCTGAAACATTTGAAAAGTTCAAAGAATTTCATAGTGAAGTTGAAAATCATCATAACAAGAAAATAAAGTTTCTACGATCCAGACGATTCTAAATCGCAAACCGGATACGTGTTTACATTGAACGGTGGAGCTGTCAGTTGGTGCAGTTCTAAACAAAGCGTCGTGGTGGGATCTACGTGTGAAGCAGAGTACATAGCTGCTTCGGAAGCAGCAACTGAAGGGGTCACTAGTAGGAAAAGGGGCTTTTACCCCGGTTTGTAAGGGCCTTTTGTCCCGGTTTTCGAACCGGGACTAAAGGGTCATTACTAAAGCCCTAACCCTTTAGTCCCGGTTCTTACACGAACCGGGACAGAAGGTCCTCCACGTGGCCGCTGCTGCCAGCCCAGGCAGGGGGGCCTTTGGTCCCGGTTGGTGCCAACAACCGGGACTAATAGGCAGGGCCTTTTGTCCCGGTTGGTGCTACCAACCGGGACCAATAGGCATCCACGCGTCAGCATTTCAGGGGCTGGGGTTTTTGTTTTTTTTAAAGGGGGGGGGGGGGGGGTTGGGGGGTTTTGGGGGGTTAATTTAGGTGTTTCATATATTGTGTTAGCTAGCTAATTAATAGAGAGAAGTGTCCTCTCTTATCTCCGTGCTTGGTCGACGCTACGTACTATATACGTATGGAGAGGACTAGACACGCTAGCTAGTAATCAAACGAAGGAAACAGAAGATCGTCATGAACATATGCATACGGAGAGAAGTGATATCGACCACCTCTCCTTCTCCGAGAGATTGGTCGAACAACAAGTTCTCGTATATCTATCCGACACTATCGGCTACATATATACAATAATTATCTCTTACAATACAATCTCCTAATTAAATTGTAAGAACACAGGGTCCACATAGTATTCTCCGTTTTCAGCGATCACGTGGTCAAGGAAGAATGCCGCCAATTCCTCTTGAATTCCTCGCTTACGATCTGGTGCTAGGAGTTCATCCCGCTTCCGAAACATCTAATTTGAAGAAGGGGGTCAATACATATATATATATGAATAAATGAAACTCAACACAAATGATGGTAATAAAATAAAATTGTGAATATTATTGCTTACACACTTCATATTGTTCTTCAGAGTAGCCCCGCTCACAGGTCGTGTAGCGGACGGACTCGCAAACGTAGTATCCACAGTAATTATTCCCGGGTTCCTGCCACAACCACTTTACAAGAAATAGAGGTCAATCAAACTGATAAGCAAGCATGCTAAATGGTATTGATGAAACTAGGGCTTGAATCACTAGGAGATGCGCGGAACATGCTACTATAGTACTTACTTTCGGGTGTTTAAATTGCAGCTTCTTCGGCAGTCCCGGAGCTTTTGTGGTGAATTTTCTCCAAACCCTGCCAGACAAAGAAAACAATTACTTGATATCAGGAAATGAACAAAGTTGCTGATATGGTGGATAATGATCGATTTAACTTACTTCTCGAGCATTTGAGTCATGTTCGCATAGTCCTGGGGATCTTTTCGTCTCGAGCCTAAGACGGTTACTACTCCCTGCTCAAGCTTAATCTCTAGGAGAATATAGTGGAAGCTGCGCATGCATGCATAAGTCATCAATTACATTACCATAACCTGGACTAATAAGGGAAACCGAATATGCACAAGACAGTAACACTCACTTGAAGTTGTAAGGAAAGAGTATTATATCTTTGTTTTGATTTAATACCAACGATTGTAGCAAGTTGGCCTCGGCTTCTTTGGGATGTTTTTCAACCGTATATGCATCTATGAGATTTGTGTTAATGAACCCAATATCCGTTTTGTCTTTTCTTCAATTCGGCGATCTTCAATCTGCATAATATAGTGAGGATAATTATAAATACATGCAATGAAAGAGCTGACCTATATAGAGAGACTTAATGACAGAAGTAGTACTACTTACAGACAGTAGCAAGTGATCGTTGTTTTATCGAGGCCTTTTGATTGTAAAACTGGAAGAAATCCTCAAATGGAACATTCAGCAGTTCAATTCCAACGAGGTCATGCTCCGGTTTAACTCTCAGCGTCAAAGTACTCATCCCATCAGACTCTCTGCAGGTTTTCATGTACCAATCATGTAATCTCCGCATCATCGTTGTTAGAGATCTTTCATCTTCGACGAGGGTCTTCCCGTAATGGTATTTGTGTTCGTCCACCTCCATGATTTCATAACGTACATCGTCGGGCACGTAATCTCCAAGATTGCTATAACCGGGCACCATCCTCGGATCATTAGCGACGATGTCTTTTGACACCTTGAGCGGGGGGCACGATTGGTTCGCTTGTTCGCCGAGCTGGGCAAATTTTTTCCCATCTCGTCGTTCTTTTAACCTTTGATCACTGACAGTACTTCCCGACCGCTCCGCTTCGGCATATGTCTTTGCAAGAATGCGGTCATAGTTGCCTCTCGGCAGAGACTCTGGTGGTTTTGTCAGGGCAGCCAGAGTGCGCTTTGCTTTCACCGGATCTACCTTCTCCTCCGGAGGTGGATGTTTCTTTGCTTTCACCCCTTCAAAGAAGTTTGTCACTTCGGCTCGCACGATCTTGCTGGTTTCCTCCTCGGTCCTCTCGTATGGTAACTTCTCTGGAGTCTTCAGAGAAGGACCGAATTTGTATTGCCTCCCGCCTCTGGCAGCTGTACTGCTAAACGTCGGTAGAGCAGACGGAGCGGCTGCGGTTGTCTTCTTTCCTTGCTTACGAGGCGGAGGAGAAGGACTACGACGCGCCGGAGCAGCCGCAGCGGCGGCGGGTCTCTTCCGCCCTTGCTGACGAGGCGGAGAAGGAGGAGGCTGGCTGCTCTGGCGCGCCGGCGCAGGCGGAGAAGGAGGCGGAGTGCCGGCACGCGCCGGAGAAGGAGGCTGAGTGCCCTGATCACTCGCCGGAGGAGGAGGCGGAGGAGGAGGCGGAGTGCCGCTACGCGCCGGAGAAGGAGGCTGAGTGCCCTGATCACTCGCCGGAGGAGGAGGCGGACTGCCCTTACTCGCCGGAGCCGTCTAGTTCGGAAGGTTGATGAGCTCCTTCCGCCATAGGCACGGAGTCTTCAGAGCTAAACCCAGCCGAGTCTCCCCTTCACCGGTAGGGTGGTCAAGCTGGAGGTCCTCAAATCCCTCCGTTATTTCATCCACCATCACCCTAGCATATCCTTCTGGAATCGGTCGGCAATGGTAGGTTGCGCCGGGTTCAGGAGGTAAAACAGAGCCAACAGCCGCCTTGACTTTGAAGTTCTGCCATTGCGCCATAAGGTGGCAATGTTGAGACTCCGTGATAGCATCCACGGGGTAGCTAGCAGGAGCCGTCAAGACATGCTCCAGCTGAAGCAGCTCGGTGGAAGCCACGCTGCTTCTCCGCTGAGATGGCGGGGTAGCTTCGGGGGTAGTTTCGGCATGTCGATTGCTGTCTCGTTCCTCTAGCGCTTGAACCCTTTCGTGCAGCTTCTGAATTTGGGTCTGCTCCATTTTTTCCTCCTCTCCTGGCTTTTGTAACCGCCTACGTCCGGAAAACCAGCCTTCCACGGAACGGAGCCTGGCGTGCCTCGTGTCCGTCCAGGGTGCTCAGGATTCCCGAGGGCCATTGTGAGCTCGTCGTTCTCTCTGTCTGGAACGAACGTCCCTTCCTGCGCTGCATCGATATATTGCTGAATCTTCTTGACTGGTATTCTCAAAAGCTCGTTCGTCCAAACGCACCTCCCTGATACAGGGTCCAAGGTTCCGCTAGCCCCGAAGAACCAAGTCCGGCAACGGTCTATCCAGTTCATTGTCTGTGGTTCGATCCCTTTTTCAAGGAGATCATTCTCAGCCTTGGCCCACTTAGGCCGGGCTTTGAGGTAGCCACCTGACCCCGTGCGATGGTGAAGCTTCTTCTTCGCAGCATTCTTCTTGTTTGTCGCTGACATCTTCTTACTCTTTTCCGATGTCTTGTGGGCCACAAATGCGGGCCAGTGATCTCTGATCTTCTCATACCGGCTAATGAATTCTGGTGTCTCTTCTTTGTCGACAAACGTTTTCAGCTCATTCTTCCACCTCCTGAATAGGTCTGCCATCTTCTTAAGAGCATGAGACTTGATTAATTGCTCTTTAACTGGCTTCTCCGGATCCTCCTCTGGCGGTAGGGTGAAATTTGCCTTCAGCTCAGTCCAAAGATCATCTTTCTGCATATCATTGACATAAGACACCTCAGGGTCTTCCTTCTTAGGCTTATACCATTGGTGGATGCTGATCGGGATCTTGTCCCTAACTAGAACCCCGCACTGAGCAGCAAATGCATCCTTTGTCCGGATGGGTTCAATCGGTTGGCCGTCGCGCGCGATTGCTGTGATCTCAAACCTTTCATCCGAGCGCAACTTTCTCTTCGGGCCTCGTCTCTTTACCGCAGTTGTGCTCGATCCGGAGGGCTAGAAAAAAGAAGAAAGACGAGTGTTAATTAATATGTGTACATACCAAAACAATGAATGCATCAATTAGCTAGCCAGCACAGGCTTAACTAATATATTTACCTGGTCGCACTCTGTTCGGTCACCAGAGCCATCACCACGGGCTCCTTCTTGCACCAGCATTGGGTCACCGAAGCCATCATAATCATGTCTTTCCTCCTCCACTCTTCGATCACCGTAGCCTGCTTCTTCACCCTGTTCTTCCAGACCATCATTGTCGTTAAGATACGACAAGATATCACCTCCGGCTAAGATTATGTCCCCCAACACCTCTTCTGCTTGCTCGTCTCGTCCGTGCTCCATTGTTTCTGCAAATATTACAACATGGCAATTATTACACAAACATGACAGCAGGTGGTTAGTGCAAACGTAGACCTAGCTTATTCCGGGTTTGGGGTGGCCTCAGCAACGCTTCAAGGGTAGGGGCGCGGCGGGAGGGGGTAGGAGACCGACATCGTTTTTTCTACGGTTTGGGTGTGATCGAGAGTTTTGGTCGAGCGAGAGGGCCGGGGGGGTGCTCCCGTGGTATAAGTTATCACGGTCGAGAGGGGGTATAAATATCGACCGTCCATCATGTCAAAGTTATCTGGGAGGGAGTTATATATATCGACAACAACGACATACATACATGGGAAAATAATGTTATCGGGGAGGGGGTATATCGACCCCCCCCCACGTGTTGAAGTTATCGGGAGGGGGTTATATCGACAACGACAATGAACGTACATGGGAAAATAATATTATCGGGGAGGGGGTATATCGACCCCCCCTCGTGTTGAAGTAATCGGGAGAGGGGTATATCGACCACGATAGACCCAATAAAACATAAGAAAACGAAGAAGAAACAAAAAGAGGAGAAGAAGAAAAGGAATAGAGGAGAAGATCGAAGAAAAAAAAAGAGGAGAAGAAGAAAGGAATAGAGGAGAGAAGAAGAAAAAATAGAATTTTTTCTATTTTTTCTTCTTCTCTTCTATTCCTTTCTCCTTCTCCTCTTCTTTTTCTTCTTTTTTCCTCTTCTTATTTATTTCTCCTCTTCTTCCTCTCCTCTTCTTCTCCTTTCTTCCTCTTCTTATTTTCCTTTTTCCTGTCATTCATAAAAAAATGTTCAAATAGAAAATTTCGAAAAGAAGAAAAGGTTTTGCCTAATGCATTGTTCATATGAATATACAAACATTTGCATATTCTACAATAATTAATATCACCAAAAAAACTATTAACAGAAAAAATTCCTAACTTTTCTAAAAATCTATCTTTTGCATATATACATGAACATATATATACACAGAGAACATATATACATACATGTACACAGAGAACATATAAACATACATATACACAGAGAAAATGCAAAAAAAAGATCTAAAAAAGGACATATAAACAGATATACACACATACATATACTCATACATATACATATAAGCATATAAATGTGCAGAAAAAACAGGGAGAAATTAGGGGGCAGTGCCGGCCCTGACCAAGGCGACGGCGGCAAGTCGGGGCAGGGGCAGAGGCGATGGCGGCGTGGTCGGGGCAGGGGCAGAGGCGTCGGCGGCGAAGGGCGATGCAGGGCGACGGCGACGACGGGGACAGGCCGGGGTGGCGCGCGTCATGGCAGGGGCGCGGCTGACGGCGAGGGCGCGGGCAACGGCGACGGCGACGACGGGCACGGGCGACGCCGACGGCGACGACGGGGGCGGCGGGCGGCGTTGGGGCAGCCTGGCGGCGTCGGGGCGGCGGGCGGTGTTGGGGCAGCCTGGCGGTGTCAGCGTCGTCGGGGCAGCAACTGCTAGGTAACTCTGAAAATTTCCTAAGTGTGAACTTATATAGCAAAGCCTTAAGTCCCGGTTCGTGGCACCAACCGGGACTAAAGGTAGGCACTAGTCCCGGTTGGTGCCACCAACCGGGACCAAAGGCCTCTTTTCAGCAGCGCAAAGGGCGGGAAGCGGCGGCCTTTGGTCCCGGTTGGTGGCACCAACCGGGACTAAAGGGGGGGCATTGGTCCCGGTTGGTGGCACCAACCGGGACCAAAGGCCTCTTGCTGCCCGCGTCGTCGCCAAAAGTTTAGTCCCACCTCGCTAGTTGAGAAGGGCTCGGAGTGGTTTATAAGCCCCGCTGCGGCTGCTGTCTCGAACTCCTCTCTATAGCATGCTTCTGGGCCTAACTTTGGTGTGCTGCCCGTTGAGCCCTCTAGCCCTTGTGGGCCTGTATTTGCAAACCCGAGGGTTGGACGGCCCAGCGGACAGCGCCCCAACAATTTTTTTGCTGTATTTAGTTTTTTTGTTTTCTTTTTTGCTTTATTTATTTTGTTTTGTTTCTACTTACAACAAAAAGCTTATTTATTTTATTTTGTTTTGTTTCTAATTACTTATTTATTTTACTTTATGATAATTCTTTTTGTTATTAAAGTTTCTATCAAAAAAAGTTCTTTATGAAAATTCTTTTTGCTGTATTTAGTTTTTTTGTTTTCTTTTTTGCTTGCTTGATTTATTTTGTTTTGTTTCTACTTACAACAAAAAACTTATTTATTTTATTTTATTTTGTTTCTAATTACTTATTTATTTTAGTTTATGATAATTCTTTTTGCTATTAAAGTTTCTATCAAAAAAAGTTCTTTATGAAAATTCTTTTTGCTTTTAATGATTTTGAACAGAAAATACTTCGATAATTTTAGTTGCATCAATTTTATATGATTTTAGTTTCAATAATACTAGAGGTTTCTTATAATGTTTTGAACAGAAAATACTTTGTTAATTTTAGTTTCATAAATTTTATTAAAGTTTATTTTATTTTGTCGGAACACAAGAAGTCCGGAGTTGTAATAAGTTATTAAAAATAAAAAAGAGGCGCAATGCTCGTTGATTTGCTTCAAGCCTTTCGGAATAGTGTAGAGTGCACTGCACATAGTTCCATGCAGTCTACCTTATTCCTCAAGGCTTGAAGCTAAGCAACGTGAGCATTGCGCCTCTTCTTCATCGTCTCTGCACTCAGGGCTTATAAACCGCTCCTAGTGCCTCTCAGCTAGCGAGGTGGGACTAAAAAACTTCTTAGTAAGAAACTCTAGTACCGGTTCGTGCCATGAACCGGTACTAAAGGTGCTCGTGGGGCCACAGCCTCATTAGTCAAGGTTCGTGGCACCAACCGGGACCAAAGGGTGGAATTGGTCCCGGTTCGTGCCACCAACCGGGCCCAATGGCTTTGCACAGCGGCGTGGTGGTGAGTTTAGTCCTACCTCGCTAGCTGAGAGAGAGCCGCACCTGTTTATAAGGCGCGGTGCGCCTGAGCTGTCGAGCTCCTCTCTAAAGCAGGCTTACGGGCCTAACCTCTCTGTACATGCCTGTGGGCCTACTGGGCCTTCTGCGGGCCTAAATCCTGGCCCATGGATGGGTTTCTAATCGTATTCAGGCCGTGGTGGCCCAGTAGGTGGCATAATTTTTAATTTTTGGCCTGTTATTTTTCATGCATTTACTAATTATTTTGAGCTATAAGACCCTAAAATTGAAAAGCATTTCAAATGAACTCTGAAAAGGTTGAAAGTTGGCATGGTATCATCATTTCATCCACATAGCATGTGCAAGAAAGTTGAGAGGGTTACGGCAAAAACTAGATGCACTTCGTGTACAAAACGGACAATGGTATCATACTCGTCTGTTACAAAGTTCGCATGGTATCATCATAATAGTTGCGGGAGAAAGTCTTCACTTTTTCTTCGCTTGTGTCATTTGCTTATTGCGCCGTAACCATGGATAGTCTTCATCGTTTATCAGGATGCTTGGGTCAGCCTTGACTTTGAAGGGAGGAATTTCATGAAACTTTTCATAATCTTCAGACATGTCTGTCTTGCCCTCCACTCCCACAATGTCCCTTTTTCCTGAAAGAACTATGTGGCGCTTTGGCTCATCGTATGATGTATTCGCTTCCTTATCTTTTCTTTTTCTCGGTCTGGTAGACATGTCCTTCACATAGATAACCTGTGCCACATCATTGGCTAGGGCGAATGGTTCATTAGTGTACCCAAGATTGTTCAGATCCACTGTTGTCATTCCGTACTGTGGGTCTACCTGTACCCCGCCTCCTGACAGATTGACCCATTTGCACTTAAACAAAGGGACCTTAAAATCATGTCCATAGTCAAGTTCCCATATGTCCATTATGTAACCATAATATGTGTCCTTTCCCCTCTCGGTTGCTGCATCAAAGCGGACACCGCTGTTTTGGTTGGTGCTCTTTTGATCTTGGGCGATCGTGTAAAATGTATTCCCATTTATCTTGTATCCTTTGTAAGTCAATACAGTCGAAGATGGTTCCCTGGACAACGAGTACAACTCATCACAAACAGTGGTGTCACCTCTGAGACATGTTTCCAACCAACTGCTGAAAGTCCTGATGTGTTCACATGTAATCCAGTTGTCACACTGCTCCGGGTGTTTGGAGCGCAGACTGTTCTTGTGTTCATCGACATACGAGGTCACCAAGGTAGAGTTCTGTAGAACTGTGTAGTGTGCTTGAGACCAAGAATATCCGTCCCTGCATATTATTGAGTCCCCTCCAAGCGTGCCTTTTCCAGTCAGTCTCCCCTCATACCGCGATTTAGGGAGACCTATCTTCTTAAGGCCAGGAATGAAGTCAACACAAAACCCAATGACATCCTCTGTTTTGATGGCCCATGGAGATGCTTCCTTTTGGCCTAGCGCGGTTACGGACATATTTCTTTAGGACTCCCATGAACCTCTCAAAGGGGAACATATTGTGTAGAAATACGGGCCCCAGAATGACAATCTCGTCGACTAGATGAACTAGGACGTGCATCATGATATTGAAGAAGGATGGCGGGAACACCAGCTCGAAACTGACAAGACATTGCGCCACATCACTCCTTAGCCTTGGTATGATTTTTGGATCGATCACCTTCTGAGAGATTGCATTGAGGAATGCACATAGCTTCACAATGGCTAATCGGACGTTTTCCGGTAGAAGCCCCCTCAATGCAACCGGAAGCAGTTGCGTCATAATCACGTGGCAGTCATGAGACTTTAGGTTCTGGAACTTTTTCTCTGGCATATTTATTATTCCCTTTATATTCGACGAGAAGCCAGTCGGGACCTTCATACTGAGCAGGCATTCAAAGAAGATTTCTTTCTCTTCTTTCGTAAGAGCGTAGCTGGCAGGACCTTCATACTGCTTCGGAGGCATGCCGTCTTTTTCGTGCAAACGTTGCAGGTCCTCCCGTGCCTCAGGTGTATCTTTTGTCTTCCCATACACACCCAAGAAGCCTAGTAGGTTCACGCAAAGGTTCTTCGTCACGTGCATCACGTCGATTGAAGAGCGGACCTCTAGCTATTTCCAGTAGGGTAGGTCCCAAAATATAGATTTCTTCTTCCACATGGGTGCGTGTCCCTCAGCGTCATTCAGAACAGCTAGTCCGCCGGGACCCTTTCCAAAGATTACGTGTAAATCATTGACCATAGCAAGTACGTGATCACCGGTACGCATGGCGGGCTTCTTCCGGTGATCTGCCTCGCCTTTGAAATGCTTGCCTTTCTTTCGACATTGATGGTTGGTCGGAAGAAATCGACGATGGCCCAGGTACACATTCTTCCTGCATTTGTCCAGGTATATACTTTCAGTGTCATCTAAACAATCTGTGCATGCGTGGTATCCCTTGTTTGTCTATCCTGAAAGGTTACTGAGAGCGGGCCAATCGTTGATGGTTACAAACAGCAACGCGTGCAGGTTAAATTCCTCCAGTTTGTGCTCATCCCACGTACGTACACCGTTTCCATTCCACAGCTGTAAAAGTTCTTCAACTAATGGCCTTAGGTACACATCAATGTCGTTGCCGGGTTGCTTAGGGCCTTGGATGAGAATTGGCATCATAATGAACTTCCGCTTCATGCACATCCAAGGAGGAAGGTTATACATACATAGAGTCACGGGCCAGGTGCTGTGATTGCTGCTCTGCTCCCCGAAAGGATTAATGCCATCCGCGCTTAAACCAAACCATACGTTTCTTGGGTCAGCTGCAAACTCATCCCAGTACTTTCTCTTGATTTTTCTCCACTGCGACCCGTCAGCGGGTGCTCTCAACTTCCCGTCTTTCTTACGGTCCTCACTGTGCCATCGCATCAACTTGGCATGCTCTTCGTTTCTGAACAGACATTTCAACCGTGGTATTATAGGAGCATACCACATCACCTTCGCAGGAACCCTCTTCCTGGGGGGCTCGCCGTCAACATCACCAGGGTCATCTCGTCTGATCTTATACCGCAATGCACCGCATATCGGGCATGCGTTCAGATCCTTGTACGCACCGCGGTAGAGGATGCAGTCATTAGGGCATGCATGCATCTTCTACACCTCCAATCCTAGAGGGCATACGACCTTCTTTGCTGCCTATGTACTGTCGGGCAATTCGTTATCCTTTGGAAGATTCTTCTTCAATATTTTCAATAGCTTCTCAAATCCTTTGTCAGGCACAGCATTCTCTGCCTTCCACTGCAGCAATTCCAGTACGGTACCGAGCTTTGTGTTGCCATCTTCGCAATTGGGGTACAACCCTTTTTTGTGATCCTCTAACATGCGATCGAACTTCAGCTTCTCCTTTTGACTTTCGCATTGCGTCCTTGCATCGACAATGACCCGGCAGAGATCATCATCATCGGGCACTGGTTCCTCTTGATCTTCAGCAGCTTCCCCCCTTGCAGCATCATTGGGCACATCGTCTGGTTCCTCTTGATCTTCAGCAGCTTCCCCTGTTGCAGCATCACCATATTCAGGGGACACATAGTTGTCATCGTCCTCTTCTTCTTCGTCGGCTTCCATCATAACCCCCATTTCTTCGTGCCTCGTCCAAAATTATAGTGTGGCATGAAACCCTTGTAAAGCAGGTGGGTGTGAAGGATTTTCCGGTCAGAGTAAGACTTCGTATTCCCACATATAGGGCATGGACAACACATAAAACCATTCTGCTTGTTTGCCTCAGCCACTTCGAGAAAATCATGCACGCCCTTAATGTACTCGGAGGTGTGTCTGTCATCGTACATCTATTGCCGGTTCATCTGCGTGCATTATATATAATTAAGTGTGTCAAAAACCATTACAGAACATCATGAATAGATAATAAGTGACGAAATTAATAGAAGTTCATCATCACATTAAAACCAAAGTACACACATAGTTCTCATCTAACAACATATATATAGCTCTCCAGAGCATCTAATTAATTAAACCATACATTGAAACTATGTAAAACATTTCAATGCGAAAACAAATGCGATCATAATCGCAACCAAGGTAACAATTGATCCAACGGCATAATGATACCAAGCCTCGGTATGAATGGCATATTTTCTAATCTTTCTAATCTTCAAGCGCATTGCATCCATCTTGATCTTGTGATCATCGACGACATCCGCAACATGCAACTCCAATATCATCTTCTCCTCCTCAATTTTTATTATTTTTTCCTTCAAGTAATTGTTTTCTTCTTCAACTAAATTTAACCTCTCAACAATAGGGTCGGTTAGAATTTCCGGTTCAACCAGCTCCTAGATAAATAAAATCTATGTCACGTTGGTCGGTATATTTGTCATAAACAATAAATGAACCAAATAGTTATAAAAAGATAATATATACTACATCCGAATCACAGACAGGACGAGGGCCGACGGGGGCGGATACCAAAACCATCGCACTATGTAATAAGAAGGAATAATAAAAGTAACAAAATTAGACAAGTAACTATCTAAAGTAAGAATTTTTTCCTTTCAGAAAGAAGATAAGAACAAGAGGCTCACCACGGTGGTGCTGGCGACAAGATCGGCGCGGGCGATCGACGGCGGTGAAGACGGGGACGGGACGTGACGGACCGCTAAACCTAGACAAATCTCGGGGAAAATGGAGCTCGGAGGTCGAGTTTCGAGAGGAGAAAGATTAACTAGTGTGGCTCGGACATTTCATCGAACACCTCATGTGCATAGGAGGTGAGCTAGAGCACCCAAATGCCCTCCCCTCGCCGGCCAGAAAAAACAGAGCACTGTGGAGTGCTCTGCTGTGGCGATGGGGTATATATAGGGAACTCATTGGTCCCGGTTCGTGGCACCAACCGGAACTAAAGGCCTTTGGTCCCAGTTGGTGCCACGAACCGGGACCAATGACCCCCTTTAGTCCCGGTTGGTGGCACCAACCGGGACCAAAGGCCTTGTGCTGCCCCGCGTCAAAAGTTTAGTCCCACCTCGCTAGTTGAGAGGGCTCAAGAGTGGTTTATAAGCGCTGTTGCGCCCACCCTCTCGAACTCCTCTCAACTGCAGGCTTTCGGATCTAACCGTTCTCTTTGCCTGTGGGGCCTACTGGGCCTTCTGCGGGCCTGAATCCTGGCCCACGGATGGGTTTCAAGTCGTATTCAGGCCGTGGTGGCCCAGTAGGTGGCATAATTTTTTTCTCTGTTTTTTGTTTTCTCTTTTGCTTTATTTGTTTTGTTTTGTTTCTACTTACAACAAAAAACTTATTTATTTTATTTCTAATTACTTATGTATTTTACTTTAATTATTTTATTTATATTTATTTTACTGCTGCTATTTTTATTTAATTTATTAAAGTTTATTTATTTTAGTTACTATAGTTTATTTTATTTTATTTTATTAAGGTTTATTCATTTTTATTTACTATAAAAAAATGAACATAGATGCGCCTATAGAGAAAATTCAACCTAAATTCATAATAAATTTCAATGAAATTCAAAGAAATTTACTGTGAATTTAGGTCAAATTCCCTGTATAAGGGCATCTATTTGCACTTTGAGAGAAGCTCAACAAGGCGGAGAGGGACGGGCTTATAAACTGGTGTGAGCGCCCTTCGGTTGGCGAGGTGGGACTAAACACTGGCCGCAACTAGGACCAGCCCTTTAGTCCCGGTTTGTGTTATGAACCGGGACTAAAGGGTGGTGGGCCAGGAGCGTGGCCCATTGGTCCCGGTTTGTCCCACCAACCAGGACCAAAGGGTCCGGACGAACCAGGACCAATGCCCCCACGAGGCCCGGCAGGCCCCTGGCCGCACGAACCGGGACCAATGCTCACATTAGTCCCGGTTCGTGACTGAACCGGGACTAATGTGAATATTGCCCTGTGACCAAAGCCCAGTTTTCTACTAGTGAGTCTGGATGAAGAAGTTCATATCCGATCTAGGTGTCATACCTAGTGCATCGGGTCCAATCAAAATCTTTTGTGACAATACTGGTGCAATTGCCTTGGTGAAGGAATCCAGATTTCACAAGAGAACCAAGCACATCAAGAGACGCTTCAACTCCATCCGGGATCTAGTCCAGGTGGGAGACATAGAAATTAGCAGGATACATACGGATCTGAATGTTGCAGATCCGTTGACTAAGCCTCTTCCACGAGCAAAACATGATCAGCACCAAGGCTCCATGGGTGTTAGAATCAGTACTGTGTAATCTAGATTATTGACTCTAGTGCAAGTGGGAGACTGAAGGAAATATGCTCTAGAGGCAATAATAAAGTTATTATTTATTTCCTTATATCATGATAAATGTTTATTATTCATGCTAGAATTGTATTAACCGGAAACATAATACTTGTGTGAATACATAGACAAACAGAGTGTCACTAGTATGCCTCTACTTGACTAGCTCGTTGATCAAAGATGGTTATGTTTCCTAGCCATTGACATGAGTTGTTATTTGATTAACGGGATCACATCATTAGGAGAATGATGTGATTGACTTGACCCATTCCGTTAGCTTAGCACTCGATCGTTTAGTATGTTGCTATTGCTTTCTTCATGTCTTATACATGTTCCTATGACTATGAGATTATGCAACTCCCGTTTACCTGAGGAACACTTTGTGTGCTACCAAATGTCACAACGTAACTGGGTGATTATAAAGGTGCTCTACAGGTGTCTCCGAAGGTACTTGTTGGGTCGGCGTATTTCGAGATTGGGATTTGTCACTCCAATTGTCGGAGAGGTATCTCTGGGCCCACTCCGTAATGCACATCACTATAAGCCTTGCAAGCATTGCAACTAATGAGTTAGTTGCGGGATGATGTATTACAAAACGAGTAAAGAGACTTGCCGGTAACGAGATTGAACTAGGTATTGAGATACGGACGATCGAATCTCGGGCAAGTAACATACCGATGACGAAGGGAACAACGTACGTTGTTATGCGGTCTGACCGATAAAGATCTTCGTAGAATATGTAGCAGCCAATATGGGTATCCAGGTCCCGCTATTGGTTATTGACGAGAGAGGTGTCTCGGTCATGTCTACATAGTTCTCGAACCCGTAGGGTCCGCACGCTTAACGTTCGTTGATGATATAGTACTATGAGTTATGTATGTTGGTGACTGTTGGGGATATTACCACTGGGCATAAACCGGCCAGGAGAGGCTGGGTTAACTTCATAAGTAGTTCATCTGTATCGGAAGCCCATGAAGACAGACGGTGACGCTTCATGAAAGCCCAGGGCCCAAAGCCGGTTTAAGGCATGTAGCCACAAACCGGCATTGAGATATAAACTTGTGCTGTAAGATATGCGTAGCAGAGACCGAGCCGGACACGATTATGAGCCGGCCTCGGAGTCTGTAAACCGACGCGCGTCAACCCATGTATATAAGGGGACGACCCAACGGCGGTTCAGGGACAACAAACAACAACTCGAGACTCAGGCAAAGCGTATTCGCTCCCTGGTCATCGAAACCCCATCAATTCCATCACAACTAGACGTAGGCTTTTACCTTCATCGAAGGGCCAAACTAGTATAAAACTCTCTTGCGTCCCTTGTCCGCTTTAACCCCTTTAAGTTAACCCGTAGCGATGGCTCCACGACTAAGTCCTTTCTCTAGGACATCTGCCGTGACAAAACCACGACAGTTGGCGCCCACCGTGGGGCTATCGCATGATGGTTTCAAGTTCTTGGAGGGCAGCTTCGAAGGACTCAAAGGTTATGCTGTGGGCCGGATGACCAAGAGTCGTCGCGGCAAGCTCTACATCGACGATGCAGGCTGGGGCCCCGAGGCCGGCTCAATCGAGTACGGGTACCGGGTCCCCTTTGGTGGCATACACGTTTTCATTGGCAAGATCGGTGAACCGGGCCCTGAGCCGGACATCTGCACCGACCTCGTCGAAACGGCTCAGCGTGCGAGATCTGCCCGGGTCAAGCCTGTCATGAAGTGTGCCTTTGTGGGAGTTATCCATGGAGGTGAATCTGAGGATAGGTCGGAATCTGGTGGTGAGACCGTCGTTTATTCCGGCGACGAGTCAGCGACTGGAGAGACCGAGTCGTTATATCAGTTACAAGATGGCCGGATTGGCGGCTGTTCCGATGGCGACAGTATTCCGGACCCCTTCGATCTGCCAAACCGGGTGGCGATCTTCATGGCAGGCACGCAACCAACGCTCCACTCTTCAACCGCGACGGCGATGATTTCTGGGTCAGCAGCGGCGGCAGCGGCTGGGGCAGGAGGCCCTGTGTGACCGCCAGCTCAGGTTCTATCTGATTTGTTTGATGTGTTGGCAATGCTGATGGCAGAGATTAACCCAGCAGATCAGGATGCACACAATGCGGAAGTCGCGAAAGTGCAAGATCAGATCTCCTAGGCAAAAGCCGACTTAGCACCTGAGGATTCCAGGATAGCCGCGGAGTGGGCCGCTTTGGATGCACCAGCTTACCGGATTATGCTGGATCAGAGTGCGTCGAACGAAGTCCTGAAGAGGAGGCACCGATCTCGCCTACCGCCGGTTTACGACGCTAGAAATCTCTTTAACACCCCAGTGGCAGGAACCAGTAATCCGCCGGTGGTAAACCGGGCAGAGGCACCCGGAGTAGGGGCGCCGGTTCAGCCACGTTTGGTGGATCCGCCTCATCAGAACAACGTTGTGGTACCTCATGTCCCCACAACACCGGGTCATTATTCTAACCCAATGGACAACATTGTCGCTGCCGCTTCACGGCTGGCGGCCATCCCGATCGAAGGCGATTCTCCAGCAGTGGTCGAGACGCGTCGGGTTAAGGAGCTTCTTCAGACAGCCTTGATCCAACAGGAGGCTTATTCATATAGTCGCGATCGGATTCATTCCACTCCCCGTCCAAGCCGGAGTTACAGCAGGCGTATGGATGAACCGGCAGTGTCAAGCAATGCACGGAACCGTGATCCGCCCCGTGGCCATAACCTGGCGGGTGGTGCCGGTGATGCTCAGGATGTGGTGGACCGGGCTCGGGCACGCAGAGAGGCCGAGTTAGCAGCGCAGCACGAGGCCCATCAGCTTACTTCGGTTCATCCAACCACATCGGTGGAACCAGGAGTTACCTCTAGTTCCTTGGGAGTGCCATGTCTTGTCCCGGCGTTGCGCAATGTGCACCTGCCCAAAGATTTCAAGGGCCCGCGCAAGGTGCCGAATTACACCGTTGATTTATCCCCTGAAACATGGGTCGAAAGCTATGAGATGGCCATGGAGATGCTGGACGTGGATGATGCGGCATGTGCGAAGTACTTCACCATGATGCTAGAAGGAACGGCCCGCACTTGGCTAAAGAGTTTACCGGCTAATTCTATCAGGTCATGGGCTGAGTTGAGAGCCCGTTTTGTTCAGAATTTCAAGGGTACATGCAAGCAGCCCATGTCAATTGTGGACTTAGCTGCCTGTGTCCAGGAGGAAGGAGAGTCAACAACCCATTGGGTGCGCCGGGTTTCGGAGATTTTGCACTCATCAGACCGCATCAACGCTGACACCGCAGTTTTAACATTGGAAGGCAATTGCCGGTTTCAGCCCTTGAAGTTGAAGTTGGGACGGCTCAAACGTCATTGTAATGACATGGGAACCCTCATGGCTGCACTGGTGAAGTATGCCGACTCTGATAGTACCAAGGATCCCGAGTCTGACGATGACAAGACAGGGAAGGGAAAGAAGAGCAGCAATGCCAAGGGGCAGCACCACAACCCGGCGGGTCATGGAAACGGCGGCAAGCGTAAAGCGGACCATAGTTTAGACTTTGTGGCTAACACTAATACGCACGACAAGGGCCAGCGGCGTAAGGGTAAACCGCCCCGGCGGAATGGAATGCCGAATCCTAATCCAGACCATTTGTCGTATCTGTTGAACCATCCCTGTCCAAAGCATGGGACGAAGGAGGAACCATCTACACACCTCTGGAAAGATTGTTATATCATGCAAGAGTTCAAAAATTCTGACTCTTTCCGGTATTATCATGGATCAGGAGGCCGTTCGGGCTCTGGCTCTCATGGGCCGGGTTATGGCGGAGGAAATTTCGGTTCGGGATTCCATGGTAACCAGGGTGGACACAACAATCAAAGTAATCAAGGTAACCAAGGTGGCTATAATCATCAGGGCAATCAGCAGCAGCAGCAGTCGGGTTACCAGAGCAACCCGAAGCAGTTGAATAGGGGACAAGCGCGATCAGAAGCTTCATAAGAGGATGGTGAATGCCGTTGAACCGGCGGTGCCCCGTTATTTGCGCTGGTCCGAGCAGCCCATTGTGTGGAGTAGAGACGATCATCCACCCCGGGTTGACAATCCGGGTCATCTGGCTCTGGTGGTGGCACCTCAGGTGGGAGGTTATAAGTTCACTAAGGTACTCATGGATGGAGGGAGTGGTATCAATATCCTTTATTATGAAACTTTCCGTCGCATGGGGCTAACAGATAAAAATCTTAAACCGTCCAATACGGTGTTCCATGGTGTGGTGCCTGGTAAGTCGGCATATCCTGTTGGTAAGATAGCCCTGGAGGTGGCTTTTGGAGATGAGCATGACTCGAGATCAGAAACCTTGACCTTTGAAGTGGTGAAAATCAGAAGCCCGTATCATGCCCTATTTGGACGGCCAGCTTATGCCAAGTTTATGGCACGGCCTTGTTATGTCTATCTACAGCTCAAGATGCCGGGTCACAAGGGAACTATAACCATGCATGGAAGTCGCATGATTGCTCTGGAGTGTGAGGAAGGTGATGCGGCTTATGCTGAGTCGGTTTGTGCAACAGAGGAGTTGAAGTTTTACAAAGACAATGTTGATCCGGGAGATATGACTTCGTTGAAGAAACCAACTACGGAGCATGATCCGGCCCTGAAGTATAAATCGGCTGATGAGACTAAACTTGTTGACTTCATGCCTGGCGATTCGTCCAAGCAGTTTAGCATCAGCGCTAACTTGGATCCGAAATAGGAAATCGCGCTCATCGAGTTCATTCGTGAGAATCGGGACATCTTTGCATGGAAGCCTTCTGACATGCTTGGTGTACCAAGAGAACTTGCTGAGCACACCCTCAATGTTGATCCTAAGTATAAACCGGTCAAGCAGTTTCTCCGCCGGTTCAATGAAGAATGACGCAAAGCTATTGGAGAAGAAGTAGCCAGGCTCTTGGCGGCTGGATTTATCGTTGAAGTATTCCATCCTGAGTGGTTGGCTAATCCGGTGCTGGTCCTCAAGAAGAATGGCACTTGGCGTATCTGTGTGGACTACACAGATCTCAACAAAGCTTGTCCAGCAGATCCTTTTGCCCTCCCCCGTATTGATCAGATTATTGATGCTACGGCGGGTTGTGAGCAGTTAAGTTTTTTGGATGCATATTCTGGTTATCATCAGATCAAAATGGCAGTGAAGGACCAGGAGAAGATGGCCTTCATAACTCCCTTTGGAGCCTTCTGCTATGTGTCCATGCCTTTGGGCTCAAGAGTGCACAGGCAACTTATCAACGGTGTGTGCAGAATTGTCTTCATAAACAGATCGGCCGCAATGTTCACGCCTATGTGGATGATATTGTGGTGAAATCAAGGAAAAAGGATACATTCATTGATGACTTGAAGGAAACCTTTGATAACCTGCAGGTTTATAAAATGATGCTTAATCCGGCCAAGTGCGTCTTTGGTGTACCTGCAAGCAAGCTCTTGGGTTTTTTGGTGTCTAACAGGGGCATTGAAGCTAATCCGGAAAAGATCAAGGCCATCACCTCCTAGGCTAAACCAAAGTGTATCAATGATGTTCAACGCCTGGCAGGCCGGATTGCCGCGTTGAGCCGGTTTGTCAGTCGTCTTGGTGAGAAGGCCATTCCTTTGTATCAGATGCTGAAGAAAACGGATAACTTCGTCTGGAGTGACGCCGCTAATGAAGCATTTGAGGACTTAAAGCGGCAGCTAGCTAATCCGCCGATTCTCGCTGCTCCGGTTGATAAAGAACCGTTGCTGCTATATGTGGAAGCTAACGCTCGGGTTGTTAGTGTGGCTATTGTGGTGGAGCGCAAGGAGGCAGGAAAGGAATATCCGGTTCAGCGGCCGGTTTACTATATTAGTGAGGTACTCATTGAATCCAAGCAGAGGTACCCGCATTGGCAAAAATTGGTGTATGGGGTTTTCATGGCAAGCCAGAAGCTTAAGCAGTATTTCCAAGGTCATCCCATCACGGTGGTCAGCTCTGCTCCTTTGGGGGACATAATCCAGAATAGGGAGGCAACTGGTCGAATTGCTAAGTGGGCTATCGAGCTCGGGCCACACGGGTTGAAATACATACCCCGAACGGCGATCAAATCTCAGGCACTTGTGGATTTCATCAATGATTGGACAGAATTACAAGCGCCAGAAGAGAAGCCGGATCACACTTATTGGACTATTCATTTTGATGGGCCCAGGCAATTGGAGGGCTCGGGGGCTGGAGTCGTGTTAACTTCCCCACGAGGTGATAAGTTTTGTTATGTTCTCCGTTTAATGTTCCCTTGCACTAATAATGCAGCTGAATATGAGGCCTTACTCCATGGTCTACGGATGGCTAAGGAGATGAATCTCAGCCGAGTTAAATGCTTTGGTGACTCGGATCTAGTGGCTCAACAAGTGTCTGGCACTTGGGATTCCAAGGACCCACTGATGGCAGCATATCGTCGCGAGGTGGATATTGTTGCAGGTCACTTCAAAGGTTATCAGGTGGATCATGTGGACCAACGGAAGAATGAAGCGGCAGACGCTTTAAGCCGCCTGGGTTCCCAACGTAAACCGGTTCCACCTAATGTTTTCCTGGACGTTTTGCATAATCCGTCCGTCAAGCTCCATGGTGAAGAGGATTTGGCTGTTCCTGATCCGGAGGCTCAGTTGGTGGCAGCTCTACATATTATCCCGGATTGGACGGTTCCGTATCTGGCGTATATAAACCGAGGCGAGTTACCAGAGGATGAAACTTTGGCCAGACAGATAACCCGGCGGACCAAGTCCATGACTATTATCAATGGAGAGTTACATCATTGCAGTGTGACAGGGGTGTTTCAACGCTGTGTATCTCCTGAGGAAGGCCGTGAAATTTTGCGTGAGATGCACGAAGGAGATTGTGGGCACCACGCCGGTTCAAAATCTTTGGTGGCCAAGGCGTTTCGTCACGGTTTTTATTGGTTGACAGCTCATGCTGATGCCGAGGACTTGGTTAAAAGATGTGATGGCTGTCAGAAATTCTCACGGTGTGTTCATGTACCAGCTCAAGAATTGAGGATGATTCCAATCACCTGGCCGTTTGCAACTTGGGGGCTGGATATGGTTGGGCCTTTCAAGAGGTCCAAGGACAAGAAGACCCACCTTTTGGTGGCGGTTGATAAGTTCACAAGATGGGTGGAGGCAGAGCCAGTTGGTAAGTGTGATGCAGCCACGGCAGTTCAATTCATCAAAAAGGTGATCTTCCAGTTTGGCTTTCCACACAGCATTATAACAGACAATGGTACCAATCTGTCAAAGGGTGCCATGAAGGAGTTCTGTCAACGTGAGCCCATCCGGCTTGACGTGTCATTAGTGGCTCACCCCCAGTCCAATGGTCAAGCGGAGAGGGCCAATCAAGAGATCTTGAGAGGCATCAAACCCTGGCTTATGGTTCTTTTGCAACGGACGCCGGGTTGTTGGGTTGAGGAGTTACCTTCAGTGTTATGGACCATCAATACCACACCCAACAGATCGACAGGCTACACGCCGTTCTTCATGGTTTATGGAGCGGAAGTGGTTCTTCCTAGTGACATCCGTCATGACTCGCCTCGTGTAGCTGCATATGTTGAAGCGGATAACGAGAAGGCACGGCAGGAAGCTCTTGACCTGTTAGATGAGGATCGTGACATGGCGGTAGCCCGTTCGGCGATTTATCAGCAAGATCTGTGTCGTTATCATAGCCGCCGGGTTAGAACCAGAACCTTTCAAGAAGGAGATTTGGTGCTTCGACTCATCCAAGATCAGACGGATATGCACAAGCTATCCCCCCCTTGGGAAGGGACTTTTGTGGTCAGCAAGGATTTGCACAATGGGTCGTACTACCTAATCGATGTTCGAGAGCGCAAAGACTCACGTAAATCGGAGGAGGAGACCAACCGGCCATGGAATATTGCTCATCTTCGGCCCTACTATACTTGAGCTACAGGCTCTGCTTATGTACATATTATGACATTGTATATATTATGATCAATATAATAAACCGGAACCTCAGCTAAAGCGGGGTATCTGTTGTTTTCTTACATCACGTGTGGTTACATGGAGCTTACAAAGCGGCGTCCAGTTTACCCCTTGATTTAGCTTCTTAAAGCTTGATATCAGATCACTTGGGGGCTTGGTCGTATCCGAACCATAGCTACACCTCTTGATCGGCGTAATGCCACAGCATCACTTGGGAGCATGGTCGAACCCGAACCATGACTATGCCTCTTGATCGGTGTAAAGCCACAGGATCACTTGGGGGCTTGGTCGTATCCGAACCATGGCCACGCCTCTTGATCGGCGTAATGCCACAGCATCACTTGGGAGCATGGTCTAACCCGAACCATGACTACGCCTCTTGATCGGCGTAATGCCACAGAATCACTTGGGGGCTTGGTCGAACCCGAGCCATAGCAATGCCTTTTGATCGGCGTAATGCCAGAGCATCATTTGGGGGCTTGGTCGAACCCGAACCATAGCAACACCTCTTGATCAAATTTGGGGCCTGGCCGCCCGTGAAAAGCCTCGACTACAACGGTTTTTATTTGTCTTTTGCTAAGTTTCTTTTTCTTTTGCTAAGATTTGTGATGTTTTCAAACCAGTATTTTTCAACCCGGTTGGGCTGCCAACTACAAGTTGTCAGTACATGACCAAATTATAATCCGGACACTATCAGCCCGGTCTGGTTTTGACTCATAGTCACCAGTATGGAATAAGCCGGTGTTTATCACAACCCGGAACGGCTTTATCGTAAACCGGCATTATATAACAGGAGATACTTTTACTCCGGATTAAGGTTATTACTTTCATTACAAGGTTGGTCAGCCAACACTATGCCTAAAGGTCGCAGGTATCATATATTTCCATACTTGGTTATCTTTTACAACTTTGGTTATAAAACTTGGTCATATATATAGTTGGGTATCATGACTCGCCCGGTGGTAAACCGCCCTTTAAGCTTTTTATCTGCAGGAACAATTGGAATAAATAGCTATGGATTATGAACATCATATCGCAAAGCATGGCGGATTAACACGCATGAGTTGCAGATAAATATGCATGAAGGCATAACAAACCAAGTGTTTTAACTAGCCTATTACAAGGCGTTTCAGTACCCAAAGGAATAATTGTTTCTCAATAAACATTGCAGTATGGAAGGTTAAACCGGCCCCCGGGTTATGATCACTGAGCAGCTTGACCTGACGGCTGCGGGTCATCTTGCACCGGTTCTTCTTCCTCGTCCCTACCCAGCGGCTGGAAGTCAACAGTTGTCCAGTCGATCCAGTTAAAGCTTGGAACACAGCTTCGTCGCTTATAAGGGTGGACGGTTCAATATTAGGGGCATAAGTATGCTTACGGATTGGAGGGGTCGGGCTTTGTGTTTCAAGAGCTGGTGCAGCAACCCGCTTGTTGTTGATATCATAACTCGCCTGGTAATGTGAAAGATCAGCTTCTTCAGCAAGTTGACAAACCAGTGGACGTACTTCCCGGTTTATGGTGCGGAGATCTTCAGTGCAAAATTCTGATCCGTCCTCTTTCAAGCTTGGGTAGCCTTTAGCCACGTCCGTCGGATCGAGATCAGGCACCCATGCTTTTTCCCGGGTTAGCGCGGTCAGAGCGCCAGCCCGTGCAGCAGACCTCTTCAGCTCTTCTATCCGGGCAGGCAGCATAGATAGCCTGTCTAAGGTATCCTTGATAAACGTCGGGGGTGGCTTATTGTGCGAAGCGGTGCAGATAATCCGTTGTGCGCCGGTATAAAGTTGCTCTATCAGCGTGTAGGCAGCTTTCAACTTCTTCTACACATCTGAGCCCAGATGGCTAATGCGGGTTCCTGTATCATTACAAACATCAGTAAACCGGCAATGTATGAGAGGATATGTTGGAAGCATAAAGGAAGGATGCTTACCAAACACAGCAGAGGTCATAGCATGCACTTGCCGCTTTACACCAGTCAGCTCGTCAACCACTGGTTTAAGAGCGGCTTTTGCGTTTTCAGCCCTTTTTATCAAAGCGGCTTTTTCAGTCTCCCAATCCGCCCGCTCTTTGTTGAAGCCCTCTTTCAGTTTCTCCATAGCGCCTAGAGCGCGGGTCAACTCTTCCTTCGCTTTGGAGGCTTCAGATTGCTGGGTTTTGATGTTTTCCTGCAGATCAGCGGTTTGGCGTTCCTTCTTGCTCAGCTCCGCCTGTAAAGAGACAGATACATAATGAGTTGAAAGTACATATTTGAAGTACCAAGCACATAACAAGTTATGCCCTTAGTACTTGGGGGCTAATGCATATTTGCGTTCACTCAGAAATTTTTACAAGTCCCAAACACAATACAAGTATTAATCTTGGTACTTGGGGGCTAATGTGTGTTTGCTCAAAAAGCTGTTGATATGGGAATTCTTCTACAGTCCCGGTTCATCTTTATAAAGTTAAACCGGCCCTTGGGGACTATACCGGCGAAAGAGAAGTATGGCAAATTATAAGGAACCAGTTCATCTTAACAAGGTAATCCGGTCCCTGGAGGCTAAATAGGCAAGGTTAAGTTATGACAAAAGTCCCGGTTTAGATTGGTATCATAAACCGTCACTTGGGAGCTACTACGAGCCGATGAACTGAAATTAGACAAAGGAGAAAAACAGTAGTTACCTCATATCGCTCCTTCATCAAGTTTACCAAACTAGCTTCAAAGTCACGACTGGTATACAGACGGTTCAAGAAGCCAGAGTGAATATCTTGAACATTGAGGTTGGCAAAGCTTGATAAATCGGCATTCCATTTGCCTTTGCCGATAGCAGAGAGATCATCCTTGGCAGTATGCTTTGACAAAGCTACAAGGTTGCCTGGAGTGGAGTGGCCAGTGCCAGTAATCATAACATCATCATCTTGTTCATCCGCAGCTCTTGCCGGAGTTGGCGGTTTATAAGTGTCCTTCGTTGGACTGACCGGTTTGTCACCAGTTCAGACAGGGCTGGTTGGCCGGTCTGCATGGCTTGTAGTATCAACTTGCACTTGTTCAGCAAGGAAATCATGGTCTTGAAGCGGAGGATCGTGAAGCATGGCGTCAGCATCGGTTTCTTCCAGATCTGGAGTTGTTTCCGGTTCAGCAGCTACATTTTCATCAGCCGGTTTGTTCAACCGAGCTTTCTTGCTGGGTCTTGGCTTGGCGCTGCGAAAAGATAAGACATAAGGATCAGTACAGTATGAAAAGATAACATATCAAGAATAAAGACATGTGCATAACTCACCCAGGAACTGTTTTGAGAGGTGGAAGCTGTGTGGCCAAAGACTCGCCAGAGGATGAGTGAGAAGTACCCTGATAATTTGAATCAGACGGGTTAAGAGGCTGGCAAAAACAACCTGCTTTTGGGCATGCAGTATCAATGGAAGAAGAGACCTCTGATCGGCGTTTCCGAACCGGACTATTCGGTAAACCCGCGGAGGTAACTACCTGGCCGCTGTGCCGGGTTGTACGGCGAGCTTCGTGCTGCTGCGTCTTCAAAAGAAAGTTTGGATCCAAATAAGCAAGAGGGTGAGAAAATTTTACTTTCCGGTTTGCTTGACGGATTTTTGATATTGGCAGAGGATCTGAATCGGAGGAAAGAATAGTTACCTCTATGTCCTCAGCGTGACTGCCTTCAGCGTCATCCTGATAATAATCATTGTCAATGAGATGTACGAAAAATAAACCAAGATAGTCAAGTTCTATCTCTGATTCCGGATTACGCACATTTTCATCAGCTGGTAGATCGGAGGATGTAGTGGTCCTTCTCTTGGCAGGTTTCTTGACAACCTTGATCTTTGGACGAACTGGCTTGACCGGTTTGTCTTGCGGTTTTGCCGGTTTATCTTGTGATGGTTTCTTGTCCAGAACGGACCATCACCCTGTCAGAAAAATAATCACACTTTCAGAGAATATTTGGACAGAAGCAAATTCAGACACAAAGGATTATATGATTCTTACAGCTGGTGGTTTATTGAAGGTGCAGAAAGGGAGTAGCCCGGTTTGGGCACAGACGGCCTCCAGTTCGTTCAGTATTTTCTTTACAGCCTCAGTGACTTCGTCATCTGTAAGCTGAATGTCAATGTGCCGCTGAGCATCCTTCAAACTCCCCGTGTACTCACACATCAAACTGGGGCGCCGGCTTAAGGGCAGAATGCTCCAGCTTATCCAGCAACTAGCAAGATCGACTCCTGTCAAACCGTTCGCCATGAAGGCTCTAAGCTTCGAAAGTTGGGGAGCATAGTTGGCCCGTTCTCTTGCTGTCAGCCTCTGAGGAAATGAGTGTGTGTTGCTCAGGCGTTCAGGGCGGTAACCCGGCAAGGGGTTTTTGTTAGATGGAGAGGTATCCATGCAGTAAAACCATGTTTGGTTCCACTCTTTGGGGTGACTGTGGAGTTTGGGATGGGGGAAGGTGACTTCTTTTCTCTTCTGAACCTCCATTCCGCCCAGTTCCGTATTGGGTCCATCTGAGAACTCGGTGCGACGGTTTAAATGAAAGAAATCCCTAAACAGTTTGCCTGTAGGTTCCTCTTGCAGATAAGCTTCACAGAATACTTGGAAGTGGCAGATACTGGTAACAGAGTTGGGACCGATGTCTTGAGGGCGCAGCTGAAAATTGGCTAGCACATCTCGGAAATTTTTTGAACCGGGAGGGCTAAAACCTCGTCCGAGATGATCAGCAAACACGACTACTTCTCCATCCTTGGGTGTAGGAGGATTTTCCGGGCCAGGGACCCTCCAGTGGATGACATCTTTCTTGGCTAGGGCGCCCGTCTTAACAAGGTTGTTTAATTGCTCCTCGGTTACTCGAGAGGGAGCCCAATTGCACTCATAAACTTGTTTAGCCATGACAAGGAAAATCTGAAACATGAGTATTACCGGTTTAAGATTTACAGTGGACAACTATACAGCGGTATGAGGATACTAGCATATTGGTAAACCAGAGTCTGGCAATGGAACAGTGTAATGCATTGGCGGTTCAACAGGGGACTAATGGTATCTACCGGGTCATCATTTTTTCTGTGAGGTTAAACCAGCCAATCTGGTATTCAAAGGGTGTAAGAGAAGGAAGAAACAAGTTTCACATCTTGCTATGGTAATTTCAGATCTACCGCGCATGGGAAAAACAAAATATATTCTGACCTAAATTCCAGTGTACTGAAGGTTCACCAAGATGAGATGAGTTGGATATCAAGCAGGTGCTGAAACTGCTAAAGCACGAGATTTATGTGGTTTAAACTACTACCACACGAGACCTATGTGGTTTTTGGATCTAACCCACGGATATAAACAATGGAAAAGAAGGACACCGATGAACGACGGAAACCCTAAGCGCAGATCGAAGGTAAGAGAAAGGGGAGACTTACGGGTGCTGTTGAGCAGCGGCGGCGCGCGGAGGAGCTCTGGTACGTTCAGGTCGATGCAGCGGCCAAGGGTGGTGCAGCAGTCGAAGGTTGACGGCGGCGGCCGAGGTCGAAGGTTCGGGCGTCGCGAGGATGAAGATGAAGCGAAGAGACACGAAGGGGAAACTGGAAAGACCCCCTGGCCCTATTTATAAGGAGATAAACGACAGATGCGAAAATCGAGGAGCCGGATTTTTTTGATATAAGCTGATGCTGTCGCCTCGATTGTCGGAGGCTCGTTAATGACAGGTGATGTCACGGCGGTTTACCAAGATCCTAGAAGATGATGTCATGGCGGTTTACAAGATTGTGTGAAGATGCTGAAGAAGAAATTTTCTCAAGTATTGAGGATTGACATGAACCAGTTCAAATCAATCTGGGGCCTAATGTTGGGGATATTACCACTGGGCGTAAACCGGCCAGGAGAGGCCAGGTTAACTTCATAAGTAGTTCATCTGTATCTGAAACCCATGAAGACAGACGGTGACACTTCATGAAGTCCCAGGGCCCGTTTGAGGCATGTAGACACAAACCGACATTGAGATATAAACTTGTGTTGTAAGATATGCGTAGCAGAGACCGAGCCGGACACGATTATGAGCCGGCCTCGGAGTCTGTAAACCGAAGGGCGTCAACCCATGTATATAAGGGGACGACCCGGCGGCGGTTCAGGGACAACAAACAACAACTCGAGACTCAAGCAAAGCGTATTCGCTCCCTAGTCATCGAAACCCCATCAATTCCATCACAACTAGACGTAGGGTTTTACCTTCATCGAAGGGGCCGAACTAGTATAAAACTCTCTTGCGTCCCTTGTCCGCTTTAACCCCTTTAAGTTAACCCGTAGCGATTGATCCACGACTAAGTCCTTTCTCTAGGACATCTGCCGTGACAAAACCACGACAGTGACCGAATGTTGTTCGGAGTTTTGGATGAGATCACGGATATGACGAGGAACTCCGGAATGGTCCGGAAGTAAAGATTGATATGTGGATAGTAGTGTTTGATCTCCGGAAAGGTTCCGGAATCCATCGGAAGGGGTTCCGGATGTTTCTCGAAATGTTTGGGCACGAGAACACTTTATCTGGGCGAAAGGGGAAAGCCCACGAGGTTTTTGGAAAGTGCAAAAGGAAGTTTTGCGGAGTCCAGGGGCCAGACGCCAGGGACCCTGGCGTCTGGCCCTGGAGTCCGAGAAGGACTCTTGCCTTCTGGTTGAAACCGACTTTGTGGAGGCTTTTACTCCAAGTTTCGACCCCAAGGCTCAACATATAAATAGAGGGGTAGGGCTAGCACCCAAGACACATCGAAAAAACACCAAGTCGTGTGCCGGCAACCCCGTCCCCTCTAGTTTATCCTCCGTCATAGTTTTCGTAGTGCTTAGGCGAAGCCCTACGGAGATTTTTCTACACCAACACCGTCACCACGCCGTCGTGCTGCCGGAACTCATCTACTACTTCGCCCCTCTTGCTGGATCGAGAAGGCAGGGACGTCATCGAGCTGAACGTGTGCAGAACTCGGAGGTGTCGTGCTTTCCGTACTTGGATCGGTCGGATCGTGAAGACGTACGACTACATCAACCGCGTTGATATAACGCTTCCGCTTACGGTCTACGAGGGTACGTAGACAACACTCTCCCCTCTCGTTGCTATGCATCACCATGATCTTGCGTGTGCGTAGGAATTTTTTTGAAATTACTACGTTACCTAACACCTAACACAACCGGGTGGAGAGGTCCAATGGTCAAAGCCCGTCCGTGGGAAGTCAAAGGGCTAGATCTCGTGGTCAACCGTTCCAGGGTTAGGCGGGACGGGGGTCCTTGGGGTAGCAATGCCACCGGAGCGTCGCACCGGCCCCTCATACATAAGGGGTGGTGTTGTGGCATGTCTGAAGAGGCGGCACGCGTCTCCGGTGTGTGGCCCCCCTCACGGACGGCTCCGCCGCCGGCACCTGGAAGGGGGAAACGGACGCGTCGGGTCTATACGGAGGGGATGTTGCTGTGGGTTTGGCCCGGATGTTGCTCCCAGGTGTCCCTCTGGGCTGACCTAACACAACCGGGTGGAGAGGTCCACTGGTCAAAGCCCGTCCTTGGGAAGTCAAAGGGCTAGATCTCGTGGTCAACCGCTCCAGGGTTAGGCGGGACGGGGGCCCTGGCGGGTAGCAATGCCACCGGAGCATCACACCGGCCCCTCATACATGCGGGGTGGTGTTGTGGCATGTCTGAAGCGGCGCACGCGTCTCCGGGGTGTGGCCCCCTCACGGACGGAGCCACCGCCGGCACCTGGAGGGGGAAACGTACGCGTCGGGTCTACACGGAGGGAATGTTGCTGTGAGTTTGGCCCGGATGTTCCTCCCAGGTGTCCCTCTGGGCTGACCTAACACAACCGGGTGGAGAGGTCCAGTGGTCAAAGCCCGTCCTTGGGTAGTCAAAGGGCTAGATCTCGTGGTCAACCGCTCTAGGGTTAGGCGGGACGGGGGCCCTAGGGGGCTAGCAATTCCACCGGAGCGTCGCACCGGCCCCTCATACATGCGGGGTGGTGTTGTGGCATGTCTGAAGAGGCGGCACGCGTCTCCGGGGTGTGGCCCGCTTCACGGACGGCGGCGCCGCCGGCACCTGGAGGGGAAAACTGACGCGTCGGGTCTACACGGAGGGGATGTAGCTGTGGGTTTGGCCCGGAAATTGCTCCCAGGTGTCCCTCTGGGCTGACCTAACACAATCGGGTGGAGAGGTTCATTGGTCAAAGCCCGTCCTTGGGAAGTCAAAGGGCTAGATCTCGTGCTTAACCGCTCCAGGGTTAGGCAGGACGGGGGCCCTGGGGGTAGCAATGCCACCAGAGCATTGCACCGCCCCCTCATACATGCGAGGTGGTGTTGTGGCATGTCTGAAGAGGCGGCACGCGTCTCCGAGGTGTGACCCCCCTCACGGACGGCGCCGCCGCCGGCACCTGGAGGGGGGAAACGGACGCGTCGGGTCTATACGGAAACCGGACCGGTGTCCGGGCACCGAAAGTTTCAGAGTAATTCTCCGTTTTCCAAGCGCATAGTTTGCCACGTGGCATCTTGTGCTGCTGCAAAAAATAATGCTATCTATACATAATTTTTTTAAAAAGAAAAATTTGATGCATAAAAAAAGGAAAAAAGAAAAAAATTATGGCTACGGCTTAGCCGTCGGCATAGGATTCCTTATCCAGCCGCGGCGCACCCCTTCCTCCACTCATTCATCCCCACCGCTCCCCGCCGCCCGCTCCCCGCCGCCCGCCGCCGCCGCCGCCGCTCCACCCACGCCCCTCCCCGCCGCCCGCTCCACCCGCACCGTTTCCCGCCCCCTCCTCGCACCGCCACCGCCACCTCGACGCCACGCCGCCGCGGCCACCACCCTCTCCACCCGCTCACCCCACCACCAACCCCATCCCCTGCCTCCTCTCGCCGGCATGCGTCGTCACCGCCCCGACCTCATGCCCTCCCTGTCCTGCTCGGGCCTCGGCGTGCCGGCCCGGGCTCGGAGCCCCCCTCCGCCGACGCCCTGCCGCGGCGGCCCCGGCCCCCGTCCACCTATCCCTGGCCGCTGTCCCAGGCCTCCCTGCTCGCCAGCTGCACCAGTGCCAACGTTGCCCGCAAGTGAGATTGTTTTTTCCATTTTTTTGCATTTTTTAATGCTTGTTATGTGATAGATGCATGTGTAGTGAAATATGGATGAATGGATGTTCGTGAAGTTGGTGAAGTATATAAAATAGTTAATGAAGCTTTTATTTTCATTTTGTGATGTTGTCAAATAGCTATGTGATATGCGCTAAAAAAATTGAAGAACAAAATTGGTATATTTGAGATGTTGTCAAATAGCTATAGTTTCATTTTGTGATGTTGACAAAATTGGTATCTGATGAGTAGTTATTTTATCATGATGATCTTGCTAAATAAAGTTGAAGAACAAAATTTGACACTTAATGAAAATTAGGATTTGAAGTATCATGGTGATCTAAAACCCTGACTAGATGTCATTAGCAATATGATTATTTTCATAGTTTGAACTGTCAATGCTTTATGTGATGTGATGCCCTCAAATTTTTTGACTCGGTAAAATTTACAGGCTTTGTGGTATTTCATCTACCTGGAGCCTTCGTCGTCTAGGTTTTTGGTCCGTGATCCGGCCGCTACTCGACTACTTCCTCTACAGCGGAGGGTGAGCTACGAATCCACCTTCACCTCCTACCCTCTTTTAAGTAGATTTCATTTTCACATCAAGTCGCGTAACCTAGGCGTCTCCCGTCCGAAAGGGTTGCGTCGATAAATATGCATTCAATTGCATATTTATCACCGCAGCTCTTTCCACGGACAGCCCGAGGATGTGTAGATTAGGTATGTTGTTCATGCTCTACCCCGTTCCGAGGCAGGATTTCGGCGGCGCCTCCCTGTTGTTCTCCGGATGCACATTCTCTCCGCATTTTGCCGAGACGTGTATTTGGAGAACAGCGGGGAGGTACTGCCGAAATTTTGTCTCGGAATGGGGTAGAGCATGGACAATGTACTCAATCTACACATTCTCGGGTGGGTTTAGGACCCATCTTTACCTATTAGAGATGTAGGTGGATTAAATGTCGTTTCTCATCAACCTTGTAAAAAATAAAATATTGATGTGAGTAATTTAAATGAATCCTTAATTTTGATGTGTGGCTTCCAATAAAGCAGAGATGGCAGATAATCAGTGGATGTATAGTGGGTTTTTTCGTCGGAATCATGTAACAACAGAGTGGGTCAAGAAAACTGATGTGTTTTTGAAAGAGATATTCCGTAGTCCAATGAGGATTGTGCCAGAATGCCCGTGTGCCAAATGTAGGAGACGTATGCGCAGAGATAAGAGTGAGATGACTAAGCACCTTCGCACGCACGGATTTATGCCCATCTTTAATATGCCGATAAACTTTGCCCAGCGGGACCATGGTAGAGAGGAGGTGATACGACAACGCGTCGCTGGTTATGAGGACGATGGTGTTAGAGACATGCTAGATGATGTCTTTGCTGCACAGCCGACACCTCCGTCACATTCAGCGAATGAACCGGAGGAGCCGGAAGAAACCGCAAAGGCCTTCCTGGATATCTTGGCCTCGTCAAAGAAACCTCTTTATGAGGGTGCCAAGCTCTCTGTGCTGGATGCCATATCGCAACTGATGGCAGTCAAGGCTGAGTACGGCTGTAGCCGAGGTTGCTTCGAAGCATTTCTGGGAGTATGTGCTAACAGCCTGCCTGAGGGCCATGAACTGCCGAAAACCATGTACGCTACGAACAAAATCATGAAGGCGCTCGATATAGAGTACCCGGAGGAAGCAGCCAAGGCTGGGAATGTCAGAATTGCTATATCAGGTGATGGGTTCAATCCATATGGCATGTCGTCTAATCCATCCAGCTACTGGCCCGTATTTGTTATTCCGCTCAATCTCCCTCCCGGCGTCATAATGCAACGCAAGCCCATGTTCCTGTCGCTTATAATTCCGGGGCCTGAATATCCGCGGAAGAATTTGAGTGTGTTTATGCAGCCGTTGGTGGATGATTTGCACCATTCTTGGTACTTCCCGAGGTTGACATACGACCGGCATCTGCAGAAACATTTCTTGATGAAAGTTTGGCTACAGTATTGCATGCATGACTTTCCCGGATATGCCTTGTTCTGTGGATGGTGTACAAGTGGGAAGATGCCTTGCCCAGTGTGCATGCAGGCCTTGATTTTCATTTGGCTGAAGAAGGGTGGCAAGTATGTTGCCTTTGACCTGCATCGACAGTTCCTCCCTCCAGACCATCCTGATAGGGAAGACAAGAAGAACTTCACAAAAGGCAAAGTTGTCCATGAAGTAAAGAAGATTCCAACTTTTTCTGGTGCGGATGTGCTTGCTCAGCTGAAAGCTCTTAAGCCTGCCGGCGAAGGGAAAGGCAAAGGTAAAGGCAAAGCCAAAGCCAAAGCCACAGGCGAAGACGAGGGCGAGGGCGAGGGCAAAGGAAAAAGGCAAAGGGAAAAATTGTTTTGAAGGATATGGTGAGACGCACAACTGGACTCACATTACCCCCTTCACGCAGCTTCCCTATTTTAAGGACCTCAAACTTCCATACAACATCGACGTGATGCACACCAAAAAGAATGTCGCAGAGTCCCTTTTTCACACGATCCTCAACATTCCTGATAAGACAAAGGATAATGTTAATGCTAGAGTCGGTCAACAGAAATTTGTGATAGACCACGTCTACACATGCAGCCACCCACAGGCAGTCAAAAATCTTGGTTCAAGCCAGATGCTGACTTCGTACTTAAAAAGGATCATAAGATGGAGGCATTCAAGTGGCTGAAACACGTCGTGAAGTTCACTGATGGTTATGCGTCGAATATAAGTAAGGGGGTCAATCTTTCAACGGGCAAAGTGACCGGGATCAAGAGTCATGACTATCATGTATGGATTGAGCGGATTATGCCGGTGATGGTTCGGGGCTATGTTCCCGAGCGTGTCTGGCGTGTGCTTGCAGAGCTAAGCCATTTCTTCCGCACACTTTGTGCTAAAGAAGTATGTCCTGAGATGATAAAAGAAATGCATAAGAAGGCGCCGGAGTTGATATGCAAGCTAGAGAAGATCTTCCCGCCAGGCTTCTTTACTCCAATGACACATCTCATTTTGCACCTCGCGAACGAGGTATTGTTGGGGGGCCCTGTGCAGAATCGTTGGTAGTACGGACCTGAGAGACAAAACAAGCATCTGAGACAAAAATGTGGAAACAAAGCTAAGATAGAAGCTTCCATAGCTGAGGCAGTTATCCTAGAGGAGGTGGCAGACCTCAGGACAGCATACTATCCGGACCATGTTGCAACGCTGCACAATAAGGTGTGTCGATACAATACAGAAGAACCCAAGTATAAACCCAGGCTGCCTCTATTCAGTGGGCAAGGTGGCAGGGCTGGATGCTCGACACCTTATATCATGCCACAAGATGAGTGGGAGGATGTCATGTTCTATATCTTGCACAACATCAAGGAAGTTGAGGATGAATGGATGAGGTAATACCTTTGCACCATTCTTGTAGTCAATTCGTTATGTTCACTTTGCCTCGTTCTAATACTGCTTTTCTTATTTTAGTCAATTCGTTGATGAAGAGTGGACGGGAATGCTACCTCCTACTGAACCGGAGGCACTTGCTCTTCTACGAAAGGGTCACGATGGAAGGAAAAAAATTATTGCGTGATTGATGGAGAAAGTAAATTTTCACACTTCCCTATTACCCAGTTGACCCTACAATTCCAATTAAACTCATGCACCCTATAATTTCAATTAAACTTGTAGGGAAAAGATCCAAACGCATCAATGGATGAAGAATTGAGATGGGTTTCCATGGGTTTTAACAGTCGGGTCATGACATGCAAAAAGTATGATGTGAATGGGTATCGCTTCCATACAGAGGAGCACCAGAACAGTCGGCCTGATCCCAAAACTATAAATACCGGAGTCTTCACGGAAGGAGATAATGAAGTGGATTACTATGGAAGGGTAGCAAAAATATATGAGCTTACATTCAAACATGGCCGCGAACCCGTAAGTCTCACTATGTTCAAATGCCGATGGTTCGACCCCTAAAAGGGTCTGAGACATACGCCTTCTGTTGGTTTAGTTGAAGTTAAACCATCAACCATCTATGCCGGAGCTGATCTCTTTATCGCCGCTACCCAGGCCACACAAGTATATTATATGCCTTACCCATGCCAGAAAGAGTACCTAAAGGGTTGGGAAGTTGTGTTTAAGGTGTCGCCACATGGTAAGCTACCGGACCCGAACGATGAGGATTACTACAACATAAACCCCATGACATACGAGGGAGTGTTCTTTCAACAGCAACATGATGACGTGGTACGAAACAAGGACGATGATGACTTGGGTTATGTTGACCTGGACCCAAACGATGACGACGCACAGATTGATGGTGAGGCAGTTGTGAATCAAAGAGACATAATTATGCTTGAAAAGTTTAATAAAGACACTGACGATGAGGAAGAGCCTCCACCTCCGTCGGACAACGAAGAAGATATGTGTGGTAGTGATGATGAGACCGGTCGACAAATAGATTACAATAGTGATGATTCATATGGGTTCTAGAAAATGTAAGTTCTTTTAATGATCATTTACAATAGTATGCTTAATGTGCTCTTCTGTTATTAATGTTCTTTTCTGTATGCTTAATGTGCTCTTCTGTTATTAATGTTCTTTCCTGTATGCTTGTTTATTTGATATCCTTACTAATTGTTTATAGTTTCGTTCATAGTTTATTATCCAATCACTCAACGCATGCTTTGTTTGATTTTGGTTTTATGCATGATTGCAACAATTCTATAGATTTCTTGACGAGCACAAGGCCAGAGCCGACATGGTCTTGCTGGCTGCGACAAAGAAGAAAGCTCGTCAGTTGCAGTACGAGGTGCGCTGGGTTGCCGTCTCGTACTTCTACCACACCTACCTTCATCAAAAGATGAGCAAAAGTGAAGCGGATAAGCAAGGACTTACCTTGAACAGGGAGCAGTACATGAAGGTAATATTAGAGACTTTTCATTCCAACATATAAGCAGTCAATATCATCGTTTCATGCTCACATGTCATGCTTCCATCATGTAGGTTATTCCTCCTTGGTGCTTTGGAAAGGATGATGGATGGGCGCGTTTGGTGGATACGTGGCTCGGCGAGGATGCAGAGTTTGCTGCCAAGAGCATCAAGGCCCGTGCTAACCGTGGAAAAGACGGGACACACGGCCAAGGAAACAGGAACCACTGGGGCTTCAAGGCCATGAAGGTATATCTATATGCATGATGCATTTTTGTTCTTCTCTTTACCGTCATGTTCTTATGTATGGCTAACTTCTGCACCGACATTGCAGGAGGACAAGTTGAAGAGGCCGCTCTCAGACATTGAGTCGTGGAAGCTGGCTCGCGAGCGGAGTGATCGCAAGGCCGGCGAGAACCAGTACTACGGCAAGACCGAGGAGCACCTGGAGTCTTACAGTCAGCAGTTTCAGAGGTTGCATCCTGGTCCGGATGCTCCTGACGTCGCCCAGTCTCAGATCGACGACACGGCGGCGGTGGCCATCCAAGGGAAGCCCCATGGCCGGTATCCGTGTTTCGATGGCTTGAGCACTCCTTCGGTCTCGTACACACGGCTTCGGGCTACCAACCCGAGCCCGTTAGAGAGTACGGGGCGTTCGCAGCCTCCCTTAGCCCGCTAGCATGCTATAAGTACTTCCCCTTTATCTTCTTTCTCTCTAACTTTCTCAGTTTATTTTCAACATTGCTCACTTAGAAACAACCTAAATTTTGTAAGCATATAAGGCCTTTGTCGAGCATAGGAATCTCGAGGTGCGGGAGTACTTGCAACGAGTGAGGGCAAACGATGATTACAACCGTCAGATGATGACGGTTAGTTTTGCCCTCTTAAAACCAAGCTAAATTTTTGCACTTTCATTCCTTCTGACCTTCTAGTTTGCTTGTTTAACTAACATCCAGGCTATGTTGGCGTCTTGGAGTAACCGCACGGATCCACCACAAATGGGACCCCCACCACCACCTACGGGAGAACCCCCACACGTGCCCATGTTCGATGAGTGGGTGGCACTAGGCAGTGATAGTCCGGTTAGTTCATTTGCCTAACTACTGACAAACTAGTTCTTGTTCATTCAACACTATCATATCATATTTACCGTTAGAATCTTCTCTCAAACATGTAGGGGACCAGTGGCTCGACTCCTGCTTCGTCCATCCCAGTCACTCCGATCTGGCAGAGTGGTGCTGGTCTTGGTGGTGGCGGTTTTGGCGGAGGTGGTCTTGGCGGTGGCGGTTTTGGCGGTGGTGGTCTTGGCGGTGGTGGTTTTGGCGGCGGTGGTCTTGCCTGATGTCGTTGATGATACCCGTGCATGTGGCCGTCGTGCCATACCTTTCATGTTCCTACTTGTTAGTTTCTTTAGATGACGATGTTCCATGTCTTGCAAATCTCTATGTTCATGAAGTTTCGCCGATGATGATCTTTAGATGTTTAACTTGAGTATGTTTAAATGATGATGATGATCTTGAGTATCTTTAGATAATGAACTTGATGATGATCTTGAAGGAAATATGCCCTAGAGGCAATAATAAAGTTATTATTTATTTCCTTATATCATGATAAATGTTTATTATTCATGCTAGAATTGTATTAACCGGAAACTTAGTACATGTGTGAATACATAGACAAACAGAATGTCCCTAGTATGCCTCTACTTGACTAGCTCGTTAATCAAAGATGGCTAAGTTTCCTATCCATAGACATGTGTTGTCATTTGATGAACGGGATCACATCATTAGGAGAATGATGTGATGGACAAGACCCATTCATTAGCTTAGCATTGTGATCGTTACAGTTTTATTGCTACTGCTTTCTTCATGACTTATACATGTTCCTCGGACTATGAGATTGTGCAACTCCCGAATATCTGGAGGAACACTTTGTGTGCAATCAAACGTCACAACGTAAATGGGTGATTATAAAGATGCTCTACATGTGTTTACGAAGGTGTTTGTTCGGTTGGCATGAATCAAGATTAGGATTTATCACTCCATGTATCGGAGAGGTATCTCTGGGCCCACTCGGTAATGCAGATCACTATAAGCCTTGCAAGCAATGTGACTAATGAGTTAGTTGCGGGATGATGCATTACCGAACGAGTAAAGAGACTTGCCGGTAACGAGATTGAACTAGGTATTGAGATACCGACGATCGAATCTCGGGCAAGTAACATACCGATGACAAAGGGAACAACGTATGTTGTTATGCGGTTTGACCGATAAAGATCTTCGTAGAATATGTAGGAGCCAATATGAGCATCCAGGTTCCGCTATTGGTTATTGACCGGAGACGAGTCCCGGTCATGTCTACATAGTAGTCGAACCCGTAGGGTCCGCACGCTTAACGTTCGGTGACGATCGGTAATATGAGTTTATGTATTTTGATGTAGCGAAGGTAGTTCGGAGTCCCAGATGAGATCGGGGACATGACGAGGAGTCTCGAAATGGTCGAGATGTAAAGATCGATATATTGGACGACTATATTCGGACATCGGAAAGGTTCCGAGTGATTCGGGTATTTTTCGGAGTACCGGAGAGTTACGGGAATTCGCATTGGGCCTTAATGGGCCATACGGGAAAGGAGAGAAAGGCCTCAAAAGGTGGCTGCACCCCTCCCCATGGTCTCGTCAGAATTGGACTAGGGAGGGGGGGCGCCCCCTTCTTCCTTCTCCTTTTCCCTTCCCTTTTTCCTATTCCATGTGGGAGGAGGAATCCTACTAGGACTAGGGAGTCCTCGTAGGACTCGACACTTCTGGCGTGCCCTAGGGGCTGGCCGGCCTCCCCTCCTCCATCCTTTATACACGGAGGCAGGGGGCACCCCAAAGACACAACAATTGATCATTGATCTCTTAGCCGTGTGCGGTGCCCCCCTCCACCATATTCAACCTCGGTAGTATCGTAGCGGTGCTTAGGCGAAGCCCTGCGTCGGTAGCATCATCAACACTGTCATCACGCCGTCGTGCGGACGAAACTCTCCCGCAAAGCTCTGCTGGATCGGAGTTCGTGGGACGTCATCGAGCTGAACGTGTGCTGAACTCGGAGGTGCCGTACGTTCGGTACTTGGATCGGTCGGATCGTGAATACGTACGACTACATCAACCGCATTGTCATAACGCTTCCGCGTTCGGTCTACGAGGGTACGTGGACAACACTCTCCCCTCTCGTTGCTATGCATCACCATGATCTTGTGTGTGCGTAGGAAATTTTTGAAATTACTACGTTCCCCAACAGTGGTATCAGAGCCAGGTTTATGCATAGATGTTATATGCACGAGTAGAACACAAGTGAGTTGTGGGCGATACAAGTCATACTGCTTACCAGCATGTCATACTTTGGTTCGGCGGTATTGTTGGATGAAGCGGCCCGGACCGATATTACGTGTACGCTTACGCGAGACTGGTTCTACCGACGTGCTTTGCACACAGGTGGCTGACGGGTGTCAGTTTCTCCAACTTTAGTTGAACCGAGTGTGGCTATGCCCGGTCCTTGAGAAGGTTAAAACAGCACTAACTTGCTCAGCACGTAGCGGCCACGTAAAACTTGCAACAACAAAGTAGAGGACGTCTAACTTGTTTTTGCAGGGCATGTTGTGATGTGATATGGTCAAGACATGATGCTATATTTTATTGTATGAGATGATCATGTTTTGTAACGGAGTTATCGGCAACTGGCAGGAGCCATATGGTTGTCACTTTATTGTATGCAATGCAATCGCCCTGTAATTGCTTTACTTTATCACTAAGCGGTAGCGATAGTCGTAGAAAAAATAGTTGGCGAGACGACAACGATGCTACGATGGAAATCAAGGTGTCGCGCTGGTGACGATGGTGATCTTGACGGTGCTTCGGAGATGAAGATCACAAGCACAAGATGATGATGGCCATATCATATCACTCATATTGATTGCATGTGATGTTTATCTTTTATGCATCTTATTTTGCTTAGATCGACGGTAGCATTATAAGATGATCTCTCACTAAATTTCAAGGTGTAAGTGTTCTCCCTGAGCAGGCACCATTGCGAAAGTTCTTCGTGCTGAGACACCACGTGATGATCGGGTGTGATAAGCTCTACGTTCAAATACAACGGGTGCAAGACAGTTTTGCACACGCGGAATACTCAGGTTAAACTTGACGAGCCTAGCATATGCAGATATGGCCTCGGAACAAATCATATAGAAGATATGATCAACATAGTGATGTTCACCATTGAAAACTACTCCATCTCACGTGATGATCGGACATGGTTTAGTTGATATGGATCACGTGATCACTTAGATGATTAGAGGGATGTCTATCTAAGTGGGAGTTCTTAAGTAATATGATTAATTGAACTTTAATTTATCATGAACTTAGTCCTGATAGTATTAGCATATCTATGTTGTAGATCAATAGCTCGCGTTTAGCTCCCCTGTTTTATTTTTTGATATGTTCCTAGAGAAAAACTAAGTTGAAAGATGTTAGTAGCAATGATGCGGATTGGATCCGTGATCTGAGGATTATCCTCATTGCTGCACAGAAGAATTATGTCCTTGATGCACCACTAGGTGGCAGACCGATTGCAGGAGCAGATGCAGAAGTTATGAACGTTTGGCAAGCTCGATATGATGACTACTTGATAGTTTAGTGCACCATACTTTACGGCTTAGAATCGGGGCTTCAAAGACGTTTTCGAAACGCTACGAAGCATATGAGATGTTCAAGAGTTGAAATTGGTATTTCATACACATGCCCGTGTTGAGAGGTATGAGACCTCTGACAGTACTTTGCCTACAAGATGGAGGAGAATAGCTCAACCAGTGAGCATGTGCTCAGATTGTCTGGGTACTACAATTGCTTGAATCAAGTGGGAGTTAATCTTCCAGATAAGATAGTAACTGATAAAGTTCCCTAGTCACTATCACCAAGTTACTAGAACTTTGTGATGAACTATAATATGCAAGGGATGACGAAAGTAATTCCCGAGCTCTTCACAATGCTAAAACCGGCGAAGGTAGAAATCAAGAAAAACATCAAGTGTTGATGGTTGACAAGACCACTAGTTTCAAGAAAAAGGGCTAAGGGATGAAGGGGAACTTCAAGAAAAACGGCAAGCAAGTCGCTGCACAAATGAAGAAGCCCAAGTCTGGACCTAAGCCTGAGACTAAGTGCTTCTACTGCAAAGATACTGGTCACTGGAAGCGGAACTACCCCAACTATTTGGCGGATAAGAAGGATGACAAAGTGAACAAAGGTATATTTGATATACATGTTATTGATGTGTACTTTACTAGTGTTTATAGCAACCCCTCGGTATTTGATACTGGTTCAGTTGCTAAGAGTAGTAACTCGAAACGGGAGTTGCAGAATGAACAGAAACTAGTTAAGGGTGAAGTGACGATGTGTGTTGGAAGTAGTTTCAAGATTGATATGATATGTACTTTCGGGATTAGTGTTGAACCTAAATAAATGTTATTTGGTGTTTGCGTTGAGCATGAATATGATTTGATCATGTTTTGCAATACGGTTATTCATTTAAATTAGAGAATAATTGTTGTTCTGTTTACATGAATAAAACCTTCTATGGTCTGATACGTCTCCGTCGTATCTATAATTTTTGATTGTTCCATGCCAATATTCTACAACTTTCATATACTTTTGGCAACTTTTTATACTATTTTTGGGACTAACATATTGATCCAGTGCCCAGTGCCAGTTCTTGTTTCTTGCATGTTTATGTTTCGCAGAAACCCAATATAAAACGGAGTCCAAACGGGATAAAAATGGACGGAGAACTATTTTGGAATATTTATGATTTTTGGTAAGTAAAATCAACGCGAGACAGTGCCCGAGGGGGCCACGAGGCAGGGGGCGCGCCCTGGACCCTCGTGGGCACCCCGTAAGGCAGTTGACGCTCTTCTTTTGCCGCAAGAAAGCTAATTTTATGAGAAAAATCTGGGCGAAAGATTCAACCCAATCGGAGTTACGGATCTAAAAGAAACGGTGAAAGGGCAGCAGAAAGGAACGCAGAAACAGAGAGAAACAGAGAGACAGATCCAATCTCGGAGGGGCTCTCGCCCCTCCCACGCCATGGAGGCCAAGGACCAGAGGGTAAACCCTTCTCCGATCTAGGGAGGAGGTCAAGGAAGAAGAAGACGAAGGGGCCCCCTCTCCCCTTCTCTTCCGGTGGCGCCGGAACGCTGCCGTGGCCATCATCATCACCGAAATCTTCACCAACAACTTCACCGCCATCATCACCAACTCTTCCCCCCTCTATGCAGCGGTGTAACCTCTCTCTTACCCGCTGTAATCTCTACTTAAACATGGTGCTCAACGCTATATATTATTTTGCAATGATGTATGGCTATCCTATGATGTTTGAGCTGATCCGTTTTGTCCTATGGGTTAATTGTTGATCATGATTGGTTTGAGTTGCATGTTTTATTATTTGTGCTGTCCTATGGTGCTCTCCGCGTCGCGCAAGCGTGAGGGATGCCCGCTGTAGGGTTTGCAATATGTTCATGATTTGCTTATGGTGGGTGGCGTGAGTGACAGAAGCACAGACCCGAGTAAGTAGGTTGTTTGCATATGGGATAAAGGGGACTTGATACTTTAATGCTATGGTTGGGTTTTACCTTTAGTAGTTGCGGACGCTTGCTAGAGTTCCAATCATAAGTGCATATGATCCAAGTAGAGAAAGTATGTTAGCTTATGCCTCTCCCTCATATAAAATTGCAATAATGATTACCGGTCTAGTTATCGATTGCCTAGGGACAAATAACTTTCTCGTAACAAAAAGCTCTCTACTAAAACTAATTTAGTTGTTTCTTCATCTAAACATCCCCTAGCTTTTATTTACTCGCTCTTTATTATCTTGCAAACCTATCCAAAAACACCTACAAAGTACTTCTAGTTTCATACTTGTTTCCGGTAAAGCGAACGTTAAGCGTGCGTAGAGTTGTATCGGTGGTCGATAGAACTTGAGGGAATGTTTGTTTTAACTTTAGCTCCTCGTTGGGTTCGACACTCTTACTTATCGAAAGAGGCTACAATTGATCCCCTATACTTGTGGGTTATCAAGACCTTTTTCTGGCACCGTTGCCGGGGAGCAATAGCGTGGGGTGAATATTCTCGTGTGTGCTTGTTTGCTTTATCACTAAGTAATTTTTATTTTTGCTGTTCTTAGTTGTTCTCTATCTTTAGTTATGGATATGGAACACGAAATACCAAAAAAAAGGTGTACTTGCTACTCATGGAGATGAGGAACCTCCTAAAAACCCTCGATGCTCGTTATGTGACAGATATTATGTACTACTTTGATAATCCAGAGAAAACCCCATTCAATTTGGTAATGGGAGACACGTTGGATCAATGTGAATACCTTAGGGATTATCGCTTGACTCAAAAAGGGAAACTATTATGGGATCAAATTTATATGTTGAAGTGGTATGCTAGGCAACTATGCTTGAAATATGATTATACTTGTTGCTCTAGGATGAAGTCTCCACACCTTCCCTTTTCATGCAAATTTAATGATAATGAAACCTTGGCTTCTTATGCTAGAGGGATATATGATTACTATGATGTGGAACAAATAGAAGAATTTGTTGCTTTTATGGGTGCTTATGAAATTGAATCTATGTTCAAAGAATATGAAAATCTTTATGATGCTGTTTACAGACCTGAAAATTTAGCTATCCTTAAATATTGTTATGAGAATTATGAATACAATTCCGATATTGATGCGTTTATTGAGAAAGTCTCCGCTGTCCCAGAAGAGACTAATATTTTGCAGGAATCTATGGAAGAAGAAATTGATGAAACTGTGAACTCATTGGATGAAAAAGATGAGGAGGAGAGCGAAGAACAAAAGGAGGAAGAGCGGATTGATCACCCGTGCCCACCTTCTAATGAGAGTAACTCTTCAACACATACATTTTTTAATTTCCCTTCATGCTTACCGAAGGATGAATGCTATGATAATTGCTATGATCCTGTTGATTCTTTTGAAATATCCCTTTTTGATAATGCTTGCTATGCTTGTGGCCAAGATGCCAATATGAATTATGCTTATGGAGATGAACTTGCTATAGTTCCTTATGTTAAACATGAAATTGTTGCTATTGCACCCACACATGATAGTCCTATTATCTTTTTGAATTCTCCAAACTACACTATATAGGAGAAGTTTGCCCTTATTAAGGATTATATTGATGGGTTGCCTTTTACCGTTGCACATAATGATTTTGATAGATATAATATGCATGTGCTTGCTGCTCCTACTTGCAATTATTATGAGAGAGGAACTATATCTCCACCTCTCTATGTTTCCAAGACGATAAAATTGCAAGAAACTGTTTATACTATGCATTGGCCTTTATTTTGTGTTCACGAATTGTTGTTTTATGACATGCCGATGCATAGGAAGAGAGTTAGACTTCATTGTTGCATGATATATGTTGCCTTGTGCTCACTACTAAATGCTAAATCATTGCTAATTAAAATTGGCTTTGATATACCTTGGGATCCGGGTGGATTCACTACTTGAGCACTATATGCCTAGCTTAATGGCTTTAAAGAAAGCGCTGCCAGGGAGACAACCCGGAAGTTTTAGAGAGTCATTTATTTCTGTTGAGTGCTTTTATATATTTTAAAAACAAAAAAATAAAGAGGGGAACCTAAAAACTTTTTCGAAAAGGAAAGTGAAAGTGAGAAAGACGAGCATTGTTAAAGTGGGAGCTAGCCTTGAACTTTGTTCATGCCCATGGAAACTTTGTGAATCTTAATTACAGAAACTTTTCAACAAAAATAATTATCCCCTTGTACAATTCCATTGTATTATAAAAATAATGTGCCAAGGTTTTCCTTTAGGATGTTTACAATGCTTGTTGGTTTGTACGGTGCAGGACAGAAACTTTGGCTGTAGTGCGCGATTTTACTTTTTTACTGGTACATCAAACGGTTATGATTCTTTTTGCACTGTCTTTCTATACAAATTGTTTATTTGTCCCAATTTTGGAAGAAAGTTTTCAAGTATCAGAAGTATGGTGAATGTTCAGATTATTACAGACTGTTCTGTTCTAGACAGATTCTGTTTTTGATGCATAGTTTGCTTGTTTTGATGAAACTATTGATTCATATCAGTGGATTAAGCCATGAAAAAAGTTATACTACAGTAGACACAATGCCAAAACAAAATATGAATTGGTTTGCAACAGTACTTAGAGTAGTGATTTGCTTTATTATACTAACGGATCTTACCGAGTTCTCTGTTGAAGTTTTGTCTGGATGAAGTGTTCGATGATCGAGAAGGTCTCGATGTGAGAAGGAAGAGAGGCAAGAGCTCAAGCTTGGGGATGCCCTAGGCACCCCAAGTAAATATTCAAGGAGACTCAAACGTCTAAGCTTGGGTTTGCCCCGGAAGGCATCCCCTCTTTCTTCAACAAGTATCGGTATGTTTTCGGATTCGTTTCATTCATGTGATATGTGCAAAGCTTGGAGCGTCTTTTGCATTTAGTTTTCATTTTTCTTTTACGCACCATGCTGGTATGAGATAGTCCTTGGTTGATTTATAGAATTATCTTTGCACTTCACTTATATCTTTTGAGTTTGGCTTTATAGAATGCTTCATGTGCTTCACTTATATCATTTGAAGTTTGGATTGCATGTTTCTCTTCACATAGAAAACCGCCATTTGTAGAATGATCTTTTGCTTCACTTATATTTGTTAGAGCGTGGGCATATCTTTTGTAGAAAGAATTAAACTCTCTTGCTTCACTTATATCTACTTAGAGAGATGACAGGAACTGGTCATTCACATGGTTAGTCATAAAATCCTACATAAAACTTGTAGATCACTGAATATGATATGTTTGATTCCTTGCAATAGTTTTGCGATATAAAGATGGTGATATTAGAGTCATAATAGTGGGTAGTTGTGGATTAGTAGAAATACTTGTGTTGAGGTTTGTGATTCCCGTAGCATGCACGTATGGTGAACCGTTATGTGATGAAGTCGGAGCATGATTTATTTATTGATTGTCTTCCTTATGAGTGGCGGTCGGGGACGAGCGATTGTCTTTTCCTACCAATCTATCCCCCTAGGAGCATGCACGTAGTACTTTGTTTCGATGACTAATAGATTTTTGCAATAAGTATGTGAGTTCTTTATGACTAATGTTGAGTCCATGGATTATACACACTCTCACCCTTCCATCATTGCTAGCCTCTTCGGTACCGTGCATTGCCCTTTCTCACCTCGAGAGTTGGTGCAAACTTCGCCGGTGCATCCAAACCCCGTCATACGATATGCTCTATCATAGATAAACCTCATTATATCTTCCTCAAAACAGCCACCATACCTACCTATCATGGCATTTCCATAGCCATTCCGAGGTATATTGCCATGCAACTTCCATCATCATCATATACATGACTTGAGCATTTATTGTCATATTGCTTTGCATGATCGTAAGATAGCTAGCATGATGTTTTTATGGCTTGTCCGTTTTTGATGTCATTGCTACGCTAGATCATTGCACATCCCGGTACACCGCCGAAGGCATTCACATAGAGTCATATCTTTGTTCTAGTATCGAGTTGTAACATTGAGTTGTAAGTAAATAAAAGTGTGATGATCATCATTATTAGAGCATTGCCCTAGTGAGGAAAGGATGATGGAGACTATGATTCCCCCATAAGTCGGGATGAGACTCCGGACTTTACAAAAAATAAAAGAGGCCAAAGAAGCCCCAAAAAAAGAGGCCAAGGAAGCCCACCAAAAATATATGTATATATAAAAATAAAATAATAAAATGAGAGAAAAAGAGAGAAGGGGCAATGCTACTATCCTTTTACCACACTTGTGCTTCAGAGTAGCACCATGTTCTTCATATAGAGAGTCTCTTGAGTTATCACTTCCATATACTAGTGGGAATTTTCATTGTAGAACTTGGCTTGTATATTCCAATGATGGGATTCCTCAAATGCCCGAGGTCTTCATGAGCAAGAAAGTTGGATGCACACCCACTTAGTTTCAGCTTGAGCTTTCATACACTTATAGCTCTAGTGCATCCGTTGCATGGCAATCCCTACTCCTCACATTGACATCAATTAATGAGCATCTCCATAGCCCGTTGATTAGCCGCGTCGATGTGAGACTTTCTCCTTTTTGTCTTCTCCACACAACCTCCACCATCATATTCTATTCCACCTATAGTGCTATGTCCATGGCTCACGCTCATGTATTGTGTGAAAGTTTAAAAAGTTTGAGAACATCAAAAGTATGAAACAATTGCTTGGCTTGTCATCGGGGTTGTGCATGATTTGAATATTTTGTGTGGTGAAGATGGAGCATAGCCAGACCATATGATTTTGTAGGGATAACTTTCTTTGGCCATGTTATTTTGAAAAGACATGATTGCTTTATTAGTAGGCTTGAAGTATTATTGTTTTTATGTCAAATGATGACTATTTCTTTGAACCACTCGTATCTTAATATTCATGCCATGATTAGATACATGATCAAGATTATGCTAGGTAGCATTCCACATCAAAAATTATCTTTTTTATCATTTACCTACTCGAGGACGAGCAGGAATTAAGCTTGGGGATGCTGATACGTCTCCGTCGTATCTATAACTTTTGATTGTTCCATGCCAATATTCTACAACTTTCATATACTTTTGGCAACTTTTTATACTACTTTTGGGACTAACATATTGATCCAGTGCCCAGTGCCAGTTCTTGTTTCTTGCATGTTTATGTTTCGCAGAAACCCAATATCAAACGGAGTCCAGACGGGATAAAAACGGACGGAGAATTATTTTGGAATATTTATGATTTTTCGGAAGTAAAATCAACGCGAGACGGTGCCCGAGGGGGGCACGAGGCAGGGGGGCACGCCCCAGGGGGGCAAGCGCGCCCTGGACCCTCGTGGGCACCTCGTAAGGCAGTTGACGCCCTTCTTTTGCCGCAAAAAGCTAATTTTATGAGAAAAATCTGGGCGAAAGATTCAACCCAATCGGAGTTACGGATCTCCGGATATAAAAGAAACGGTGAAAGGGAAGCAGAAAGGAACGCAGAAACAGAGAGAAACAGAGAGACAGATCCAATCTCGGAGGGGCTCTCGCCCCTCCCACGCCATGGAGGCCAAGGACCAGAGGGGAAACCCTTCTCCCATCTAGGCAGGAGGTCAAGGAAGCAGAAGACGAAGGGGCCCCATCTCCCCTTCTCTTCCGGTGGCGCCGGAACGCTGCCGTGGCCATCACCATCAACGAAATCTTCACCAACAACTTCACCGCCATCATCACGAACTCTTCCCCCTCTATGCAGCGGTGTAACCTCTCTCTCTTACCCGCTGTAATCTCTACTTAAACATGGTGCTCAACACTATATATTATTTCCCAATGATGTATGGTCATCCTATGATGTTTGAGTAGATCCGTTTTGTCCTATGGGTTAATTGATGATCATGATTGGTTTGAGTTGCATGTTTTATTATTGGTGTTGTCCTATGGTGCTCTCCGTGTCGCGCAAGCGTGAGGGATCCCCGCTGTAGGGTTTGCAATATGTTCATGATTTGCTTATGGTGGGTGGCGTGAGTGACAGAAGCACAGACCCGAGTAAGTAGGTTGTTTGCGTATGGGATAAAGGGGACTTGATACTTTAATGCTATGGTTGGGTTTTACCTTGATGATCTTTAGTAGTTGCGGATGCTTGCTAGAGTTCCAATCATAAGTGCATATGATCCAAGTAGAGAAAGTATGTTAGCTTATGCCTCTCCCTCATATAAAATTGCAATAATGATTACCGTCTAGTTATCGATTGCCTAGGGACAAATAACTTTCTCGTAACAAAAGCTCTCTACTAAAACAAATTTAGTTGTGTCTTCATCTAAACAGCCCCTAGCTTTTATTTACTCGCTCTTTATTATCTTGCAAACCTATCCAAAAACACCTACAAAGTACTTCTAGTTTCATACTTGTTTTCGGTAAAGCGAACGTTAAGCGTGCATAGAGTTGTATCGGTGGTCGATAGAACTTGAGGGAATATTTGTTCTACCTTTAGCTCCTCGTTGGGTTCGACACTCTTACTTATCGAAATAGGCTACAATTGATCCCCCATACTTGTGGGTTATCATGGTCATACACCCAATGAAAATGGTTTGTTGGATCTCGATCATAGTGATACACATATTCATAATATTGAAGCCAAAAGATGCAAAGTTAATAATGATAGTGCAACTTATTTGTGGCACTGCCGTTTAGGTCATATTGGTGTAAAGCGCATGAACAAACTCCATGCTGATGGGCTTTTGTAATCACGTGATTATGAATCACTTGATGCTTGCGAACCATGCCTCATGGGCAAGATGACGAAAACTCCGTTCACCGGAACAATGGAGCGAGCAACTGACTTATTGAAAACAATAGATACTGATGTATGCGGTCCGATGAGTGTTGAGGCTCGCGGCGGGTATCATTATTTTCTGACCTTCACAGATGATTTGAGCATATATGGGCATATCTACTTGATGAAACACAGGTCTGAAACATTTGAAAAGTTCAAAGAATTTTAGAGTGAAGTGGAGAATCATCGTAACAAGAAAATAAAAGTTTCTACGATATGATCGCAGAGGTAAAATATTTGAGTTAACGAGTTTGGCCTTCAGTTAAAACAATATGAAATAGTTTCACTACTCACGCCACCTGGAACACCACAGTGTAATGGTGTGTCCGAACGTCGTAACCGTACTTTATTAGATATGGTGCGATCTATGATGTCTCTTACCGATCTACCACTATCATTTTGGGGTTATGCAATAGAGACAGCTACATTCACGTTAAATAGGGCACCATCTAAATCCGTGGAGATGACACCGTATGAACTGTGGTTTGGCGAGAAACCTAAGCTGTCGTTTCTTAAGGTTTGGGACTGTGGTGCTTATGTGAAAAAGTTTCAACATGATAAGCTCAAACCCAAATAGGAGAAGTAAATCTTCATAGGATAACCAAAAGAAACTGTTGGGTACATCTTCTATCACTGATCCAAAGGCAAGATATTCGTTGCTAAGAGTGGATCCTTTCTAGAGAAGGAGTTTCTCTCGAAAGAAGTGAGTGGGAGGAAAGTAGATCTTGATGAGGTAACTGTACCTGCTCCCTTATTGGAAAGTAGTTCATCACAGAAATTTGTTCCTGTGACTCCTACACCAATTAGTGAGGAAGCTAATGATGATGATCATGTAACTTCAGATCAAGTTACTACTGAACCTCGTAGGTAAACCAGAGTGAGATCCGCACCAGAGTGGTACGGTAATCATGTTCTGGAGGTCATGTTGCTTGACCATGACGAACTTACGAACTATGAGGAAGCGATGATGAGCCCAGATTCCGCGAAATGGTTTAAGGCCATGAATTCTGAGATGGGATCCATGTATGAGAACAAAGTGTGGACTTTGATTGACTTGCCCGATGCTCGGTGAGCCATTGAGATTAAAAGGATCTTCAAGAGGAAGACGGACACTGATAGTAGTGTTACTATCTACAAAGCTAGAATTGTCGCAAAAGGTTTTCGACAAGTTCAAGGTGTTGACTCCGATGAGAGTTTCTCACTCGTATCTATGCTTAAGTCTGTCTGAATCATGTTAGCAATTGCCGCATTTTATGAAATCTGGCAAATGGATAAACAAAACTACATTCCTTCATGGACTTCTTAAAGAAGAGTTGTATATGATGCAACCAGAAGGTTTTGTCGATCCTAAAGGTGCTAACAAAATGTGCAAGCTCCAGCGATCCATCTATGGACTGGTGCAAGCATCTCGGAGTTGGAATATACGCTTTGATGAGTTGATCAAAGCATATAGTTTTATACAGACTTGCGGTGAAACTTGTATTTACAAGAAAGTGAGTGGGAGCACTACAACATTTCTGATAAGTATATATGAATGACATATTGTTGATCGGAAATAATGTAGAATTTTCTGGAAAGCATAAAGGAGTGTTTGAAAGGAGTTTTTCAAAGAAAGACCTCAGTGAACCTGCTTACATATTGAGCATCAAGATCTATAGAGATAGATCAAGACGCTTGATAACTTTTTCAATGAGTACATACCTTGACAAGATTTTGAAGTAGTTCAAAATGGAATAGTCAAAGAAAGAGTTCTTGCATGTGTTACAAGGTGTGAAATTGAGTAAGACTCAAAGCCCGACCACGGCAGAAGATAGAAAGAGAATAAAAGTCATTCACTATGCCTCAGCCATAGGTTCTATAAAGTATTCCATGCTGTGTACCAAATCTATTGTGTACCTCACCAAGAGATTGGCAAGAGGGTACAATAGTGATCTAGGAGTAGATCACTGGACAGCGGTCAAAATTATCCTTACAGGAATAAGGAAATATTTCTCGGTTATGGAGGTGATAAAGAGTTCATCATACAGAGTTACGTTGATGTAAGCTTTGACACCAATCTGGATGACTCTAAGTCTCGATCTGGATACATATTGAAAGTGGGAGCAATTAGCTAAAGTAGCTTCGTGCAGAGCATTGTAGACATAAAAATTTGCAAAATACATACGGATCTGATTTTGGCAGACCCGTTGACTAAACTTCTCTCACAAGGAAAACATGATCACACCTTAGTACTCTATGGGTGTTAATCAGATAGCGATGTGAACTAGATTATTGACTCTAGTAAACCCTTTGGGTATTGGTCACATGACGATGTGAACTATGGGTGTTAATCACATGGTGATGTGAACTATTGGTGTTAAATCACATGGCGATGTGAACTAGCACTAGTAGAAAATAGGGCTTTGGTTCGGCCAGAAAAGAGCATTAATCTCGGTTGCATTACGGACCGGGACTAATGTGAGCATTAGTCCCGGTTCGAGCGGCTAGGGCACCGTACAGGCATTAGTCCCGGTTCAAATGGGACCTTTAGTCCCGGTTGGTGCCACGAACCGGGACTAAAGGGTGCGATGCCCATTAGTACCGGTTCGTGGCACCAACCGGTACTAAAGGTTAGACCTTTAGTCCCGGTTCGAGCCACCAACCGGTACTAATGGGGTTTGAGGCATTAGTACCGGTTCATGGCACCAACCGGTATTAAAGGTCCCATTTTCAAACTCTACCCCCCCTTTGGATCGCCTTTTCAGTTTTGTAAAAAGCAAAAGAAAATGATAAAAACTTCAAAAATTAAAATCCTTCCAGATGTAGTTATGTTACTACATGTACTAGTTAGAAAATTTAAAAACTTAAATTTGGACATGTTTTGCAAAAAGTGTAGGGAAAATGTAAAACGGATATAACTTTTGCATACGATGTCAGAAAAAAAGTATAATATATCAAAATGTTCAGCACGAAAATCCGCATCCGATTTTGACCGCCTACGGCCTGTTTGCAAATTTTTAGAATCCTCAAATTCTAAAAGGAAAAAACTTAGCTCAAATTTCTTTTTTTTTTATTTTTTGTTAAATCTGGTCAAACTATGGTCAAACTACTTATTCAAGAAGTATTAGTGTTACTAAATAATTATTCAAGAATATTAGTGTTACTAAATAATTATTTCAGTTTTTTTGAATTTTGGTCAAATCTGGTCAAACTGTGGTCAAATTGTGGTCAAACAATGGTCAAAGTAATTATTCAAGAAATATTAGTGTTACTAAATAATTATTTCAGTTTTTTTGAATTTTGGTCAAATCTGGTCAAACTGTGGTCAAACTATGGTCAAACTACTTATTCAAGAAATATTAGTGTTACTAAATAATTATTGTTTTTTAGAACAATAGTTTCAAACTCAAACAGTGAAATGTATGATTTCATGCTCAAGCTAAATTCCTGAGGGTTAATAGGATTGACATCTTACTATTGTCAGGAAAACAACAAGTGCTGACTTGGAAACGAGGGAGAATAGAACCCGGAAGTTAAGCGTGCTCAGGCTGGAGTAGTGAGAGGATGGGTTCCCGTCCGGGAAGTTAGATGATTTGGAATGATGAGGGGTGATTAGAGATTAGAGCTTAAAAAATTCAGAAATTTGAAAATAAAAAAAATTCAAAAAATTTCAAAAAAAATCATAAAATTTCCTTTAGTACCGGTTGGTGTTACCAATCGGGACTAAAGGTGGACCTCCAGGCAGCGGCCACGTGGAGGGCCTTTAGTCCCAGTTCGTGTAAGAACCGGGACTAAAGGGGGAGGCTTTAGTAATGACCCTTTAGTCCCGGTTCCAGAACCGGGACTAAAGGCCCTTATGAACCGAGACTAAAGGCCCTTTTTCTACTAGTGTAGATTATTGACTCTAGTGCAAGTGGGAGACTGAAGGAAATATGCCCTAGAGGCAATAATAAAGTTATTATTTATTTCCTTATATCATGATAAATGTTTATTATTCATGCTAGAATTGTATTAACCGGAAACTTAGTACATGTGTGAATACATAGACAAACAGAATGTCCCTAGTATGCCTCTACTTGTCTAGCTCGTTAATCAAAGATGGCTAAGTTTCCTAGCCATAGACATGTGTTGTCATTTGATGAACGGCATCACAACATTAAGAGAATGATGTGATGGACAAGACCCATTCATTAGCTTAGCATTGTGATCGTTACAGTTTTATTGCTACTGCTTTCTTCATGACTTATACATGTTCCTCGGACTATGAGATTGTGCAACTCCCGAATATCCGGAGGAACACTTTGTGTGCAATCAAACGTCACAGCGTAAATGGATGATTATAAAGATGCTCTATAGGTGTTTCCGAAGGTGTTTGTTGGGTTGGCATGAATCAAGATTAGGATTTGTCACTCCGTGTATCGGAGAGGTATCTCTGGGCCCTCTCGGTAATGCACATCACTATAAGCCTTGCAAGCAATGTGACTAATGAGTTAGTTGCGGGATGATGCATTACGGAACGAGTAAAGAGACTTGCCGGTAACGAGATTGAACTAGGTATTGAGATACCGACGATCGAATCTCGGGCAAGTAACATACCGATGACAAGGGAACAACGTATGTTGTTATGCGGTTTGACCGATAAAGATCTTCGTAGAATATGTAGGAGCCAATATGAGCATCCAGGTTCCGCTATTGGTTATTGACCGGAGACGAGTCTCGGTCATGTCTACATAGTTCTCGAACCCGTAGGGTCCGCACGCTTAACGTTCGGTGACGATCAGTAATATGAGTTTATGTGTTTTGATGTACCGAAGGTAGTTCGGAGTCCCGGATGAGATCGGGGACATGACGAGGAGTCTCAAAATGGTGGAGACATAAAGATCGATATATTAGACAACTATATTCGGACATCGGAAAGGTTCCGAGTGATTCAGATATTTTTCGGAGTACCGGAGAGTTATGGGAATTCGTATTTAGCCTTAATGGGCCATACGGGAAAGGAGAGAAAGGCCTCAAAAGGTGGCCGCACCCCTCCCCATGGTCTGGTCCAAATTGGACTAGGGAGGAGGGGCGCCCCCTTCCTTCCTTCTCCTTTTCCCTTCCCTTTTTCCTATTCCATGTGGGAGGAGGAATCCTACTAGGACTAGGGAGTCCTGGTAGGACTCCACACTTCTGGCGCGCCCTAGGGGCTGGCTGGCCTCCCCTCCTCCATCCTTTATATACGGAGGCAGGGGGCACCCCAAAGACACAACAATTGATCATTGATCTCTTAGCCGTGTGCGGTGCTTAGGCGAAGTCCTGCGTCGGTAGCATCATCAACACCGTCATCACACCGTCGTGCTGACGGAACTCTCCTGCAAAGCTCTGCTGGATCGGAGTTCGTGGGACGTCATCGAGCTGAACGTGTGCTGAACTCGGAGGTGCCGTATGTTCGGTACTTGGATCGGTCGGATCGTGAATACGTACGACTACATCAACCGCTTTGTCATAACGCTTCCGCTTTCGGTCTACGAGGGTACGTGGACAACAATCTCCCCTCTCGTTGCTATGCATCACCATGATCTTGCGTGTGCGTAGGAAATTTTTGAAATTACTACGTTCCCCAACAGATCTGTCATATTTCTGTGTATATATATTTTCTGCTTTGAAATGCTGTCAAAATGAGTTGAAACAGAGAAAACAAAAAAAATGTAAAAAAAAACAACACAGATCTATGCCGGCGGCAAAGCCGTCTGCATAGCTATGCCCAGGAGTGCCCAACGATTGCCACGTGGCATAGGTATGCCGACGGCTTTGCCCCGTCGGCATACCTCTGCTGCCAGGAGCTCCCAGCTGCTGCCACATGGCAAAGGTATGCCGACGGCTGTCCTTTGCCACATGGCAGCCCACAATTTGTCGGCCCGTTTGACGGCGCCGTCGACCGCCGTCAGCTGAAAATCATTGCCGACGGCTTATATATGCCGACGGCCGTACGGAGACCGTCGCCATATATACCTATGCCGACGGCTTTCCTATGCCGACGGTCTGACACATCTACGCTGACGTGATCTACGCCGATGGGTATATGCCGACGGGGGCCGTCGGCATAGATATAAGCCGACGGCATTGGTGCCTATATGCCGAAGGCCGGCGGCCGGCGGTATAGAGGGGCAGTCCGGTAGTGTATATAGGCAAATAAGGTAGTAGAAACTAGAAATACTTTGAGACACAGGCGAAGGACCCGGTAGGGCGAGGTCAGGCGCCCACCCTACCTTGATTTAGCGCAAGATTTTATATACAGGTACATTGTCTCATTGTGTACATACGCCTACGGAGTACTACACCGCACACGGCAGAAAAGAAAAGGACAACGCCCTATAACACACACTGCGCCACGTTACCGCATGCATGCACGTGGGAATCTTTTTGGATTGTCAGTTTTTAAAATGTTTTATCTCTTAAATGAAAATTTTGATTGAAGATTCGTTTTCACCATTAAATCCCTCGCGACGTGATCTTCGAAACTAGATCTCATATCAATATATCTCGACGATTTTTTTTGGATTAAAAGTTGACATGTCTATTACACATGAATTGCCATGGTGTTTACACTAAAGTTTCATGATATGTTTCAACTATTTTCTTCTACATTTAAAAGTAAAATTTTGACATTTATAAACGGAGAATTAAGAAACTAGACTTGACTTGAACCATAAACTAAAATTACCATGATACATGCACTTAAAATTGTCATGGTTCATACAAAAAATTATTTTCATTGTCAAATACCGGAGTTGCCATCATCAAAATACTAAAATTGCCATGCTCTACGAACTGAAATTGCCACATGGCAACTTTAGTTTAAGCACTATGGCAACTACAGTGTAAACATCATGGTAACTTTTGGGTAAAAAAATTCATCAAAACATATCAACATGGGTTCTAGTTTTGAAGATCTCGTCGAGACAGATTTAATGGTGAAAACGGATTTTTAATTCGATTTTTTAATTAGGAGATAAAACAATTTTAAGCCGAAACCAAAAATATTCCTGCTGATGTTATCTGTTCACGTGTAGCAAAATGAGTGGTAAAGAAGGCGTGTGGGCGATGTACAAAATGCCATATGTGTGGGCGTTAGTTTTTTCCAAAGAAAAAGGAGGACATGGTCGTGGGGCTTGAGTTCAGCCCGACACAACTCAGAAAAGAAAGGCCCAAACACAGCGGCATCCACTGATCCACACAAACTAACTCCTCTGCACAAACGCACCATGCGATCCAATCCTCCAATGAGAGCGTCGCCGGCCGCATCCCTAATCGGCTGCTCATGTGCCGCCGCTTGTCGCCGTCCTGGCCTCCCCACTCCCTTCGTCTTTTCCCCATCCCCCGCCATCCTTCGCGAGCGCCGCCCACTGCTGGCTGCGAGAGAACGTCCCGGCCGCATATGCCGCTGCCTCCGTTCACAGCAGGGCAGCCGCGCCGGCTGTCTCTACGCTTGAAAATTTTCATTCATACTTGGTAATTTTCTTATAACGTATCACAGCTTGGCAATTTTATTAGATGAGGCCACGAGGAGATATTAGAAACGGGTGCTTGGCTCTAGGTTTTGAATGAAGTATAACCAGCTTATGCAGGAATTTATGTGCTTATGTGACAATGAACTGAAATTTTCATGATCGGAAAATGACTCACAACTCCCCGTGCATTGACCTTAATTTAACTGAAAAAATGGTTGTCGGTTATGTGAGCAGCAGCGGCATTACTGGTGGCCGGTGCTGGGTGGCGTGTTGCCGCGATGGTTGTTAGTGTAAGGTCCACTCCACCTTAAATTTTTTCGTCCTCCGCCACTGCTTTGAGACGAGGTCCATAAATTAGTTACAACAAAGATGAAGATCTGAGTTGGCAATACTCGTGTCCAACATTATATTGTCAAGTTGTAACCTAACAACCGATAAGATCAACAAATAATTGGGAGGAATTCATACATTTGACACGACACAATTAGCATAGTACTATATGATAAACTAGCCGTGCCAATGCGCCAGCCACACGGCTCACACCGCTAATTATTACTTGATGACTATGATAGTTCTGCACCGCTTACCTATGTAGAACTTACTATATATAAAATCAGGTGTAATAAAGATCATCCGAATGTTGTAATAGATCACGGATAAAATGCTGGCACATGCTACATGGATGATTGATTTTGCGCCAAAACTAAGTCTAATTAGCAATATAGTTCATGTCCCCTAAAAAAAAGCAATATAGTTCATGAGTGGTACATGTTACTTGGTGTCATACTTGTCACATGCTTCCAAAGTTTCTTAGGTAGTATTGAGCTCAATATATACCCTCTCATATTTCATTGTATCCATTCATGCTTACGCTGTCCTGCCCTCTGCTTATTTAGATAGGAGTTGAGACTTTTTTTTAACAAAGACCATCCTTATGATCTGGGTATCATATTTGGAACATAAATTTTGTCATGTGATTTGATGGCGCAAGTTGAGATATTGGAGGGAACTGAGAGGCTTATAGATTATGTTTCGTCTCTGTCTTCAATGCTATCTACGTAGCTCTCTTGAACAAATTGAGAGTCGAGATTGCATAAATAGCCTCGTGTCGACCTGTGTATCCATTCAGTGCATCATCACCACTGATGTGTCACACACATTACCATGTCGATCATTCACCACCTACTTGTTTTTCCTCTTCTTCTCCATCCCCCTCCATCCATCACGCACTTGACCCAGACAACGTGCAGAACATTCAGTACACTGTATCCAGTGATCGCTTCACGGACGTCTATGTCATTCTCTCTAGGAGTTATTGTCCTACAATGAGAACCCACCCCAAGTTTTGTTTTAGTCTTGTCACACATAATGCAGTGTAATGTGTAATATATGGGATTGACTACATGTGAATCGACTGAATATCATACTTGGGTCAGTCAGTATTTGCCTCTTTGTGATTTCTTAAAGCCGTGACTATTAGGAGCAAGTAATGACGCTACCGCCCGAGCTAATGCATGCAAGGACGACTCCCTTCCATGATATTGCCGCATCAATGCCTAATAGGCAACTCGTACATCCACGAATTCTTGTCTGCAGGCGCATGCATACATGAAATGCAGCTCCATATGTAACTGTATATTGCAAGCATACCTATGTGTGTATGCATATATATGCGGAAGCTCAATGCAACACATCCCCGTCCACGTAGCTCATATAAAAAAAGAGATAAAGAGCACTGTTTGAAACGGTTTTGTACCGAGCTATGCCAAAAATATTTATAATTGGCATTGTAAAAAAGAGAAAGGAAAAAAAAAGAGAAAAGCACTGTCAAGGATACACATGTGTACTAGTACATTAGCTAGATGTTGATTCATGAATGTAGGTGATCCTTTACGTGCCCATCCATGCATGCGTCGTGAGCAAGTATACGATGATGACATGCATGATCGTGGCCATGTGTGTACCGTGGTAAGCATGTACCCAAATACTTGCACCGATCGGATGGACCACTACAAGGATCCGGGTCTATTGCCACAAAAGCATTTGTCGCAATAAGTACCCAATTGTCGCAACAGGTACCTATTGCCACGACATGGTGTTCGTTGCCAGCCGTTGCGACAGGACGCATGGTAATAGGTTATTGCCACAAAAACATAAACTTGGCAAGAAAGCGTGCTATTGCAACAACCATGTTGCAAGTTGCCACATTTTTTCTCGTGGCATCGTGCACTTGATGCCACAATTTGGTTTGTGGCAATAGCTTAATGCAACACGTAGCGAACCGTGGCGATTTAGTTGTTTGTGGCGATAGGCATTTGTGGCAATAACCTATACCGACAACTCTTTTTCGCGGCGTGTGCTCTTCCGTGGCAATACTCAATTGTGGCAATACCCTATGGCAACAACTCTTGTTTTTGTGGGTATAGTCCTTTCGCCACGAACCCTATGTTTGTGGCAGTAAAGTATGGCAACGACTCTTTCAGACGTGGTAATACTAAAATTGCAACATACTCCTTTTGGTGGTGATAAATAGTTATCACAACAGGCAGACTGTTTGTGGTGAGAGGTTGTTGCGACAATATGAACGTTTCATGGCGAAAGGCCTATTTCAACAAAACTGAATTCCATGGCGACAAGTAGTTATCTCAACGGACTGAGTTTTTGTGGTGATAAGTTATTGCAACTATATGAAGTGTTTCGTCGCCACAGCCTAGTGCTACAAAACAGGTCAGCTGGCGACTAAGATTTGACGCAACGCTAATTTTTCGTGTTGCCAACATGTTGCAACCAAAAGTAGTTTGTTGTAATAGCCTACTGTAACCGAAAAAAATATACAGGCATTCAATTACAAAATTCAAATAATGCATATATGATGTAGATTCATCAGACATCAAAGTTCGCATACCCAATATCCATCACAATAAACTGTAACATAATTTAGCATGCATTCAACATACTGAATGTGCCATCCTATTTAAGAGCAAAGATTAAATTGTCCGTGGTCTATAGTCCATTCCAGCTAAATCTTTGGATCCTGCTATGAAGAAATCAGAAATTTATTTAGCTCAAGTTAATTGAAAATAGAAAATACTTAGTCAGGAAAATAAAGAAACAACACAACGACTAATTAGCAGAAAGATATAACCACTATCATGACAATTGTATAATTACTATATTCGTGCATGCATGGGTATCTTCCTGACAAATTGTCATGACCACAACAGCTAGCAAGCAAATTCTTGTGCCTGTTGTACTACTCCATCAACAATTAGGTGCTATGCAAAAAGAATTGGATAATTTTACAAAAGATTTTGTAGTTCAAACACAAGAATAATTACCTAAATTAATCAAACTAAATTTCTCCGAAACAACTACATGCCGGCGCAAGTTCACAATTTCTAATTAAGAGAAAACTGTTCTATTTCTGGCTTCCCTACTGTATGTGCTTCAGCAACAAAAAAAGTACAATAGTGCAAGCAAGTAGATGATTGCACATTATGAAGGCCATTTACGTATCAAATAAAGACCAACATGAAGACAAACCAAGCTTGTGACTTACCATTGCTCGAAACATTCGAAAATTCATTGTTGCAACTTGTATGAGCGTATTTGGAGCAATTACATTGTGCCTTGTACCTAGAGTCCCAGTAGTACTAGCGGTCTGTAAAAGAGAATTTTGCAAGTTTGGATTCCTATTTTATTTGCCAGTCCTTTTCTTAGGCATCTGCAAATAGAAGTGCACTTTCAGCAATGCAAGTAAGCAAACAAATCTGACAAGTTCGCAAGCATATGACATAATCACCTTATGTGTTTGCGTCTGTTGGGCTCCCATCTGTTGGATCACCAGTAGGATCTTGCGTTGAATTCATCATTGTGCCCTTCTGTACGTAATATCATAATTTGAGTCAATTTCAGAAGAAACGCGATACTTAAAGCAGGCATAAAAAAGTAACCGGAAAAATATCTATTCAAGTCTATACTGAAGCTGTTGTAAGCAAAACTAAGCTAGGCTTCAAAGATTAAATGAAATCAAATTGTGTTATAGCGTGCAGAACAGAAGTCTTTTAGCATAACATATGTCTATAATTTTGATTTAGAAATTGAAAGCTAGGCTTCAAAGATCAAACGGAACATATATATGTGTACATCAATAAAAGGTAATCAAGTGTATACTAAAGCTGTGAGGCATACACATGACACACCAATTAGAGCCCATCCTGACAAGGCTATTTCCAATACATACAGATGCAGTAACCTAGCCCGAATGTGGTAAGCAAACTACCAAGGTTAAATAAGCTGAATGTGGCAGTATGCTTTAGTATAGGCACATACGCTTTTAAGAAGTCCGGACAGTGGTTCTGGTATTAGCTTGGTAATATTTTACATAGTGAAAAGGAAAACTTGGGACTATTTACACCAAATGTGGGACACTCCAAAATACAAAAATAAATTAGTCGTGGTCGTGGCCGTGGCCGCTATGGCTGTGGTCACCGTGGCCGAGGCCGTGACGGCATTGATGACAGCAGGTCAACCGTCTCTCAGCTCGGCATGAGTGCCGCCACCACCGCCAGCGAGGGGGCATGTTGCATCCCCGGGGTTGTTGCAGTGGCGGATCCAAGAATTCATCTTTGGGTGTTAAAAAATTCACCCTAACATCAACTCTTTTTTTTTCGTTTCAGCCTACATTTGCTTTTAAAAAATTCATTTGTTATTCTTTTATTAATGGAATCAATTACATCAGGACAGTTCTATTTACAAAGATACATCTCTAAATCCAAACAGAAGCTACACATGAATGCAATTTCAAATTGGAACTTTGGAGGGGATTGGTGAACTGTTGGCTTGCTTAGACTAGTTTATCTGGACTGAAGCTGAGTTGTTAACTCACTCCGCGTACTCTCTGAAGTCTGAACTCAAGCATGTACGCAGTACTTTTTGTCATATACCTATGCCAAATATATTGCTGGAAAGGGGGCACTGCCATGGCCATGTCGTCCACCGCCTCCTGCTGCCCCTCCTCGTCTCCCCATGGCCGCCAAACCAAGATGGCTTGGTCTAAAACACTTAAACTATAATCTAGTTGGGTTGGAATCTAAATGCAGTCTGTACACATTGCTTGCACATGTCAAATGAGCGATGAATGAACTACTTTTCCAGCACAACAAGCAAACACTCCATTCACAATAGAAGAAAGTCTGATTTTACACAAGCAAAGGTTAAAGTTTGAATGTTCAGTGGCACACATAATATAACAGTAAAAAAGACACAATTGTAGCATCAGATTGGCAGCAAGATTTTCTTATTCTTGGGCATGGAGAGCTCTAAATAAACTGAACCAAGCCAATGGATTGGCGTAAGCAGGACCAACCCAAAACCATGGCAAAAAGATGGTTGAAAGCTAGCTCAGTTGATGAATTTGTTACAGCTGAAAAAAATAGGGCCTAGACCATCTCTGAAACCAACCATCCCTGCATGTACATAGTAAACTGAAACCAAATCCAAGCTACTCCATGGATAGGATATGATAGGATCGTCAAAGCAAACTAGTTTGTTAGCTATAGGAAGGGGGGGGACTAAAACGCTGCAAGGAGGAAGGAAGGGTCGTGGCCTTACCACCGCTTTGGTGCAGGGGCGCCGGAAATGGCTGGCAGTGGCGGATCGGACTAAACGGGAAGAGAAGGGACGCGTCCCTGCATCTATCGAGCTGCAGCTGCGTGGCGAAGGAAATCAGGGGAGGAGATCAAATCAAATCGAAGAGAAAGGATGGGCGAGGGTTGACCTTGAAGCGCAGCCATGTGTGTGCCCACGTGGCTCTCATGGCCTCCATCGACGGATGGTCGATCTGGGATCGGAGGAAGCAGCCTCCCACGTTGACCTCCGTCATGGGATCCTTGACGAAGCCCTCTTCTCAGCCATGGGAGGAAGCTGGATAGGGAGGAAGAGGACGCCGGTTCTGGCCGTGGCAGATCTGACCGCCGCCCGACCCGCATCAACGGTACCGGCGCCACGTGCACTAGGTTCGCCTTAAGGGAAGTCCCCGCCTCTGGGGACGAGGATGTCGTCGCGGCGGTTGCGGGACGCATAGGGGCAGATGGCCATGGATGGGGAGGTGGCGGCGGTCGTGGATGGGGAGGGGGAGGATCTGAAAGAGGAGGACGGCGAGATCAGGGGAGTCGGGGCGGACAAAGGGGAAGGAAGAAGCCGGCGGAGATCTACATAGGAGTTGACTGCTTGCCGTTGGATCACGGAAGAGTAGACGGTCTGGATTTGTGATCCGTGGGTGGGCTCGCTCCACCAATCACATCGCAAGTTCTTCCTCTCGCTGGATTGCCACGTCAGCACCATCCATCCATCACGGTCTAAATGGTGTATAAGAACGGAGCAAATTGTTCGAACCATGACGATTATGGTGACGGTCTCTCTTTGTCTGTCATGATGGGTCTATGATTTGGGGTGCCATCCTCATGTTGCTTATATATGACGGATTTTGCGACGAACCAGATAAATCGTCATAAATAATGCAGTTTCTGGCAATATCATCACAATTCCATCATGGATTAACATGTTTTTTGTAGTGGGATGACCGGGTGAGCGGTACGGGTTCGAGAGAAGGTGCGGAAGCTGCCGGGGAAGAAGAACCAGCGGCTGGTGCACGCGCGGGTGCGGGTCGGCGCGTCGCTCGAGGCCGTCTGGGCCACGCTCACCGACTACAAGGACCTCGCCGGTTTCATCCCCGGCCTCTCCGAGTGCCGCCTCCTCCAGGACGCCGCTTTCGCCCGCCTGTAGGTGCTGCGATGCACATCTATAAGGAGGAGATTTGGGAGAAAGGAATAACTTGAGGTAGTGTTCGTTCGATGGACTCTGGTCGGTGTGGTTCGTAGTGTCGATGCCGACATGACACCGTGAGGACCGAGGAACCCGAATGAGAGAGCTCAGATCCAATCTTGACAATTTGTCGCTCCCGGGCTGCCAACTCACCCGGGCTTCTAGTGCGAGGACAACGCCGATCCATATAATCCAATCCAAGGAAGACCCGATGACCATGCCGAAGTAGAACCTCGCAAGGGAAAGATTGGCGTTGTGAGAATCACATGGCAGAAATAGTAGCTATCGCCTATCAGGGCATACTAGAACCTCGCATGAAAATACCTACACCAAGAACATATATAGATTGTCTCCGTCGAAGGTGTTGTGGTTTCCACACATATGGGGAGAATAGAGCCATAGCTCATCTGTCTTATCATCATCTCTGTCCTAGATCAAGTAGTTTATACACACATAGATAGGGGATCATCATGTTAATCATGTTAAGTATCATGATTGGATTGGAAATATAGGATAGCCGGATGCATTGGGCTCGCCGGCTGCGTCGTGCTCGCCAGCTGCCTCAGCTCGGGCGCGACTGCTGCTTTGGTCACTCGAGCCTTGCTGCCCGAGCTGACACGCTCGTCTGCACGTCGTCCGACGCCATCCATCGTAGCCGGCTTCATCTTGGACTCCGCCGCCACCCCCGCCTCCACCAAGCAGCGTCGTCGACCTCGTGCGGGCCCGCCCGCCCATGATCCGCCTCATCTACGCCGTGCGGCCGATCTGGCCCGTCGGTGGCGTGCGCCTCCGCAGGTCCCGTGAAGACTCTCCCTAGTACAATGCGCCCCTCCATCGATCGAGCATCGGGCTGCCACCGCCCCGTGGTTCCCCCACGACTGCACCGGCTCGCCCGCCACCACTGCATCACCCCTTCGGATCGTAGCCTCGCTGCACATGGTTCCTCCGGCTGCATCGACACTCGCGCTGTCGTTGCATCGCCCCTTCGAGTCATACTGCGTGTGGCACATGGTCTACACCGCTGCCCTGAGGTCTTCACGCCAATATATTTGGCATTTCCCAACGAGCAAACCCTAGCTAACCGATCTGGCTAGCTAACCGTAACCAGCGCTCCTGGGTTACCAACTCACCGGGGCTTCTAGTGTGAGGACGATGCCGATCCAACATAATCCAATGCCACCACATATATTCGGCATTTTCCAACTAGCAAACCCTAGCTAACTGATCTAGCTATCTAACCGTAACTAGCTCTCTCGAGCTACCAACTCATCGGTGCTTCTAGTGCGAGGACGACGCCGATGCAATATAATCCAATCCAAGGAAGACCATGTTTATACTGTAAAATAACCATCACATACATCGAAGCAACCGATACAAACGGACGCCACACACACCCAAGGCAAGATACATGAATGACGGGCACCGACACACAACCTCAACGACTACCAAGCACCTATAAGATGTCCAAAAAAGGGATCCGGATAGAGCCAACGGAGACCACCAGCGCGAGGAGCAATCATCTTGGAAGATGTGCGACGGACATGCCGTACCGAGGACTCCAAGACGATGCCTCCAGGAAGGGCACGACCACGAACGTCGTCATCGTCCGATCCGAAGATCAAGTTTTCACCCAGAGTAAGATGGAAGGAGTGGGAGGAACACGACGTCCATGGACGCCTTCACCGTCAACCAGTGAACGGACTGGGTATGTACCACGGTGGTTCAACCCCTCCGCCGCAATCCCGGTCCGCCAACCACCCGCAGCCAATTAGGAAGGTGTTGTTTCATCATGGATCTACACTTAGGTTGGGATATGTCAAAAATTTGTGCCTTGGTCAACTGTCGGTCAAAGCAGGAAAATTTTGGCCAGTTCTGAACTACATGTCACAGAAACCTCATGCGACCCTCACTTTAAAACTATTAGGTTATACTCTTGTCTCAGAACATAAGTACTGATGGGATGGGTTGATGAGACGGTCGATCTGTATCAGTCTCGATCTTACATTCCGATCTTGAGATGGGCTGATCTCAGTATCTTTCATTTTACCGGACAATTCGTCGAGGGTTTGTCCACACTAGAGCAGGTCCAACATAATTATGCCGCTTTTGTTCAAACGATAAGCATAGAGATTCACCTATGTAAATTAAACAACCCTGCATCCCAACGCTTTCCCTGTCGGATCTGTCCTACTTCGGATCCACACGCAAGGGGGCGAACGAGCCCTGTCGCCTTAGGTTGGGATATGTCAAAATTTGCATATTTATATATTTCTTATTTATACTGATTTATTGCAACGACTCCTGGGTAGATGGACGGAGGGCTCGGGAATGGAGTGCACGGTATTGGAAGCTTTCGACGGAGCCGCGACCAGAGTCGACTCGGTCGTCGAGGGCGACCCGATCATCGAAGGCGACATTAGTGATCACATGGGTGGTGCAGGATGTTGATACATGTCAATTGTTGGCCGACATATGCTACCTACACTACTTAAGTAGGTAAAAGTATGCAACCAAATTACTATATAAAAATTAGTTTAATTTAAAAAATTCAAAAATAACGAGGTCATTTGGATTTGTGGTTTACAAGTTGCAGATAATCAAAGTTTGGTCAATAGAATTACTATCTTCTTTCAAACAGAAAAAGAAGGGCTACGTCGATCACATATTTTAGTAATTTTTTTTGCGTGGACATATTTAAGTAATACTATACGCTATCAGACATTCAAAAAAAAAGTAATATACGCTATCTGGTGGAGCGCGTCCGCGTCCGCGCAATGGATCAGACGCCCTGTCTGTCTGGTGGGTTGCGCCGACGCCAGGCAGACTGATTTTCCCTTGCTTGCTGTTTTATTGGTATGTAGAACCACACATTCGTGGAGGTTCTTGAGCAGAAGAGCAGATCATGATGCAGGTGGTGGACAAACAAAGCAAATGGCAAATTTTCCCTTTCATGATTTACACTTAAATCGACAACGCTATAAATGGGCATCTTAACATGAAACACTAATCAACATACTTGTGGCCTAGGCAACGTACTGTACCAAGTTAGCCAAGCTAATTAAATTGCTCCACCTAGTACATTACTGCAAAACAAATAACTGATATGTCCTGACCAGTTAGTTCTTGGCAGTGAGAGCTTGTTTCCCTTGATACGATCCCAGTTGTCCAACTTGATGGAACACCTCAGGTCTTTGCAAGGCAGTACCTTGGCATCTTTCCTCCGAAGCTCGCTCAGTAGTCAGTATGAGATGCTTGCCAACAAGGTCCTACAACCGGGCACTCAGAATCTTGATTAGAACCCAAAAGTGAAGGGCGTCCGCGAGTGTGCAACGCTTCACACGCGCGTAAGCGAGGGTTCCTCCAAGTTGTGGTACCACTGATGCCCACTTTGCAAGATATGTGACTAAAATGCAACTCAGGTGCAAGTTGTGGTACCTAATGTCTTAATACCTCTGTAAACTAGTACGCCCCTTTAATCAGATCATGCGAAATAGTATAATAAATAAAGGAAAAAAAATTAGGAGTCGAGAATACCGTGCTCCCTTTTTTGGCAACACTAAAGGATTGTTGCATTATGTTTGTACGTATTACCATGAATGCTCAATTTGTCGCAATATGTAATAGTTATAGCAACGCAAATAAGGTGAGGCAAAAAGTCACCCTATTACAACCAATACATGCTTTGTTGCAATAGTATCCATGACTAGCGCCACATGTCAGAGTTGTTGCAACATATGTCTAAATATTACCACAAAGATGTACTTTGCAATTGTTGCAATACCTAACCTTTATTGCAACAAGATGACCAATTCATGCAACGGAACAAACTGTCGCAATATCACTACCATATTACAACGCCGATGCAGCTTGTGGCAATACATGGCTTCTATTGCAACAAAACGAGTACTTAGCGCGATGAAACGAAATTGTGAAATATGTAGATCCTATTACCACGAACTGGAATTTTGTGGTGATATAGCATTTTATTGCAACAAAAGATAGTTGTATCAATAATTTTTGTTGCAATAGACCGGAATCCTTGTAGTGGACGTCGCACGTACCCGAATACATATGTACCGGCCGGCCACGCGTCTATCCGTGTCCGAATACCCGCGTACCTGGCCAAGCTCGGATGCCGGGACACTCGCACGCTCGAGAAGGAATTGGTCCACCTGCCGATACACAACTAGGTACGGATGAGTATAGGCCATATAGGCCACGGTTTTCCGTACTAGTCAAATGGGAAAAAAAATAAAAAATGAGTTCGACGGTACATGGATGATATTATACTATAATGCTTTCAATAGTGATTTTTTTAAGAAAGAAAAGATCATCCAGATATTTTGTCGACCACATGAAACAAATATGTCACATGCTACATGGATGGATAGATAGATATTAGGAAAAAAGAAGTCCAATAAATAATACAGCTCATGAGTTGTACATGTTACTTGATGTCATACTTGCTACATGATGGCTAAGTTTTTCGGTGGTGTTGGACTCAATATATAGCCTGCATATTTCACTATGTTTATTCATATTTGAGTTACCCTGCCCGCTGTTTCTTTTTCTGCGAGACCACCATGTGCTTATTTAGCCAGGAATCAAGATGTGATTTCTGTCTAGCACACAACAGCTTGATTGAGCTTGGTATCACTAATAGAAAAATGGGCTTTCGTTCGGGCCTGGCCAGCACATTAGTCCCGGTTCTTATACGAACCGGGGCCAATGGGTGCATTCGTCCCGGTTCGTGAGCCTAGGTGGCCGGCCGGGGCCTCGTGGGCTTTGGTCCCGGTTCGTCTGGACCCATTTGTCCCGGTTCTAGGCACGAACCGGGACCAATGGGCCTCGCTCCTGGCCCACATCCATTGGTCCCGGTTCCAGCCACGAACCGGGACAAATGATTTGCCTATATATAGTCCATCGCCGGCGAGCAGAGCACTCCACACTGCTCTGTTTTTTGCTGGCCGGCGAGGGGAGGGCATTTGGGTGCTCTAGCTCACCTCCTATGCACATGAGGTGTTCGATGAAATGTCCGAGCCACACTAGTTAATATTTCTTCTCTCGAAACTCGACCTCTGAGCTCCATTTTCCCCGAGATTTTTCTAGGTTTAGCAGTCCATCACGTCCCGTCCCCGTCTTCACCGCCGTCGATCGCCCGCGCCGATCTCGTCGCCGGCACCACTTTGGTGAGCCTCTTGTTCTTATCTTCTTTCTGAAAGAAAAAAAATTCTTACTTGAGATAAATACTTGTCTAATTTTCTTACTTTTATTATTCCTTGTTATTATATAGTGCGATGGTTCTGGTATCCGCCCCCGTCGGCCCTCGTCATGTCTATGATTCGGATGTGGTATATATTATCTTTTTATAACTATTTGGTTCATTTATTGTTTATGACAATTATGCCGACCAACGTGACATAGATTTTATTTATGTAGGAGGTGGTTGAACCGGAAATTCCAACCGATCCTATTGTCGAGAGGTTAAATTTAGTTGAAGAAGAAAACAATTACTTGAAAGAAAAAATAAAAAAAATGAGGAGGAGAAGATGATATTGGAGTTGCATGTTGCGGATGTCTTCGATGATCACAAGATCAAGATGGATGCAATGCGGTTGAAGATTAGAAAGATTAGAAAATATGCCATTCATACCGAGGCTTGGAATCATTATGCCGTTGGATCAATTGTTACCTTAGTTGTGATTATGATCGCATTTGTTGTTGCATTGAAAGGTTTTTCATAGTTTCAATGTATGGTTTAACTAGATGCTCTGGAGAGTTATATGTTGTTCAATTTGAACTATGTATGGACTTTGGTTTTAATGTGATCATGAACTACTATTAATTTGGTCACTTATCTCTATCCATGTTCATTTGTAGTGCTTTTCAATTTCAGGGCCTTATAGCTGAAAGAAAGGGTTGAAAATTGATCATGTGGCTTTGAATGGTGCATTTTGAACACAGAAAAACTATAGAGTTCAAATAAGTTCAAAAAAATGAAATCCCTTTGTAACAGACGAGTTTCCGTATGAAACTCGGATACTTCGAAAGAGATTGTCCATTTAGTTCACGAAGTGCATCCAGTTTTTGCCGTAAGCCTCTCTACTTTCTTGCACATGCAATGTGGGTGAAATGATGATACCATGCCAACTTTCAACCTTTTCAGAGTTCATTTGTAGTGCTTTTCAATTTCAGGGTCTTATAGCTGAAAAAAATAGTAAATGCATGAAAAATAACAAATGAAGTCAGAAAGGGTTGAAAATTGATGATGTGGCTTTGAATGGTGCATTTTGAACACAGAAAAACTATGGAGTTCAAATAAGTTCAAAAAAATGAAATCCCTTTGTAACAGACGAGTTTCCATATGAAACCCTGATACTTCGAAAGAGATTGTCCGTTTTGTACACGAAGTGCATCTAGTTTTTGCCGTAAGCCTCTCTACTTTCTTACACATGCTATGTGGGTGAAATGATGATACCGTGCCAACTTTCAACCTTTTCAGAGTTCATTTGTAGTGCTTTTCAATTTCAGGGTCTTATAGCTGCAAAAATCAGTAAATGCATGAAAAATAACAAATGAAGTCAGAAAGGGTTGAAAATTGATGATGTGGCTTTGAATGGTGCATTTTGAACACAGAAAAACTATGGAGTTCAAATAAGTTCAAATAAAATGAAATCCCTTTGTGACAGACGAGTTTCCGTGTGAAACCCTGATACTTCGAAAGAGATTGTCCGTTTTGTACACGAAGTGCATCCATTTTTTGCCGTAAGCCTCTCTACTTTCTTACACATGCTATGTGGGTGAAATGATGATACCATGCCAACTTTCAACCTTTTCAGAGTTCATTTGTAGTGCTTTTCAATTTCAGGGTCTTATAGTTGCAAAAATCAGTAAATGCATGAAAAATAACAAATGAAGTCAGAAAGGGTTGAAAATTGATGATGTGGCTTTGAATGGTTCATTTTGAACACAAAAAAACTATGGAGTTCAAATAAGTTCAAAAAAAATGAAATCCCTTTGTGACAGACTAGTTTCCGTATGAAACCCTGATACTGCGAAAGAGATTGTCCGTTTAGTACACGAAGTGCATCCAGTTTTCGCCGTAAGCCTCTCTACTTTCTTGCACATGCTATGTGGGTGAAATGATGATACCATGCCAACTTTCAACCTTTTCAGAGTTCATTTATAGTGCTTTTCAATTTCAGGGTCTTATTGCTGAAAAAAAATCAGTAAATGCATGAAAAATAACAAATGAAGTCAGAAAGGGTTGAAAATTGATGATGTGGCATTGAATGGTGCATTTTGAACACAGAAAAACGATGGAGTTCAAATAAGTTCAAAGAAATGAAATCCCTTTGTAACAGACGAGTTTCCATATGAAACCCTGATACTTCGAAAGAGATTGTCCGTTTTGTACACGAAGTGCATCCATTTTTTGCCGTAAGCCTCTCTACTTTCCTACACTGCTATGTGGGTGAAATGATGATACCATGCCAACTTTCAACCTTTTCAGAGTTCATTTGTAGTGCTTTTCAATTTCAGGGTCTTATAGCTGCAAAAATCAGTAAATGCATGAAAAATAACAAATGAAGTCAGAAAGGGTTGAAAATTGATGATGTGGCTTTGAATGGTGCATTTTGAACACAGAAAAACTATGGAGTTCAAATAAGTTCAAATAAAATGAAATCCCTTTGTCACAGACGAGTTTCCGTATGAAACCCTGATACTTCGAAAGAGATTGTCCGTTTTGTACACGAAGTGCATCCATTTTTTGCCGTAAGCCTCTCTACTTTCTTACACATGCTATGTGGGTGAAATGATGATACCATGCCAACTTTCAACCTTTTCAGAGTTCATTTGTAGTGCTTTTCAGGGTCTTATAGCTGCAAAAATCAGTAAATGCATGAAAAATAACAAATGAAGTCAGAAAGGGTTGAAAATTGATGATGTGGCTTCGAATGGTGCATTTTGAACACAGAAAAACTATGGACTTCAAATAAGTTCAAAAAAAATGAAATCCCTTTGTGACAGACGAGTTTCCGTATGAAACCCTGATACTTCGAAAGAGATTGTCCGTTTAGTACACGAAGTGCATCCAGTTTTCGCCGTAAGCCTCTCTACTTTCTTGCACATGCTATGCGGGTGAAATGATGATACCATGCCAACTTTCAACCTTTTCAGAGTTCATTTATAGTGCTTTTCAATTTCAGGGTCTTATAGCTGAAAAAAAATCAGTAAATGCATGAAAAATAACAAATGAAGTCAGAAAGGGTTGAAAATTGATGATGTGGCTTTGAATGGTGCATTTTGAACACAGAAAAACTATGGAGTTCAAATAAGTTTAAAAAAATGAAATCCCTTTGTAACATACGAGTTTCCGTATGAAACCCTGATACTTCGAAAGAGATTGTCCGTTTTGTACACGAAGTGCATCCATTTTTTGCCGTAAGCCTCTCTACTTTCTTACACATGCTATGTGGGTGAAATGATGATACCATGCCAACTTTCAACCTTTTCAGAGTTCATTTGTAGTGCTTTTCAATTTCAGGGTCTTATAGCTGCAAAAATCAGTAAATGCATGAAAAATAACAAATGAAGTCAGAAAGGGTTGAAAATTGATGGTGTGGCTTTGAATGGTGCATTTTGAACACAGAAAAACTATGGAGTTCAAATAAGTTCAAAAAAATGAAATCCCAAACTATGGTGAATTATCAAAGTATTTTCTATTCAATATCATTAAAAGCAAAATGAATTTTCATAAACAACTTTTTTGTTACAAACTTTAATAGCAAAAAGAATTATCACAAAATAAAATAAATAAGTAATTAGAAACAAAATAATATAAACTATAATAAAATATATAAGTAGAAACAAAATAAAATAAAATATAATAAACTTTAATAACATAAATGAAATTTATGAAACTAAAATTATCAAAGTATTTTCTGTTCAAAACATTATAAGCAACCTCTACTACAATTATATAAAATTCATGCAACTAAAATTATCAAAGTATTTTCTATTCAAAATCATTAAAAGCAAATAGAATTTTCATAAAGAACTTTTTTTGTTAGAAACTTTAATAGCAAACAGAATTATCATAAAATAAAATAAATAAGTAATTAGAAACAAAATAAAATTAAATAATATAAGTATTTTGTTGTAAGTAGAAACAAAACAAAAAAAAGCAAAAAAGAAAACAAAAAAACTGGGAAAAAAATAAAAAATTTGCCACCTACTGGGCCACCACGGCCTGAATACGACTAGAAACCCATCAATGGGCCAGGATTCAGGCCCGCAGAAGGCCCAGTAGGCCCATCTGGCATAGTAGTGACAATTAGGCCCGTAAGCCTGCAATAGAGAGGAGCTCGAGAGGGGTGCGGCAGTTGGGCTTATAAACCACTGCGCGCCCCTCTCAACTTGCGAGGTGGGACTAAACTCCCACCACCACGCCGCTGTGCATGGCCTTTGGTCCCGGTTGATGGCACCAACCGGGACTAAAGGTGGGCATTGGTACCGGTTCGTCCCACCAACCGAAACCAATTCCCCCCCTTTAGTACCGGTTGGTGCCACCAACCGGGACCAAAGGCCGCCGCTTCCCGCCCTTTGGACTGCTGAAAAGAGACCTTTGGTCCCGGTTGGTGGCACCAACCGGTACTAAAGGGGGGCATTGGTACCGGCTGGTGGCACGAACCGGTACCAATGCTCTGTGTATATAAGCTGGACTTGTGAAATATTTCATTCAGTTCTTCGATCTGCCTCTCTGCCGCACGCCTCGACACCGACGAACACCTCGACGCCGCCAGGCTGCCGGACCTCGACGTCGTCGCCGCACCTTGCCTGCCCCGACGCCGCCGCGCCCCTGCCGTGCCCCGACGCCGCCGCCGCGCCCTGCCTGCCCCGACGCCGCCGCGCCCCTACCGTGCCCCGACGTCGACGTCGTGCGCCCCTGCCCTTGCCCCGACGCCGCCGATGTGTGCCCCTGCCTAGCCCCGACGCCGTCGCGCCCCTACCATGCCCCGACGACGCCGCCATGCGCCCTTGCCTCGACCTCGACGCCAACGCCGCCGTGCCCCTGCCCTGCCCCGACGCTGCGCCACGCCCCTGCCCTGCCGTCAACGCCGCCGCACCACTGCCCGCCGGACAGGCCGGTACTCCCTCCTCCCTCCCACCCCTCTCCTCTGTCTTTCCATCATGTATGTGATGAAGGTGAAGTTGGTTCAGTGCAAAGCTTCAGAGAATTGCATGTTTTCAGCCATGTCCACAAGGTGTTTGATGAAATGCTAGGGCTAGCTAGGGAACTTTGTTTTATGTGAAACTTGGCAGGATGATGTCTCCTTGGATGTTGGTGAAGATGGTCAAGTTGGTTTGATAAAAGGAAAAACTTGTTAGTGCAAGTTTTATTAAAATTTAGTGCTGGACAGAAACTACATGAATTTTTTTGGTGGACTTGCTAGATGAAATTGGGGCTGCCCTTCTGGACTTAAGGGTTTAGTAGGAAGGACTACAAGATGTAAAAAAATCAGAATTTTTTTAGCAAGGAAAAATAGGGTTGTAGTTCAATGCCAAGATTGGACCAAAATTGAAAAATGGAAGTTGTTCTCAAAATTTTCAAATGACCAAAGTGGGTTTTTGAATAAAAATGATCTATAGGCATCAGAGGACTTCTAAAAAAAAATTGGCATTTGAAAGGAATTATTTGAAATAGTTCTAGTGCAAAAAGGTCATTCTAGAGTTTGAAAATACTAATAAAAGAATTTTTTGAGGCCAAATCATTAAAACAATAATTACTACTGATGTTTTTGTTCATAGCATTTTTTTGTCCATGTATGTATGTATGAATGGATGGATGGATGGATATGGATGTATATACAAAATATTCATATATGATGGTTTTTTTGTACATAGCAATTTTTTTCCATGTATGTATGTTCATATATGAAAAAGTTACATTTAAGAAAAAATAAGAAAATTCTATTTTTTCTTCTTCTCTTCTATCCCGATAACTTCAACACGAGGGGGGGGGGTCGATATACCCCCTCCCCGATAACATTATTTTCCCATGTATGTATTTCGTCGTTGTCGATATAACCCCCTCCCGGATAACTTCGACATGAGGGGCGGTCGATATATATACCCCCTCTCGACCGTGATAACTTATACCACGGGAGCACCCCCCGACCCTCTCGCTCGACCAAAACTCTCGAGGACACCCAAACCCTAGAAAAAAACGATGTCGGTCTCCTACCCCCTCCCGCCGCGCCCCTACCCGATCGACAAACTCTCTTGAGGCCACCCAAATTTCCCAAGTTAAAAGAGCGTTGTCGTCGAGGCCACCCCGAACCCTTGAAGCGTTGTTGAGGCCACCCCAAACCCTTGAAGCGTTGCCGAGGCCACCCCAAACCCTAGAGAAGCGTCGAGGCCATGCCACTAATATGATTCCTTATTGTGCTTAGCTAGCTAGTTCAACATTTGCCACTAATATATCCATCTGTCATGTTTGAATAATAATTGCCATGTTGTAAATATTTGCAGAAACTATGGATCCGCACCCCGAGACGAAGCAAAAGAAGCGGTGTTGGGGGAGATAATCGCACACGGAAGTGATGCCGTCTTGTCGTTTCTCAACGACACATGCACCGATGGTCTGGAAAGACAGGATGAAGAAGCAGGATACGACGATGATCAAACAATGGAGGAGGAAGGACAGCGTGATGACGGCTCTGGTGACTGAATGGAGGGGGAAGGAAACCGTGATGACGGCTCCGGTGACCGAATGGAGGGGAAGGACATCGTGATGACGGCTCCGGTGACCGAACGGAGTCCGGCCAGGTATATATATATATATTAATTAATTAAGCATGTGCTGACTATATAGCTAATTGATGCATTAATTGTTTTTGGTATGTACACATATTAACTCTCTTCTTTTTCTTCTTTTCTAGCCCTACGGAGACGAGGCCCGAAGAGAAAGTTGCGCACGGATGAAAGGTACACGATCATCGAAATTGATCGCGCTGGCCAACCGATTGAACCCCTCCGGACCAAGCAAAAATTTAATGCTCAATGCGGGGTTCTAGTTAGGGACATGATCCCGATCAGCATCAAGCAATGGTTCAAGCCTAAGGACATAGACTCTCAGGTGTCTTATGTCAGCGATATGCAGAAAGCTGATCTTTGGACCGCGCTGCAGGAAAATTTCACCTTCCCGCCAGAGGAAGATCCGGAGAATCCAGTTAAAAAGCCAATGATCAAGGCTTATGCTCATAGGAAGATGGCTGAGCTATTCAAGAGGTGGAAGAATGAGCTGAAATCATCGTTTGTCGACCAAGACAAGACTCCAGAATTCATCGGCCGATTTGAGAAGATCAAAGATCCGTGGCCCGCATTTGTCACCAAAAAGAAATCTGAGAGAGCAGCGAAGATGTCAGCAACAAACAAGAAAAATGCTGCAAAGAAGAAGCATCACCATCGCATGGGGTCAGGTGGCTACCTGAAAGCCCGGCCGTTGTGGGACAAGGCCGAGAATGACCTCATTGATAAAGGGATCGAACCAGAGACGCGACGCTGGTCAGACCGTTGCAGGACTTGGTTCTTCCGGGTTGGGGGAAAATTGGACCCTGTAACAGGGAAGTGCGTTTGGACCAACGAGCAGCTGAACACACCCATCGAGAAGCTTCAGGAGTATATCGAAAAGGCGCAGCAAGGGACGTTCGTTCCGGACAGAGAGAACGACGAGCTCACAGAGGCCCTCGGGAATCCTGAGCACCCCGGACGGACACGAGGCACGCCAGGCTCCCTTTCGTGGAAGGCTGGATTTCCCGACGCGGGCGGTTACAAACGCCAGGAGAGGAAGAAGAAAAGGAGTTGACCCAACTACAGGCGCTGCACGCAAGGGTACAAGCGCTAGAGGAACGAGAGGCAGTTCGCAGCACGCGACCTGCCGAAGCTACACCCGAAGCTACACCGCCATCTCAGTGAAGAAGCAGCGTGGCTTCCACGGAGCTGCTTCAGGAGCCTGTCTTCACGGCTCCTGCTAGCTACCCCGTGGATGCTATCACGGAGTCTCAACATTGCCACCTTATGACGCAGTGGATGGAATTGAAAGTCAAGGCGGTTGTTGGCTCTGTTGCACCTCGTGAACCTGGCGCAACTTTTCACTGCCGGCCGATTCCAGAAGGATATGCTAGGGTGATGGTGGATGAAATCACAGAAGGATTTGAGGATCTCTAGCTTGACCACCCTACGGGTGACGGGGAGACTCGGCTGGGTTCTTGTCTGAAGACTCCATGCCTATGGCGGAAGGAGCTCATCAACCTTCCGAACTGGACGCCTCCGCCTCCTCCTCCTCCTCCTCTGGCGAGTCAGGGCACTCCGCCTCCTCCACCGCCTCCTCCTCCGGCGAGTGACGATCAGGGCACTCAGCCTCCTTCTCCAGCGCGTGGCGGCACTCCGCCTCCTTCTCCGCCTGCGCCGGCGCGCCCGAGCAGCCACCAGCCTCCTCCTTCTCCGCCTCGCCAGCAAGGGTGGAAGAGACCCGCCGCCGCCCCGGCTGCTCCGGCGCGTCGTAGTCCTTCTCTTCCGCCTCGTAAGCAAGCATGAAAGAAGACAGCCGCAGCTGCTCCGTCTGCTCTGGCGTCTAGCAGTACAGCTAGAAGCGGGAGGCAATACAAATACGGTCCACCTCTCAAGCCTCTAGAGAAGTTACCGTACGAGATGACCGTGGAAGAAAACAAGAAGATCGTGCAAAAAGAAGTGAAGGACTTCTTTGAAGGGGCGAAAGCAGAGAGACATCCACCTCCGAAGGAGAAGGTAGATCCGGTGAAAGCAAAGCGCACTATCGATGCCCTGAGGAAACCACCAAAGTCTCTGCCGAAAACCAACTATGAGCGCGTTACTGAAAAGGCATATCTCGAAGCGGAGCGGTCGGGAAGTACTGTTAGTGATCAAAGGTTAAAAGAACGACGAGCAACTGGGAAAAAAATTGCCCAGCTCGGCGAACAAGCGAACCAATCGTGCCCCCCGCTCAATGTGTCTAGCGACATCGTCTCTAATGCTCCGGGGATGGTGCCCGGTTATAGCAATCTTGGAGATTACCTACCTGACGATGTACATTATGATTTCTTGGAGGTGGACGAACACAGATACGAGTACGGGAAGCCTCTCGTCAAAGATGAAAAATCTCTAACAACGATGATGCGAAGATTCCATGATCGGTACATGAAAACCTGCAGAGGGTCTGGGGGGACGAATACTTTGTATCTGAGAGTTAAAGAGGAGCACGACCTCGTTGGAATTGATCTGTTGCATGTTCCATTTGAGGAGTTCTTCCAGTTCTTCAATCAAAAGGCCCTCGATAAATTAACGGTCACTTGCTACTGTCTGTAAGTACTACTTCTGTCATTAAGTCTCTATATATAGGTCAGCTCTTTCATTGCATGTATTTATAATTATCCTCACTGTATTATGCAGATTGAAGATCATCGAGTGCAGAAAAGCAGAAATGTATGATATTGGGTTCATTAACACAAATTTCATAGATGAATTTCAGGTTAAAAAGAGCGCCAGAGATGCCGAGGCCAACTTGCTCAAATCATTGTTAATAAATCAAAACAAAGATTTAATACTCTTTCCTTACAACTTCAAGTGAGTGTTACTATTGTGTGCATATTCGATTTTCCTTATTACTCGAGCGAGGTTATAGTAATGTAATTGATGAGTTATGCATGCGTGCGCAGCTTCCACTATATTCTCCTGGAGATTAAGCTTGAGCGTGGACTAGTAACCGTCTTAGACTCGAGACGAAAAGATCCCGGGACCTATGCGGACATGACTAAAATTCTCAACAAGTAAGTTCAATCGATCATTATCGCACCATATCGGCAACTTTTTGTTCATTTCCTGATATCTCAAGTAATAATTATTTTCTTTGTCTTGCAGGATTTGGAAACAGTTCACCGCAGAAGCTCCGGGACTGCCGAAGGAGCTGCGATATACATACCCGAAAGTAAGTACTACTAGCTAGCTAGTTGCGCGCATCTCCCGTTGATTCTAGCTACTTTCATCAATGCCATTTATAATGCTTCATTATCAGTTTGATTGACCTCTATTTCTCGTAAAGTGCTTGCGGCAGGAACAAGGGAATGATTACTGTGGATACTACGTGTGCGAGTTCATCTACAACGCGACTTGCAAAGATAAGCGGGGCTACTCTAAAAGACAATATGAAGTGCGTAAGCAATAATATTCACAATTTCATTTTATTACACCATCATTTCTGTTGAGTTTCATTCATATATATGTATTAACCCCCTTCTTCAAATTAGACGTGGCAGATGCGGAATGAACTCCTACCACAAGATCGCATGAAAGCAATTCAAGAGGAATTGGCGGGATTCTTTCTTGACCACGTCATCAATAAAGCCGGAGAATACCATGTGGAAGTTGAGTTCAAATGCTAGGGGATTGTAAGAGATCTTACATATTGTATATGTATGTAGCCAGTAGCGTCGGATAGATAATACGAAAACTTGTTGTTCGACCAATCTCTCGGAGAAGGAGAGGTCGATCACTTCTCTCGGTATGCATGACGAACTTCTGTACTTAATGGTTTCCTTCATTTTCTTACTAGCTAGCGTGTCGAGGGCCTCTCTATACGTATAGTACGTAGCGTCGACCAAGCACGGAGATAAGAGAGGACACTTCTCTCTATTAATTAATTAGCTACCTAACACAATATATGAAACACCTTAATTAACCATACAAAACCCCCAAATCCACAACCCCCCCCCCCCCCCGCCTCTTTCAGAAAAAAAACAAAAACCCTAGCCCCTGAACAGCCGACGCGTGGATGCCTATTGGTCCCGGTTGGTGCCACCAACCAGGACTAAAGGGCCTCCTGCCTGGGTTCGCAGCACCGGCCACGTGGAGGCCCATCTGTCCCGGTTAGTATAAGAACCGGGACTAAAGGCCTAGGCGTTAGTAACGACCCTTTAGTCCTGGTTCCCCAACCGGGACAGATGGGCCTTATGAACCGGGACAAATGGCCCTTTTTCTACTAGTGTATCATGTCCACCAAATGTTTTGTCGTGCGATGAGGCAGACTGAAGTTGAGATATTAGAGGAAACTAAATAGCTCATGTATTCCGCTTCGACTCCATCTTCAAGGTTCAGGGCGGCACTCGCTTCTCATCGAATGTCGATGCATGCTTTGTCAACATGCTCTCAAAGGCTTCACATCGAATGTCCAGCGGCAGCTTCCTCCCGCACCGTCCACACCAGGCGCCGCGCACGGATCCATGCAGCGTCAGCTTCCCACCTCTGTGTTGAACCTGGCTAATCTCATGCTTGCTACGGATGGGTTTTTCTTTTCTGTTTGTAATAATGCATGTGCATGGTCGTGATGTGACGTGTGCATGCAAGTAGTGGGAGTTGCTCTTAGCAACGCACCTCCCTCGTCCCGTTAGGGCATGTGCAACAGTTTAGACCGCTTCTGTCTATAGCCTCTGTCCATGTCAGATCTAGTCTGCAGTACAAACATCTTGTGCAATGCTTCGTCTAGTTAGCTGTCTGTATAGGCCCCAAAATTACGGGGAAAGTTGAGCCGATCCTTGGAAGGAAAAACCGCTGATTGCAGACACCCATCGTACAACGGAAGGAATCCTGTCTTTAAGGAGCGATTTTTAAGCGTTTAGACGATCGGTAATTATACAGACAACCTCTTTCTCTCTCATCCTTCTCTTTCATCCACGTAATAAAAAATCCTATACGTGGGCCTGGTTATAGACGGCTGACTCGACCCCTTTGTACGTGCCCTTATTCTCTCCCAGTTTGTTGGTGTTCGCTGAGATCCAGTCGCTGGATGGAGCGCCGGGAGGTGGTTAGCTCATGTGTGTAATCGCATATAGAGAGAAATAACAGAAACAGAAAAGCAGTTTTTGGCAGCAAAAAACCACTCTCTCCACGATCGTGTTCTTCCTCTCGAGTTCGTTCTCTCGTCGGATCGGCAACAACACTCTGCTCCCCTCGCGCAATGCGCCCACCACCAGGCTCCCGGAGGATGGCGTCAGCTAACCTGAGGGTCGCCGTGCAGCCTGAATGTGCCTCCACCTCTACCTCTGACGAGCCGCCGGAGTTCTCTCTGCCAGCCGGGTTCAAGACCCAGTGCCCAGGCGCTTCGCGGTCAAGGATGGCCAGCTTGGCAGCTTCGCTGGCGCGTCCCTCGCCTTTCCTTTCCAGCTCGGCACCGACCTCTTCGTCCTAGAGTTCACCCCTTTCAATCCTCTTCTAGTTGGGCTTATATCAATGCAAGCTATGTAGTTTCAGCGACCAAATAGAGCACCACAATAAAATTATTTGCTTCTGATCTATTGAGTACAAAAATTGAGCACCACAAGGGCTTAAAATTTTCTCTACTTCTGATTTATTCTTTGCTTCAGTTGTTGTTGTATTCTGGCTAAAACTTTAGCTGTCCGTTTTGTTGAAAAGTGAATATTTTTTCTGTTTACTACATCTGCTTTTTTTGGTTGACATTTTTAATGTATGGAAAATCCTGGTGTTTACGGTTGTCATGTAAAATTTTCAAGTGAGAGAGATGATATCCGTCTTGGACTGGATGTTTTATTCTACCACGGCCCTCAAAAGGGGCTAACATTTCGTTCAACGGTTTTAGAAATGGGAGGGAAAGAACAGTTCCATTACATGGTATGCAAGAATTTTATCACAAATTTTGTGGTTTGTTAGGTTATACGTGTCGCTGCAATATCCAATTTTATGTATCTTTCTAATGTGATATCTGAATTATACGTGACAAACAAGCATGATCCCAACAGAATCACCACCAATGGATCCGCTCCAAAATGTAAGAATGTCTAGGTTTGCTCTAAATGAATGTTCTACAACACCATATCAGTATCTTTAGATACAGTATGAAATGTGTTGTAAATGTTGATATATTATTCTATAAATTTGATCAAGCTAGATGAAGATCGACTTAGGAAAAGCTAGAACTTCTTATATTTTGGAACTAGGATGATATATGCTATAATGCTTTCGATAGTGAATTTGAGAAAAAAAGATCATCCACATAGTGTGTCGACCACATGAAAAAAATCATGGCACATGTTACCCGGATGGATAGATATATTTGAAAGAAAAAAGTCCAATAAATAATACACCTCATTAGTTGTACATGTTTCTTGGTGTCATACTTGCTACATGATGGCCAAGTTTTTCGGTGGTGTTGGGCTCAATATATATAGCATGCATATTTCACTATGTTTATTCATATTTGAGTTACCCTGCCCGCAGTTTCTTTTTCTGCGAGGCCACCATGAGCTTATTTAGCCAGGAATGAAGATGTGATTTCTGTCTAGCACACAACAGCTTGATTGAGCTAGGTATCATGTCTACACCAAATGTTCTTTCGGGAGACAGGGCAGAAGTTGAGATATTAGAGAAAACTGACCAGCTCATGTATTCCCCTTTGAGTCCACCTTCAAGGTTCAGAGGGGCACTGGCCTCGAATGGAATTTTTCTGCAAGCTACGTCAACATGCTTTCGAAGGCTTGGGCTGCGATGATTGTCCCGTTGAACATCTCCAATGGCGCACCTGATGTCGTGCTGGTGCCCAGGCGGATGGCATCGATGACGCCACCCTGCATCCCATCCCTCTGCACTTCCTCCAGGGTTTGGGTGTGCTGTGCGGTGTCAACCCAACAAGCCTGTTCACCCTCTCTTCTACATGATCCGGCAACCTAGCTCCATCGACTATGTCTGCTTCTCCCGTCCATGCAACGCCTCTCTCCTTAGCAGCACTTGGAGTCGAGGTGGTCTTTTGACCAGTTTCAAAATTCTGGACTCAAAACATTGCCACTCGTGCAGAAAATTATGGGAAAGAACTGCTATTTGGATCAGTTCTGAAATTGACACGAAACTGATTACGACCATCTTTCTGAATTTAATAACAACAATATTTTGAGGCACCCAGCCATATAGAGAGCGATAAAGGAAAAGCGAGTTTGTGGATATACCTTCCCGCTCCTCCCTGTCCACTCGCTCGCTCCAGCGGCAGCTTCCTCCTCCGGCACCACACGCCGCGGGTGGATGCATGGCCGCGGCGGCCTCCGCTTCCCGCCACTGCTCCCCTCGCGCATCGCACCCACGACCGGGACCTGGAGGACGACATTAGTTAACCCGAGGGTCGCCACACAGCCTGACTCCGCCTCCGCCTCCGACGAGCCACCGGAGTTCTCACCGTCAGCCGGGTTGGCCCCCCCGGTGCCCTGGCGCTTCACGTCCAAGGATGGCCAGCTCGGCAGCGTCACCGGCACGTCCCTCGCCCTGCCTTCTGCCTCGGCACCGACCTCTTGTTCATAGGGTTCGCCACCTTGGATCCTCTGCCAGCTGAGCTTGAAATTGAGCACCACAAGGGCTGATAATTTTGTCTGCTTCTGATTTATGCTTTGCCTCAATTATTAGTATATTCTGGCTAAAACTTTCAGCTGTCCGTTTTGTTGAAAGGTGAGTATCTACACCCTGATAAGTGCCACACGTGTGGCACGAAGCAATTCTGTCCTGACCTTTTTTGATGGCAAGTTTAGCGACTGAAGGATGGCAACTTTATGTGTGAAGCATGGCAACTTTCCGTTTGGATTGCAAGTTTCTGTTTTTTTAGGTTAGTCTTTTTTATGGCAATTTTAGTTGTAAAAACGTAAGGGCGGTGTTACTTCGTGCCACACGTGTGGCACTTATCATCTGGGAATATCTTTATGTTTGCTACATCTGCATTTTTTAGTTGACAATTTTCATGTGGGCAATCTTGGTGTTTACAATTGCCATGCAAAATTTTCAGGTGAGAGAGGCCAACATTTCATCCAACGGTTTTAGAAACGGGAGGGAAGAAACAGTTCCCTTATATGGTATGCAAGAATTTCCTCACCAATTCTGTGGGTTTTTTTTTGCATGGACCAATTCTGTGGTTTCTTAGGGGATATCTGTCGCTACTGTATCAAATTTTATCTTTCTTTCTAATGTAATATCTGAATCATATTTGACAAACAAGCATGATCCCAGTAGAATTTCCATTAACTAATACTCCCTCTGTTCCAAAATGTAAGAAGTTCTAGGTTTGTTCTAGGTGAATCTTCTTCATGTGTAGAGAACTTCTTATATTTTAGAACAGAGAGCGTATTAATATTTCTGAACTTCTGGTTTCCTGGCAAAATGTTTTTTTCTTCATATCGTTGCAATCTTCTAGGCAGTGTGTCTTGTCATTCATTAATAAGCAGACATCGGATGCTTTGTCATGTTATTGCAGTCTTCGCTGCAATTTGTTTGGTCATTCGTTAGTAAGTAGACATCTGATGTTCTCTTCTACCTTGCCCAAAAGAAAATGCTATGCAAAGAAAGCAAATTTAGTTGTAAACCAATCTTCATTTAAGATAATCATATGTTCCAGGTGGATCCAAACACAGGAGTTGCCATGTATGAATCAGATGAAATCATTAAATACCTTGCAGACACATATGGTTTGTTTTCCATCATTTATTTTACCAAATCTTCGTTCCCCTGTTCCTGACAGGCTCCTTCCTGTTAGCTCCTTCAACTATGTTTGTGTTTAGGCAATGGAACTGTCCCAATTATGCTATCGCTTGGTCTATTAACGGTAAGTAACTAAGTATTCCATAATCTAAAAGTATATCCTATTGTTTTTCTCTGTGTACCTTTGTTCAGAAACACATCCTTTGAATTGTAGCTAGGTGATCTTTATTTGCCATATGTTCATGATTTTGTTCCTGTTTGACTGAAGTATGATGGTTCATTTTTAGTTAATAATCAGATGTGCAGTTGCTGAAACTTTTGCTCTGTTTATTTTGTCGACAACAACAGCCAGGCTTGCTATGATTTTACGTGTATGGAAGGTAGATTGTCAATAAACCAGATAGGCATGTATACAGTATGTGAGCTCTGAAAGTTTTTGTTCAAACCCGGCTGACACATATTGTTTCCAGGGATCATCCTACACTATTTCAAAGCTTCCACCCCAGACAATAGAGATCAGGGCATATGAGGTCTAATTCTTTGTTTTTTGTTCTCGTGTGGTACTAGTCCCAGAACCTGACCAGTCCATGTTTTTCATTAGGGATATCCTTTCTGAAAAATATCACGAGAGGCTCTTGTTGAATTGGAGTTGCCACACTTGCTACACAGGTATTCAATACTGGAAACTTCAAAACACATATGTAAATAGGTAGCTAAATGCTCTGCCATCATAACATGATGACAGTGTGGAATACTTCTACAACTAACCCTAATACATGTTCACATCTTCTATTTTGTATATTCCATAAGTGGAGTATCTTGTTGACAGAATACATCTTTGTAGCATTAAATAGACACTGGAATTAACTTTACTGTTTTTTGCTGCAGTTGTGAACGTGGTAGCCCCAAGCGACAGGAAATTCTCAAGAAACATGGCCTTTTCTAGGTCTGCAACCTTGTGATTTATGAAGTTATTGTTAAACCTTTGCAATCGCAGGGCCTAGTAGCGTGTGACATGTATCATATTGTCTTTGCAGGCACCTTATATCGAGGATCCTAACACGGGGGTCAAGATGTTCGAAAGCGCTAAGATCATAGAGTATCTAAGGCTACATATTCACTCTATCCTCTGTAAACTTATCACCCGAGATCTGAAGTATCCATATATAGGATGAATTAAGAATTTATTCTTTACAATAAACCACTGAGTCCCAAATGCAGTGTACAAGTTGTATTCATCCACTTGCTATAATTGATTTGGTTGGCGACTGGGGCTTAGATGATAGATAAGGAAGAACCGGGCCAAGTGTTGTCGAACTCCTGTGAGTTGTCACCCTTTGAGATATTTTTATGGTGGTGCGAAACCATGAGGAGATGAAATTTTGTAGCGTGGGAAGCATGTCGGATTTATGATGCAAAGGAAGACATATGTAATGTGTGTTATCATATATAGGCAAATAAGGTACTCGAAACTAGAAATACTTTGAGACATGGTCCATAAATTAATTGCAACGAAGATGATCTAAGTTGGCAATACTCGTGTCCAGCATTATACTGTAAAGTTGTAATCTAATAACCGAAAATATCAACATATAATTGGGAGGAAGTCAAACATTTGACACGATACTATTACCGTAGTATATGATAAACTGGCCGCGCAAATGCATGAGCCACATGGGCCACACTGCTAAATATTATTTGATTAGAAAGGTTGGACGCGCTTTGCTGCGCCGTTGGTGATGTTGGGTTTCTTAAAAAAACTACTCACTCTGTGTCAAAATATAATGTGTATTACTGTTTTAAAAAGTCAAACCTTTTAAGTTTGATCAAATTTGTAGACAAATCTACGAAAATTCATGATATCAAATTGGTATGATTAGATTCATCATGAAATGAATTTCCATACATTTTTTTGTTTAATATTGTGGATGCCGATATTTTTTGCTCTCAACTTGTTCAAATTAAAGAAAATTTTCTTTCAAAAAATAATACTCCTTATATTTTGGAACTGATGGAAAATTTAGTTTGACGAGTGGGGAGATGATGGAGTGCGTTTTATTTTTATTTACAGTGCGATTGTTTGATGGGCCTTTTGTGGTGTAGTTGTGTTATCCGCTACACTACCAAGTAGTGTGTTCTCTGAATGAACGTATATTTATGTGGGGAAATTTCTGCGTCGAACTGCATGTACTATATTGATGCTATAGTATCACATGGTGATACTTCTTTTCTCTAGGTGGTGGAAGGGTGCGCAGGATTAATATATTTTTATAGGCCAGTTGCTACTGATTGATTTGATAAATCGTTGGCCCGATCAAAATCATAAATCAAATCTAAAATTGAATATCTCAATTGAATGAAAGAGCTTCAAAATAGGAATATAGAGAACTAAAATAATGAATGAGAGAGCTCTTGAGAAATTGTTAACCCGGTCAAAATCAGGCTGATCCAATTCTAAATTGAAGACCTCGGTTAATTGCGAGACCTTCAAAATTGAGAAGTATTGTATAGTATAAAAGAATAGAATGAGATAACTTTGAGAAATTTTTGACCTGGTCAAAATTGAGTAAGCCCATCCTAATTGAAGACCTCAATTGAATATGTGCTCTCTCTTAGTGTTATAGAGGATGAGTATGAGAGTTTTGCACCACTTATCTATGTACAACTTACTATATATAAAATAAAGTGTAAGAAAGATCATCCAGATATTGTGGCAGATCACGGACAAAATGCTGGCACATGCTACACCGATGATAGATTTTGCGCCAAAAGTAATAGCCTATTACAGCATCTCCAACAGCCGCGCTAAAAAATCAGTGTCTTTTGCGCGCGCACGCTACCGCTCCGGGCGCTCCAGCGGAGGCGCAAAAACCGCGTGCGCGGCATATCTAGTTTAGCACGCGGGCCGAAACGCCATCGCGCGGCTTATTTGCTGCGCCCGCTCCAGCGCGTTGGACTCTAGAGCGCTCACTCACAACTCCACCTACCCCATCCAGCCGCCGCCGCCCGCGCCACCCCATTTATTCCGGCGACCGTCCCGGCGCTTCCCCGACCTATCCCCGCGCCGTGACGGCTTCATCCGTCTCCCTCTAGTCACCGCCGCCCCTCGCGCGCGACAGTCCTCTGACGAAAAGCTCCCGGCCGCCCACTGCCGCTCGGCGCCCGCAAGGATTTCAACAAAACGCCCACAAGGTATGTATTGCTCAAACTTCATGAATTTGGTGCATGTTGATTGTAGTTTTTATACCCTAGTTTATATTGAACATTGTAGATGAGTTCGTCATATGATTCTTCTGAAGAAGAATTTGATATGGAAGAGGAGGAGGATCTTGCAATGATCCTAGCTCTGCACATCAATAAAAAACCGAAGCACGGTGGTTCGGTTATGGGTCGGCAGAAAATTTGGAGGGATAGGATCGATGCCCATAACAGATAGATGAGGCACTATTTTGTGGAGAATCCCACATACCCGGAGTCGTATTTTCATGGCCGGTTTAGGATGAGCACCGAGTTGTTCTGGCGCATTGCAGAGAAACTAGCGAGCCATGACCAATTTTTTCAGCAAAGGAGGAATGCCGCCAGAGAGCTTGGGCATAGCACCTTTCAGAAGGTGACAGCCGCTTTGCGTATGTTGGCATATGGTATCCCGGCTGATCTAGTTGATGATCACTTGGCCATGGGTGAGAGCCAAGCCATCATGTATGTCAAGCGCTTCGCAGTCGGAATTGTGCAAGTGTTTGGCCAGGAGTATTTGAGATCTCCCAATGCTGAAGACGCCGCAAGGCTATTGGAGATGAACAAAGCTCGCGGCTTCCCATGTATGCTTGGCTCAATAGATTGCATGCATTGGAGTTGGAAGAATTGTCCAAAGGCATGGCATGGGCAACTCCACGGCCAAAAAAAGGGTTCCACTATAATCCTTGAAGCGGTGGCCGATCAAGAGACTTGGATTTGGCATGCTTTCTTTGGAATGACGGGATCTTTGAATGACATCAACGTTGTCAACTGGTCACCACTGATGAATAAGATTGCAAATGGCAATCTGCCACCGGTGCAGTTTGTAGCAAATGGCCGTACATACAACTATGGCTACTATCTTGCGATGGCATCTACCCAAAGTGGCAAACATTTGTGAAGCCGTTGAAAAAACAGGAAGGTAGGAAAAATCTTGATTTCCACAATGCTCAGGCGGCGGCTAGAAAAGATGTGGAGAGGGCTTTTGGGATCTTGCAAGCTCAATTTGCTATTGTGAGAGGACCGGCTGGATTTTGGGATCAAAAGATGCCTTGGTACATCATGCACGCTTGTGTGATCATGCACAACATGATCATCGAGAATGAGCGTGGCCAAGATGTAGACTACTCTCAGTATGAGCTCTTGGGACATCCCGTGCGAGTGCGGCGGAGGGCTGAAAGGGTGGCCCGTTTTGTTGCCTCCTATCATGCCATTCGATGTCCCGCCGCGCATGATGATCTTCAGAAGGATCTCATTAAGGAGTGGTGGGCTTGGAATGGCCGACAAGAGCATCATGATTAGTGTGTTTGATGTTTTATTGTTGAACTATTTGTTGTATTGTTGAACTATTTGTTGTATTGAACGATAAACTATTTGTTTGATTTGTAATAACGAAATTGAACTATTTATTGTTGATTTATTTTGTTTGTGTTTGATCTTTTTGCTTGTGTTTGGAGCGCATATGTTGTTTGTGCGAGAGTCGCGCGCGCTGTATTTTTGCGCGGCTGCTGGAGCCAGCGCTGCCCGCCGCGCCAAACCAGGTGATGGGCGCGCGGCAAAGTAGTTTTTAGCGCGCGACGCGTTGGTCGGCGGTTGGAGATGCTCTTAACCAATATAGCTCACGAGTCATACATGTTACTTGGTGTCATACTTCCCACATGCTTCCCAAGTTTCTTCGGTGGTATTGAGCTCAATATATACCCTCTCATATTTCATTGTATCCATTCATGCTTGCGCTATCCGGCCCCTTCTTATTTAGACAGGAATTGAGATTTAATTTTTACGTATCAAAGATCATACTAGATTATAATTTTTGTTGTGTGATGTGACGGCGCAAGTTGAGATATTGGAGGGAACTGAGAGGCTCATACATTATGTTTCGTCTCTGTCTTCAATGCTGCATAGAGGATGCTATTCTTGAACAAGTTGATAATCTGAGATTGCATAAATAGCATCGTCTCGACCCGTGTGTCCATTCAGTGTGCATCATCACCACTGATGTGCCACACACATCACCATGTCGATCATTCACCACCTTCTTGTTTACCTCTTCTCCACTCCCCCTCCATGAATCGCACACTTGACCCAGATAACGTGCTAAATGTTCAGTACAATGTATCCCGTGATTCCTTCACCGAGTCTCTGTCATTCTCTCTAGGCAGTTATTGTCTTACAGTCGCGACCCACCCCAAGTTTTGTTTCGGTCTTGTCACGCATAGTGCAGTGTAATATATCTCTAGATGTTTTCAGAGGGCCAACCCAACTGTTTTATTATGCTTAATATGGTGGACAATGTATCTGGGCGGACATCCACCATTGCTCTTTGTGATGATGACACTTGTACGCCCAGGGTTTTAGTAACACTTGTAGGCGGTGGAACCCCTTCAAAAAGTTTGATCCTATTGTGCAGGCTCCACTGAATTGCCCATTCACTACTATTATCCGGATTTACTGCCTCTGTACCCAAACAAACCGCAAGATTGCACGAAGGGCGGTACCTAGTTCCCTTGGGTAAAGTAGCCATCAAACGCACATTTAGGACTTTGGTGTACGTCACACCATGCGAGTGACGGACCTTAGATCCACGCTTGTCACCTTAATAGTCATGTTCTGTGAAGGGCATCGCTTTGATAAGGTCAACAGAAGACTCAAGAATCTGCGAGGATGATCAAACTTATAACCATCACATGTACTATGTTTTACAGTGGGGGAAGACGTGGGATTGCATTCTGTTCTGCAGGCTCTCGGTCCCCAAGTTCAGTTGAAGGTGATTTTTTCAACTGGGCGCGTTTTGACTATTTATTAGAAAAATCATGGTCTTCCATGATCAATTGACCATAAGTAGAAGTATATTTGGCAAACAAAAATGGCAAGTGCCAAATACTTTTGATTGAAAAACTTTGTTTTGGGGACCAAAAAAAATACAAAGACGTGACTAGCCAGCAAACGTTTACTAACCTGTACGCCAATAGACCAAATAGACAAATACACCTGCACGCTGGGATTTGCATGGGTTCGGTTGGCGCGAATCGGACAGTGAGGAGACCACATCCGGTGGCTACTATCACAGCATCCCCCGATTCGAGAATGTCACAGGCCATGTTGCAGCGCTCGCCATTGTAGCATCTGCCTATTGCCGTCCTAGCATGTCGTTGTGCTGGTTGCAACATTTCGCGTCTCTGGTTGTACCAAATGACCTTGACGGTTCTAGCAAATGACGTCACTGGTTGCCGTCCGCTATGCTGGTCGCAGCGATTTCCGTCGGAAGTCGTAGCAAACAACGATGATGGCGTTGCATCAAAACTCATTGTCGTGGGTTGTAAGATGTCGTGCCGGTCAAAACATTTCGCGTTTCTGGTTGTAGCAATCGACCTTGCTGGTTCTAGCAAATGATGTCACCAGTTCCAGCAAACGACCTTGTCGATTGCAGCAATTGACCTTGCCGGTCCTAGCATTACGCCTCGCCGGTCACGGTCCCCACTGGCTCGCCCAGCACGGCCGCGCGCCGACTCGAGCATCACCATGCGCTGGTTGAATCAATACCTAAAATCAAGCTAATTACATGGCTGTAGATGTATCTTATATCATTTCTGGAAACCTTATCAACACATTTGTCCATTTGTCAGGTTGTCGTGAGCCCTTCCATTCATGCCGCCGGCTCTAGACTCCATATCATCAACATATATAAATTCAGCATTTAAGCTAAACCATGAGTCATGAAAGTTTGTAACTCAAATTAATCTGATCGCTCGATTCGTCGAGCTCGGACGATGAGGAGGAGGTTGAGGAAAGAGGTAGTGAGGAGCGAGGCAGAGGGGGGCGATACCAAGGCCGAGGATCAGCTGGACACGGAGGAAGAGGATGACGCCGGCGACCACATCCACATCCTCTCATGGGAGGGGGTAGAGCGGGAGTATGAGGAGGCCATGGTGGAGAACGAGAAGCACCGGGCTTGTTGTAGCTCCAAGTAATTTTAGCTTATTTACCTTGTTTTAGTGTGTTTTAGTTTTTAATTTAGCTTGTTTTAGTTCTAAGTAAGCTTTATATAGTTTAATTTTGGACTACGATGTTTATTTATGAAGTATTATGTATAATTAAGCACTATGTGTTCTTTAATCTAGTTTCTGTTTGAAATTCGTATGAGATGTTTGTGCGTAATTTCATTTTTCAGTAGTTAGGTTTGATGATTTGCTGAGCTCCACAAAAATTTTAACTCCTGGAAGTTGAAGAGTTAAATTTTGGGTGTTTTATTGGTGATGCCCTAACATGTGAGGAGGTGGAGTATAGTTTCTGGTCTGAAACTATAGGAATCTACTCATCGCGGTATTTGATACACATGTGCAATTTAAAGGGTCCACGCCCCATGTTTAAAAAGAAAAGGGTCCACGCGCCAAGCATTCCTTACAAAATACCCATTCTACCCAACACATTCTGCTATATTACTATGCTTGTTTACCATCAATAGTTCAATACTGATTGGAGAGTTGCTAACAAAATAAATCCAATGAATGCATGAAGTTAATTATAAATCTGCTATTCCCGCAATAAAAACATATGTAGGGAGGTAAGTCAAGCTTGGTTAATTACCATCAAAGAAAGTGTTGTTCTAACATAATCTAATGTATGATTTTTTTTAAACCTTGTGTTCTATAGCGGTATAACGGTTGCATAGGGTAAGTTATTATTTAACAAACGGCCTTGTAGTTCTTTGTGCCTCCAAGGATCATGATAGTTATGGAACAGTGGACACACATGCTTGGAGACTCACAAATCGCCCTTAATAATTAGTTTAAAGTTTAGAGGTATGAGTTGCATCTTCCACACCTTAAAAAACAGCCCAACTAACTGTAGTGCTCATAAGTTGTGTACCTTGGTATCATACTTGCTACATGTTTTCATTTCTTTGTCATGTTTCTTGGTGTGTTAGGTTCTCTATATAACCTCTCATATTTCATAGTTGATATTTGCATGATCCACTTAGATCTCTGATAGCTTACTCGGAAATCAGAATGCAGCTTTTATCTACCACACATCATCTATTAAGCTAGGGTAAAAGTGTTGTTTCGTCATGGCATCGGTGTAGATATTAGAGGAAACTGGCCTGCTCATATAGTACCTTCAGTCCCATGACCCAAATCTTCAATGGGTTTTCAAAACCTTAAAGCAGGAGGGGCATACATATATTTTATTTTCCTAGGATCGGTTCTCACACATGCAAGGTGTTGTAATCAATACCCGGAATTAAGCTAATCAACTGGCTTTTCTGTACAACCAAAGGGGGCTAGCCCGGAAGAAGAGACGACATCGAGCTTGCTCAACGTGCGCCAATGCCAAAGAAGACATGCCGATGTACCAAGAACTAAGAGATGAACAAGTTTAATACATAGCCTTAGCCTTGTTGGAAAAAAGAAAAAAGAAATAGTAGCCAGCCGGGCAAAAGTATCAACCGGTTGATCGAGATCATAGCAATCAAGGTGTAGTGTCAACAAAATGTGCACAATGTAATCTTCCTTTCCATTCTATCCACCGATTAAATTGGATCGTTTCAACATGAGTTTGCCCAGATATTTTGTTTTTGAAAACAATCTTAGTTTCATATTATTTTTAAATTGAAGATGCATTTAGAGAAAGGATAATAATAGTACGACTACCTTCGTCTAGGTGAATAAGTCATTCGCATAGTTCTAGGTCATCGATTTGAGCAATTAAATATGTGTTATATGTCATGAAAAGTATATCACTAGATTTCTACATGAATGTAGTTTCTAAATATATATATTTTGTCACGTATAATACACATTTAGATAGTTAAATTGTCGATTTAGAACTACGCAAATGACTTATTCATCGAGACGAAGGTAGTAGTACTTTATCCGTCCTATGATATAAAACCGTTTTGCGAGTCAACTCGCAGTACGAGCTGCCCACTGAGCCAGCGGAAGTTCGTGGAGGGATATCTTTCTCCCGTTCGAGCAGCTCCCTCAGAGCATCTCCAGCCATTAAGCCATTTTTTTCGCCGCTTGGGGGCTGCCGGCGGAAATTTTAACCTGGGGGTGAAAATGTTTCCAGCCGTGTCCACCCCGAAGCCATGCCTAGACCGCGCCCGCCCCAGGCCACGGCCGGCCCGGCCTCGCTGCCGAGCTCGCTCCTCTGCATGAGGGTTCACTGGCCACCTCCATCCCTGTGCGTACAAGTACTCGTGCCCACCTAGCTAGCTAGCAGAGCAGAGCCAATCGATTCGGCTGTGTGTGCGCTTGTTAGCTAGCTAGCTTGGCTCGTTTGAGCACAGGCGGCCAGCCACACCGGCGGCGTCCACGCGAACGGCCGGTAACCTCGAGCATGCTCCGACCGCGCCTCTTCATTCCTCCATCGCGCGCCCTGCATCTTCGGCCCCGGCGTCGGCGCGCCTGCTTCGCTGCGGTCGTTTCGTCCTGCGCCTACATCGCCCCCGACTCCACGCAGGTCTGCACCGCCCTGCTCGGCCTCCGCTCCTGCGCCGGCCGGCTCCGCCCGCGCCTCGGCCGTCTTCGCACTGGCCCGGCCTCCGCCCGAGCCCCCGGCGCCCTGCCACGCCATCTCGCGCGCCCGCGTCCGCTGCTCCCGAGCCGGCTGCTGCTCCGTGGTCGGCAGGAGTCTCCGCCGACGCGCCCGCCTCATCCCGGGCCGGCTGCACCCCGGTCCTTCGTCGCCGGGTCCCCCGCACCTCCCGCTACCTGGCCCCGTGCCGCGTTGCATCGCACGCGGCCCCGCTCGTCCTCGCCCGAGCTCTCCCTGCCGCTGGGTTGCCGGCCGCCTCCTCGGACGGCAACGAGGCGCTGGAGAGGGATTCGGGGCTGGCCTTCGCCTGGAGCACGCCGGACACCGACCACGCCCGCCCGAGCTGGACACCGGACTCCTCCAGCGCCGCTCCGCCCCGCGCCGATGCGCTCCGCGCTCGAGAGATAGAGGGGCAGGCGAGAAGAAAGAGGAAAAGAGAGGAGAGAGGTTGTGGGAGGCCGACGGTGGGCCAACCGCAAGGAAAAGGCATCGCCGGTGAAAGAACATGCGGTGCCCCCATGTTTGGTTTTGGTAATTGATGACAATCTGTATGGACTAATGGTTGCCTTGAGTTATATTTAAAGGATTTGTCCATAGGCATTTCTTGAAGTCCATGTGTTGGTTTCAAGGAGTTTATGTGGTGACCAAGGTGTTATTAAGGAATTATCCAAAGATTGGTCATGTGAGAGTTGAGCTTATTGCAAGCATGTCTTGAAGAAGAAGATTGTGTGATCATTCATGTTTACCTTCAAGACATCATCCAAATGAAGAGAGTTGGAAAGAGTCAAGGTTGATCAAGACTAAGTCAAGAGTGAATCAAGCTGATCAACACACAAAGCGCACAAGATGTACCGAGGGATCAAGCGATCCCATGGTATGGTAAGCATTGTCAATTACGCCTTGTGTACTAACCCATGGTCTTCGTGAGTGTTCTATGTGGGGTTAGGTACGTGTTCATGGGCTTACGTCAAGAGGAAGATATCACTCAACCCATGGAGAGGATGACATCAAGTGGTGATCGTCATCAACATTGCCGTGTGCAAGTTCAAGTGGAGCATCACGAAGAGATCAAGTGCTTGAAGCTTGCCGTCCATTGTGGTGACAATGGACTTGTGAAGATGTGCGGAAGGGTGGCTCACCCATAGTGGAGTATGGGGGAGCAATCAACTAGTCTTCATCGAGCCAACGCAATCAAGAAAGGTGGTCCATCTTGAGGGAGTCAAGATCGTCATCATCTAGCTCAAGTGGACCATGTGCAAGGCAAAGGTTTGCCCTTGATAGGTTTTCTATGTTACCGGTCTCATGATGGTAGTTGGGAGACCGGGTTATAGGATCGATTGCCGTACTATCAAGGGGGGCTCTCGATGAGTAGCTTGATCGTATCGTTCATAGAGAGCTCAAACCATTGCATCCTTGCATCATCTTTATTGGTTCTTGTTTGGTTCTTCTCTTTGTGAGTTTTGGAGCTTATGGTCATCTTGATGACAAGCTCGAGTTCATCGAAAACGGAGTTCACTCGCATCTTCAATGATGTTTTCGATGTTGGAGGTTATACCGGTTCTTCTCGGTTGGAGGTTTCACTCCTCTATTTGTTGGCATATCTGTTTTGATGCTACTCGTCGTCTTGTATCCAACAAGCTTGAGTTTGCTCAATTCGGAGCTCCTATGAAGAAGTTTTGGCAGTTCTGTTTGGTCCAAGCGGTAGTACCGCGGGCCGGAGCGGTAGTACCGCTTGGGTGCTACAAGCGGCAGTACCGCTCCACAGCGTAGTACCACTGGTAGCCCCCAGTCATAGTACCGCTGCGGCTTCGTGCTAGTACCGCCTCGATTCGAGGGGTCTTTTTCCGTGTCGGGTTTTACGGTACTAGCCGCGGTAGTGGAGGCGGTAGTACCGCTCGTGTGCGGTAGTACCGCCCTGACCACCGCGGTAGTACCGCTCTGGGCCCAGCGACAGTACCGCGAGGGGAAGCGGTAGTACCGCTGGCCAAGCGGTAGTACCGGTCTCTGCGGGGCTGTTTTGGGGGGTAACGGTTGGATTTTCCCCCTCCTATAAAAGGGGGTCTTTTTCCCCATTCTACCTTATCTCTTGAGCTCGTGTTCTTCCCCCATTGTTGACCTTCTTCGAGCTTGCTAACTCTCAATCCCTCCATGGATTCTTGCTAGTTTTTGAGGGAAAAGAGAGAGGAGATCTAGATCCACATTTCCACCAATCACTTTCTCCTCTATGTGAGGGGAATCCATTGGATCTAGATCTTGGAGTTCTTGGTGTTCTCCTTCTTGTTCTTCCTCTCATTTTCCTCCCTAGCATTAGTTGCTTCGGTGGGATTTGAGAGAGAAGGACTTGGGCACTCCGTGTGCCCTTGCCATTGCATTTGGTGCATCGGTTTGAGTTCTCCACGGTGATACGTGAAAGTTACAAGTTGAGAAGCTTATTACTCTTGGGTGCTTGGTACCCTTGAGCTTGTTCCTCTTGGGTGCTTGGGCGCCCTAGACGGTTGGTGGTGTTCGGAGCTCAATCATTGTGGTGTGAAGCTCCGGGCAAGCGTCGGGGTCTCAAATTAGGTTGTGGAGATCGCCCTGAGCAATTTGACGGGTTCCGGTGACCGCCCCCAAAGGTTGCCAAAGTGTACGGGTTCGGTGACCACCCCCAAGGGTTGCCATTTGTACGGGTTCGGTGACCGCCCTCAAGGGTCTCTTGGTGGAATCACGGCATCTTGCATTGTGCGAGGGCGCGAGGAGATTACGGTGGCCCTAGTGGCTTCTTGCGAAGCATTGTGCCTCCACACCGCTCCAAACGGAGATTAGCATCCGCAAGGGTGTGAACTTCGGGATACATCGTCGTCTCCGCGTGCCTCAGTTATCTCTTACCCGAGCCCTTTACTTATGCACTTTACTTTGTGATAGCCATATTGTTTCTTGTCATATATATTGCTATCACTTAGTTGTTTACCTTGCTTAGCATAAGTTGTTGGTGCACATAGGTGAGCCTAGTTGTTTTAGTTTTTGTGCTTGTCAAATTAACCGTTAGGTTTATTCCGCATTTGTTCAAGCCTAAACCGTAATTATTTTAAAGCGCCTATTCACCCCTCCCCCTAGGCGTCATCCACGCTCTTTCAGCCGGCACACCCAGCTGCTCCCCGGGGGGCTGGGTTTGGGGTGAGACTGCCGGCGTCAATTTTCTCTAAATCCGGTAAAAAGTGGGGTTTTGGGGACGCGAGTGGGGGGATATTTTACTACCGGCGCCCAAAAAGTGGCCGTGGGGGCGTCTTGGGGGGCCGGCTGGAGATGCTCTCAGCTACACTCCCCACCCCTCCCTGTCCACTCGCGCCTCCTTCCCCCGCTCCGCTCGCATCGCCCCGTGCGCGGCGGGCAAATGGCCACGGCGGCGCTCCGCTTCCCGCCGTTCCTCTCCTCGCGCGCCGCGCCTACCACCACCGCCGCCACCTGCACCCGGAGGACGGCGCCAGCCACCCTCAGGGTCGCCGCGCTGCCGGACTCCGCCTCCGCCCCAACCTCTACCTCTGAAGAGCGGCCGGAGTTCTCGCCGTCGGCAGGGTTCGCGCCTCCGGTGCCCAAGCGCTTCGCGGTCAAGGATGGCCAGCTCGGCAGCGTCGCCGGCGCGGCCCTCGCGCTGCCTTTTCGCCTCGGCACCGGCCTCTTCGTCCTAGGGTTGGTCCCCTCCAATCAATCCTCCTCCAGTTGTGCTTATAAAGATGCAAATCTGTTTCGTTTCACCCACCAAATAGAGCACCACAGTGGAATCTCGGTGTATTCATCTGTTTCTTCTTCGATGCTATCCAAATGAGCAATGTGTGGTTGCTTTGATGCCAGTAATTAGCAATGCCTAGTTACTTTGATGTCAATAATTCGAGAAAATTAGCTCAGCACCGCCGCCCGTGAAGAAGTGCGAATCGGAAATTCCTGTTCAGTTTGAAGATTACGTCTCATATTAAGCTGTATTCATATCATGTAGTCAGTTTCTCATTTCTACGTGCCTGTGATGTGCAGATACTCGGTATCACTAGTCTCCGCTGATAAAATACCCTCAGACCAATATTCTCTGGGATTTCTTGGTGAATTTCTCTAATTCCCCATTTTCACTTGTTCAGTGCCTATTATGTTTCAATTTAAAGGAGTAGTACACAAATGCATATGTTTCTTATTTAAGGTCTGAAGGTGAAGGAGACCTCAAAGATAGATCAGTGCCGTCGACCAGAAAAACCTATTGAGATATACGAGTTTGAAGGGTACAGGCTTTCTTTCAATTGAGATTCATATCTTTCCTATGAAAAAAATGACACTCCCTCCATATTTTTAATTGGACATGCTTTTTAATATATATCAAGGGCTAATATTTTCCTCTGCTTCTGATTTTCTTTCCTTCAATTGATGGTGTATTCTGGCTAAAACATTCATATATATCAAGGGCTGTCCATTTTGTCGAAAGGTGAGTGTCCTTTAGTTTGCTGTATCTGCATTTTGTAGCTGTCATTTTCCATGTATGGAAAATCTTGCTGTTTATGGTTGCCATGTAAAATTTGCAGGTGAGAGAGATGGTATCTGTCTTGGACCTTGATGTTTTATTTTACCCCTGTCCTCAAAAGGGGCCAACATTTCGTCCAAAGGTTTTAGAGATGGGTGGGAAGAAACAGTTCCCTTACATGGTATGCAAGAATTCCTCACCAGTTCTATGGTTTGTCAGGTTATATGTGATCGCTACCATTTCCAATTTTACATATCTTTCTAATGTAGTTTCTGAATTATGTTCTGACAAACAAGCATGATCCCAGCATAATCACCATTAACTAATACTTACTACGTTCCAAAATGATAGAAGTTCTTGGTTTATTCTAAGTCAATCTTCTTCATGTTTGACCAAGTTTATAGAGAATTGTACTAAGATCTGCATTCTAGAACATCAAATTAGTATCACTAAATCCATTATGAAATATGTTTATATAATATACTCACTTGGTGTTGTACTGTTGTGAATGTTGATGTATTTTTCTATAAATTTTCTTAAACTTGATAGAGATTGACTTAGGACAAAGATAGAACTTAGATTTTGGAACAGAGGGGGTTTTAATATTTCTGAACATCATGTTTCCTGGCAAGATGGGTTTTTTTGTCATATTGTTGCAGTCTTATGCTGCAATGCAATGTGTTTTGTCATTCATTAGTAAGCAGACATCTTATGATTTGCCATACTGTTGCAGTTCTCTGCTTTTTTTTGGAAATGGAGGCTTACCCCCGGCCTCTGCATCATAATGATGCATCTGCTGCAATGTGTTTTGCCATTAATTAGTAAGCAGATACTTCTCTGCTGCAATGTGTTTTGCCATTAATTAGTAAGCAGACATCGGGTGTTTTGTCATGTTGTTGCAGTCTTCTGCTTGCAATGTGTTCTGCAGTTATTAGTCAAAATCGTTAGTTCTTCTATGTTGCCTAAAAAAAGTGCTATGTGAAAGCAAAATTATATCTTCATTTAAGATAATCATATGTTGCAGGTGGATCCAAACACAGGAGTTGCCATGTATGAATCAGATGCCATTATAAAATACCTTGCAGACACATACGGTTTGTATCTCATCATTTATTTAACCAGACCTTGCTTCCCCTGTTCGTGACAGGGTCCTTCCTGTTAGCTCCTTCCCTGTGTTTGTCTTTCAGGTGATGGAACTGTCCCGATTATGCTATCGCTTGGTCTATTTACGGTAAGTAACTAAGTATTCCATAATCCAAAAGTATAGACTATGTTCAGAAGCACATTACCGTTTATTTATACGCGATCTTTATTTGCCATATGTTCATGATTTTATTACTGTTTGACTTAAGTATGATGGTTTAGTATTAGTTAGTCATCAGTTGTGCAAAAGCTGATGCTTTGTGGTTTATTTTGTAGACAATAACAGCAGGGCTTGCTATGATTTGGCGTGTATGGAAGGTAGATTGCCAGTAAACCATATAAGCATGTATACAGTGTGTGACCTCTGAAAGTGTTTGCTCAAATCAGGCTGACCCATTTTGTTTGCAGGGATCTTCCTACACTGTTTCAAAGCTTCCACCCCAGCCGATAGAGATCTGGGCATACGAGGTCTAATTCTTCTCTTCTGCCTATCCGTAGCATCTGGGGTCATTATTTTCTTGTTGTTCTCGTGTGGTACCAGTTCCAGAACCTGCCCAGTACATGTTTTCTCATCAGGGATCTCCTTTCTGTAAATTAGCACGAGAGGCCCTTGTTGAATTGGAGTTGCCACACTTGCTACACAGGTATTCGACACTGGAAACTTCACAACGCATCTGTAAATAGATAGCTAAATGCTCTGCCATCATAACATCTACTACTTATGTATGGCATAAGTGCAGTCTCTTGTTGACACAATACATCTTTGTAGCATCAAACAATACTGGAATTAACTTTACTATTTTTTTATGCAGCTGTGCTCGTGGCAACCCCAAGCGACAGGAAATTTTCAAGAAACATGGCATTTTCCAGGTCTGGAACCTTGTGATTCATGCTGATGCTAAGCCTTTGCATTCGCATGCCCTAGTAGTGTGTGACATTTATCGTATTGTCATTGCAGGCGCCTTATATTGAGGATCCTAACACGGGGGTGAAGATGTTCGAAAGCGCTGAGATCATAGAGTACCTAAGGGCAACATATTCCCTCTATCCTCAGTACCAAAATCTCTGAAGTGTCGATATATAGTATGAATTTAGAATATATCTTTACAATAAACTGCTGAGTCCCAAAAGCAATGTAGAGGTTGTATTCATCCACTTGCTATAGATGGCGATTTGGGGTTATATGGTAGAGAAAGAAGAACCAGGCCAAGTATTCTTGAGTACCGTCAATTGTCACCCTTTGAGATTTTTTATGGTGGTGCCAAACCATGTGGAGATGAATTTTTTTAGCATGGGGAACATGTTGGATTTATGATGCAAAGGAAGACATATGTAATGTGTAAAATCATACATAGGCAAATAAGGTAGTACTCCCTCCGTTTTTAAATGTAAGACCTTTTAGAGATTTCAATAAGGACTACATATAGATGTTTATAGATGCATGATGCATTTTAGAGTGTAGATTCACTCATTTTGCTTCGTATGTAGTCTGTATTGGAATCTCTAAAAGGTCTTATATTTAGGAACGGAGGGAGTAGAAATTAGAAATATTTAATTTTTAAGAGAGAAGCTAGAAATACTTCTTCTTTTGTAGAGAAACTAGAAATACTTTGAAGAGACGAGGTCCATAAATTACAGTGAATAATGCTGAATGCTTTATTGGAAATGGGAAATAGAGGTTAGGCAATACTCGTGTCCAACATTATACTGTGAAGTTGTGATCTAATAACAAGTAAGATCAACAATATTATCACTACTAGGAAAACCCTAGCAGTAGCGCGGGTGTTTTTGGTATAGTAGCGGCGCACTACTAGTATTGACGCTACAGCTAACTTTAGCAGTAGTGTGGTTCACTCACGCGCTACGCCTAACTCAGATAGTAGTAGCACTTGCCCTATCCAGCGCTACTTATAGTTACTAGTTGCGCACCCAGGACCTGCGCAACTACTGCTTGTCTGTATTCCATTTCTCTATTGTTTTATAATGTATTTATACACCGTTCTACAAGTTTTGATACAATAGCAATTTATAGATTGTTATATCATTATGATCATGAGCGAAAGTACATTTCTGCACCCAGGAGCAAATGCTCATGGTGTGAACAGTAACATAAAAAAAATAGAAAAAATATTCAAAAAGTTCTGAAATTTTTTTGCGACATACTTTCACAAATATTTGTTGCGCATGCAAAATTTCATTGCGAAATCACATTTGTGAAAGGCGTGCCAAAAAATCAGAGCTCCAAAATGCTTTTGTAAGTAACATTTTCAGAGTATCGATTTTGTTTTTTACCACACCTTCCACCAATGTGATTTCGCGACGAAATTTTGCATGCACAACAAACATTTGTGAAAGTATACCACAAAAAAATTTCAAATTTTTTTGAATTATTTTTGAATTTATTTGGTGTTACTGTTCGCACCAGGAGCATTTGCTCCTGGGTGTAGAAACTCCACGTCCGATCATGAGGAGTTATTATATCAGTGGGTGAAAGAAACATGGATTAGATTCAAATGGAGGCACCCACTAATATAATAACTCATCATGCTCATAATGATATAACAACTAAACATCATCATTATCATAATAACAAGTCATACTCATCATCATCGTCATCTAACAACTCATCATTCTAGCACATCACTCATCATCATAATAACAACTCCTCGTCACCATAGTCATAATCAACACTAGTTAATTGTTCGTAGCACATGATCATGAGTACTAGCTAGGACCCGCCACCCTCTCTAAGGTAAAACAGCATAAAACAAGACAGCCCCTGACTCTCCATTATGGAGAATGGAGATCATGCTGTCTCCAATTCGTGGGCTTCGCACCATGTTGCCTCCAAGTAGCTCCCTGCGATCATCAATAACTTTTTTCCATCCTTTGATTGTGAGGTCTTCATCTCTTCGAGAAATCGTGTATGCATAGGGTGAACCGTAGGCAGACTTGGCCGTAAGCTAATAAAATCAAGGTAACCTTTAATATGCATTAGATGAGGCAGACAATCATTCGGGGTTTTCTATTGAAGAACACAATAATAACGTAGTTAGCAATGTAATTAGCTTTAGAAGAATGTATGCAAAAGATGCCTTGTGTCATAATATAGTAAAAAATCTTACCATGCCATTTCCATGGATGTTATCGTAGTTCAAAACGCGGACTAGTGACACGTATTGACCATGATGTGGAGGAGTTTCATAATTGTTATTGAAAGCCTCAACATCAATAATAAATGAGATAATATGATTTTTCTTCTTGTAAGTTAGTTCAGAGCCATCAATGTAGTAGGTTTTGTCTACCACCTTCCGTACATTTTTTGAAGAATGGAAATAAGTTGTCAATGGAAATAAACCGTCAATGATTTTTAAATAAACAATATAAATTACTCAACAAATTTATTTAATAAACTCACAAAGAGGTAGAACTGGAAGCGTGTCCACATCCACCCAAATGCCGATATTATCTTCAATGTCATCTTCGGGCCGAATATCAAATGTTATTTTCATATCCTCCTTAAATTCATAGGCCTTGCAAAGTCCTCTCCAAGTTGAGCAATCAAAATGTGAGCTATTTGGTTCATTAAATAGCTTAAACCAAAAAGTGAAACCATGCTTGGTCCTAAGGTGAGCTCTCTTCGTCTCCGTTCTCTCCCTACCTTCGAAACCAAGCCTTTCATGACATTGGATGAACTATTTGAATTGTAAAAGAAGGAAATTACACATTGAAGCCAAAATTCACAAGTCATGCTTAATTAGGGAAAACTACTTGTCGTCGTTACGTACAATAAAAACGTCGAAAGTCTCATTCAGCACGATGGTGAAGCACATACCGTTTTGCAGATGAGGCATCCTGTCGCACATGCCCCGATCTTCTTCACAGTACTCGCACTCAGGGATCCTATCGCCGTCAGATATTTCCTGTGTTCATAAGTCAGAGATTAAAAATCGATGGCAAATAACAGGAACTCAACACACTGATCATTATTATTCATCACGGGTTGATTGTCGGTCTGTCGAGTCTTTTCTTGGAAACTCTCATCTCACATGGTGTATATGGTGGGCACTCCCTCTATAATATATTCGACTATCGGTGATGGTCGCTCATCCCTTCGTTGCCGAGTGTATTACACCAAAATGTGCACAGGGGAGCGAAGGAGAAGCGACCCCCACAATAACAGTCGGGATTCTTCCTCTCTGACCTTTGTGACCTTCGGTGATGGTCGCTCCTCCGTTCAATCGAAAGTGCATAACATCAAAATGTCTAGCACCATCGAATGAAGAAGAAGCGACCCCCACGACAATATTCGGGATTCTCCCTCTCTCATATTTCAACAGTATATGGTGGACTCTCCCTCACAGATATTTGGACCGTTGGTGATGGTCGCTTGCCCTCCTCCTCTCATGCATTAGCAAGGTATATCAAGAGAAGAAGGAAAGGAAGCGACCCCCACGAGAACAGTCAGCATTCTTCCTCTCTCAAATTTCGACAGTATATGGTGGACTCTCCCTCACAGATATTTCGACCGTCAGTTATGGTCGCTTCCCCTCCTTCTCTCGTGCATTACCAAGGTATATCACAAGAAGAAGGAAACAAAGGGACCCCCACGACAACAGTCGACATCCTTCCTTTAAAAGCAGACTGAAAGTTACACAAGGAGCCCTGACAGAATGCCAGTCAACCCGTTATATATCGTGCAATGACATAAAAATGACCTATGGGTTGCTGGAGTGTCATTTAATTCCTGTTCTGGCAAATCATGGGCACTTGATATTCCCTAATTTATAGCACAAGTCATGCTGAAATCCACGGAAAATTTCGGCATGACCTTTGCTAAAAGAGGACATATCGAGCGGCAAAAATTTGCCGGAACAGAAATTAATCAACATTCCGGCATAACATAGGCCACTCGGAGGTGTTCCCTGCAAAATGCATCCATTTTGTCAGATTTTTTCAAAAACAATAATGAAACAATCAATAATGCATCCATGCATCTATCCATCTAACCATCCATTCTAGCAAACATACATACATCTACATATATATTAAAATAAAACTAAACAGAGAGGAGAGGGAGGTGCTCACGGTGGCGGGATGGGACCGAGCGGGAGAGGCGCGACACGAGAAATCCTGCATAGTCCACCGATTTAAAAATTATATCATCAATATAATTGCCAACAACATTTTTATATTCTATTACTATCTTTTACTTAAAATTTTCTATTTTTTTCTTAAAATTTTCTATTCTATTACCATTCATGAAAATTTTATTAGCAACACTATTCAAAAGACCTACATTTATTTTAAAAATCTATTCTATTACTATATTTTTACTTAAATGTATTTGGTTTAAAAGGCCTAAATTTACTGAACATTTTCTAATTTTGCTACTCTATTCTACACTTACTATTGTATTCTATTCAGAGAGACCTACATTTACTAAAAAATATATTACTAACTTCTTTACTAAAAAATTATATTACCCAAAATACCCTAGTTCTAACCCTAACATCTATCCATCCATCCATCTCTCTACCCAAGCATTACTAAAAAAATCTAGTTCCATCCATCTGTCTATCTATCTATCTATGTACCCATCAATTTATGCAATGCAGGAGGGAGGGAGGGAGGGATGGTGGGAGAGGGTCGGAGGGAAAGGGTGGGAGGGAGGGAGGGATGGAGGGAGAGGGTGGGAGGGAGGGAGGGATGGAGGGAGAGGGTGGAAGAAGACATACTGGGGGCGACGGCGGCAGCGGGCGACGACAGCAGCAAGCGACGGCGGCGGAGCAAGGCAATGCGGGGGCGGCGCGGGGGGAGATGGAGAGGATGGGGAGAGTGTTGAGGGAGAGTGAGGCCGTGCGCGCAGAGAAGATAAGGTGGGATCAGCAGTAGCGCGGGGCACCAGCTCACGCTGCTGCTAGGCCATTTAGCTGTAGCGCGGGTCTGTAGCCCGCGCTGCTGCTAAGTTGGGCCGGTGAGCTGGGCCCGGGCTGGCCGCAGTAGCAGCGCATGTAATGGAGCCCGCGCTACTGCTAATTGCCTTAGCAGGAGCACGGGCTCATGACCAACCCTGCTACTACGGGTAGGCCCGGTGAGTGAGGAGGGGACTACTTAGCACCTCCGGGGGTCGCGAGCCGACGCTACTGCTAGGCACTTACCTGTAGCACTCGTACAGTAGCGTTGCACCATTAATTACCCCGCGCTACTATTAAGGTTTTACCTATAAGGTTTCTCCTAGTAGTGTATGAATAAATAATTTGAATTGCCAAAACGTCATATATTTAGGAATAGAGGGAGTATATGGTAATACAAGATAAAACTAGCCGCACAAATGTGCGAGCCATATGGCCCACACCGCAAATTATTAATTTGACAAGTATGATTGTTTTGCACTATGTACACTTACTACTCGCTCCGTCTCGAATTACTTGTTGCAGAAATAGATGTATATAGCCGTATTTTTAGTTCTAGATACACTCATCTCTATCCTTTTTTGTGGCAAGAAATTCAGGACGGAGGGAGTATATATAAAATCAAGTCTAAGAATGATCATCCAGATATTGTGACAGACCACAGACATATCTTGGCAAATGCTACATGGATGATAGATTTTGCGTCATAAGTAACAATCCAATTATCAATATAGCTCATGAGTTGTACATGTTATTTGGTGTCATACTTGTGGCATGCTTCCCAAGTTTTTTCAGTGGTATTGAGCTCAATATATACCCTCTCATATTTCACCATATTCACTCATGTTTGCACTATCTAGCCCTCTCTTATTTAGCCAGGAATTTAAAATTCAAGTTCACGTACCAACCATCACATTGATGATCTAGGTATCATGTCTAGAATATAATTTTTGTTGTGTGATGCGACTGCAAGTTGAGATATTAGATGGAACTGAGATACCTTGGCAGTCGCGACCCACGAAAAGTTTCGTTACCTAGGTTTCTTGCCCCCAGGCTGGATGTTTTCGAGGGCCAACCCAATCTTTTAGAGTGAATTGCAGAAAATATCAACATTGAAGGCTAGGGTTGCAGAAACCACACTTTTACAGTTTTGTGCCAAAAATCACTAATTCTGAAGCTAATTTTTTGCAAATAACACTAAGTGGCCTATTTGTCCGTTTTAATGACAATTATGACAGATAGGACCCACATTTGCTGACGTGGCCTACCAGTTCGCAATGGACGACGTTAGACCAGGCCTTTTTCCAAAAAGACTCCTCCCCTCCCAAACAATTCCCCTGCCCAGCCCGATCCAGATCGGATCGAGTATTCCCGCACTGGCGCACAAGACCGCCCTCGCCTCCTCTGACATCGTCGCCGGCGTGTCGCCGTTGGTGTACGGCGCACCGCCGCGGCCTGGACCAAGGTGGTCGCTGCCTCCTTCCTGTCGGGCGCCCTTGTCGTCGTATTCCCTGTCACCGTCGCGCGCATCGGGGTGGACGACAGCCTCCGCTGCATGGTCGCCGGCGACGTAGATCCGCCCTCCAGCGGCTGCCGGGGGTCCGTTCCACAGCGTCACCATAGCAGCAGCAGTCTCAGCTGCTGCACCATGGCGGCTACTCAGACGCGAGCCCAAACCTGGCGGGCGCGTCGTCGACCCACACACAGCCACTGTCGAGTCGGGCAGCCCCGCTGCTGCATGTGCACGGCCTTGTCCAGCCGCTGGTCCACTTCACCACGCCGCCGCGTGCTCTGGCCGTCGCCTCGTCCAGCCATTCGCCCACATCGCCGCACCTCCGGGCGTGCTCTGGCCGTCATCTCGTCCAGCAGCTCGTCTGTGGCGGAAGAAGGCAGGGTGGGCCGGCGCCGGCGGAGGAAGATGGGAGGGCGTCGGGGCGGCGCCGGCAAGGGAAGATGGAGGCAGGAGTCGAGCGCTCGGGCTGGTTGCCGCGAGGAAGATGGGAGGGGCTGATTGCTTTCTTGCATTTTGAAGAAGGGTGTCCTTGTAAAATTACAGGGACTGTTTTGCAAATCTATACAAATCCCTGTCTAACGTTGTCTATCGTGAACCGTTATGCCACGTCAGCAAATGTGGGCTCCACCTGTCATAATCGCGCTCAAAACGGCCTAAGCCACCGACTAGTGTTTTTTGCAAAAAATTAGCCTCGGGATTAGTGATTTTTGGCACAAAACCGTAGAAGTGTGATTTCTGCAACCCTAGCCTTCAATGTCGATGTTTTTTGCAATTCACTCCAACCTTTTATTATGTTTAACATGCTGGACAGTGTACCTGGGTGGACAGCCACCATTGCTCTTTGCGATGATGACTTACACGCCCAAGGTCCACCAAATTGCCCATTGGCCACTATTACCCGGAGCTACTACCTCCGTACGCAAAGGACACCGCAAGATCACACGAATAGCTGTACAACCTAGTTCCATTGGGTAAACTTGCCATCAGACGCGCATTTAGGACTTTGGCGCACGTCACACCACGCGAGTGGCGGACCTTAGATCCGTGCTGTCACCTTAATAGTCGTGTTCTGCGAAGGGCAGTGCTTTGATAAGCTCAACACAAGACTCAAGAATTAGTGGGATAGACTAGGAGCAATCCACATGCTCCATGATATGGACAGACCGTGTTAAACACACACATTCATGAAAAAAATCTTTGCATTGCACTGCATTATGTGTGATCCTAGTATGCTTTTTAATCGAAAATCCGGTGTGTGTGTGTGTATAAACTGAATTTGAAGCCTTTTTTTGTAGAAGAATTTGATAATTTCAATGATATCCAACTCGGCAACTCGCCCGAGAAACAAGACTTTGGCCGGTATGGAGTTGACCACTCTAGTTGGCTGGCCCCGTAGTTCAGCAAATAGATCGGGTGCCCAGCGTTTGCAAGTCTTAACCACGTAAAGATTAAGCAGGCCCAAATAGTGAGGCAAGTTGGGCAACTGTTATCTTACTGTCATACTTCTTCTTTTTTCTTTGCGAGTGACCTATTCATCTTCAACCATGGCAGTGCAACGAACACCAGAAATAACAAAAACTACATCCAGATCTGTAGACCACCTAGCGACGACTACAAGTACTGAAGCGAGCCGAAGGCGCGTCGCCTTCATTGTCCCTCCCTCGCCGGAACCGGGCAAAACTTGCTATAGTAGACAGTTGGGAAGTCGTCGTGCTAAGGCCCCATAGGACCAGCGCTGTAAAACAACAACCGCTGCCGATGAAGAGTAGTATAGATCGGAAGGATCCAACCTGAAAACACATGAACGTAGACGAACTACGACCATATCCGAGTAAATCAACCAAGGACTGATCCGCCGGAGACACACCTCCACACACCCAACGATGATGCTAGACACACCATTGCAACGGGGGTTAAGCGGGGAGAACCTTATTCCATCTTCAGGGAGTCGCCACCGTCTCGTCTTCCTGAGTAGGTAGTGTCATACTTCTTGCATCACATGGATCACCATACTGAGCACCACCATCACTAAAAAAGGAGAGAGGCACGAGAACAATACACATTGTCGCTATAGTACTATGCATATTTATATGACCATTAAACTGAGATAATCACATTAGTTATAACTTCTATTTAAATAGATAGGTTCATCTTTTTTTGAGGGAAGTACAAGTTGTATTCACCCAATTTCTATGGTAGAGAGGGAAAAACCGGCGCATATATTGCCGCACTCCTGTGAATTGTTGCACTTGAGATTTTTTTTATGGTGGTGTGAAACTGTGCGAATGTGAAATTTTGTAGTATGGGAAACATGTTGGATTTATAATGCAAAGAAGAACATATGTAGTATGTAACACCGGATACTTTATTGGAAGAAGAAAATAAATACGATAAACAAACATGATGATTTGAGGTGGCAATACTCATGTCCAACATTTTATAGATCAATGCAAAACCAAACAGAACATTGGCTAACTAATGATGGCCGGAACGGAGCAAAATAGTAGAATGATGAACGTGCAGGATGGTGGTGAAGACTCGTCGGAGTAAGGTGGCATGCGGGTCTATGGGCTGGTGGGGGAGCAGAAGGTGCGGTGGTGGAGAGTGGGGGCGAAAGTGCGTAATGGTTCCGGCCGCCAGTTGAAAGGGCGAGACAAATAGTTAGGGCTAGGGTGCATGGGGATGAGTGAGAGTGACATTGAGTAAGGGTGTGTAGAGTGGCCTTATCTTAACAATGCTACATACGATAACTGGTGAAGTGGAAGAGTGCGAAAGAAAGAAAGGCATGATTAAGCTAATTGCTGATCTCTTAATAAGAAATAGAAGCCTATGTCTTGTACCAGATGTCTTCTGTTATTCACAAATTTTCTAGTTGAATTTTAATCACCCATATTTTAAGATCATGCAATTATTAATTGTTAGAGATAATACATTGTGTAGCATGTTATTTCCGCTTCTCTAGAAGACTTGAATACATAACTGAGGACCGCCTTATCAACCATTGTACATGTCCTTAAGAGAACGATATCGATACTTAAGATATTTTCTACGTGGAAAGCTAGCATTTGCCATGGCTTTCCTAGAAACACATGACCTATAGACCATATAGGCCATGGTTTTTCATACTAGTCAAATGGAAAAAATATATTAAAAATGAGTTCGATAGTACATGGATGATATTATGCTATAATGCTTTCAATAGTGATTTTTTTAAAAAGAGATCATCCAGATAGTGTGTCGACCACATGAAAAAAATCATGGTACATGCTACACGGATGGATGGATAGATTTGGATGAAAAAAGTCCGATAAATAATACAGCTCATTAGTTGTACATGTTACTTGGTGTGTCATACTCACTACATGATTGCCAAGTTCTTCGGTGGTGTTGGGCTCAATCTTCTTCTATTTACTAATTGGAGGCACCATACAAACTCCCATGTTAATCCACATCATTAAGAATAATTTAACCGTTTGATCTATGTAATTGATTTATCTTGACCTTACAATTTACGTTACATGACTTTTGCCCAAAAAAGACAAACTGACACAACCTACACGTATGTAATGACTTGAAGGAAAAAAAACTCCCAGAAACCCCGTAAATAATACTCCAAAATGAATCATCACGTACATAATTCTGAAAAAAAATATATACTCTCCTAATAAGCCACGTACATAGTTCCCCCACGTTTCCAACTCATCCCCGTGTGCAAGCCCTCCTTTTTTTCTAGGGGATAAGCCCTCCTCCTAGAGTCCTACCAAACGCATATGCTTATTCTACTTTGCCTCCTCCTAGACTTCCCTTGAGTCCTCTCAACCCACGGTCTTCCACGGGTTCCGCCAACGTTCCGTCGAGACCTCCCGTCCCAGAACTTCCATGGCCTACTCCGTCGGGAGCGTCACACCCAGCCTCAAACTGGAGAATCTGCAGTTTTTGTCATGGCAGTAGCGACAAAGCCAGCGTAAGTTCCTTGCCGACGATCTACAGATCGAATCAGTGTCATCAGGTGTTCCCTGCGGCCGCTCTTCCTCATCCTCCGACTCTCCCATCATCTTCTATTTGAGGCGCTGATCTCCCCTGAATCCCTTGAACAGGAAAAGGAAATAAAAGATTAAAAAAGAAATCTCATATGCGAGCAGTTTCGATCCGGCAGACTGCAGCCATGTTGTTCCTCATAGATGAGATAAGCTGCGTGTTTCTACTAAGCAACTCCCTACTTAAGTGGCAATCATGGACCATCCAGTAGCATTGGCTGGACTCTAATAATGATAGACAGACAGCCCCCACGGTAAGTGCTCATAGTCTTCAGATGTCCAAGCACTAGTAGAAAAAGGGTCAAATGTCAAGCACATTAGTGCCGGTTTGCTTTTGAGCCGGCACTAATGTGTGCATTAGTGCCGGTTCCAACGGCTAGTCACCCGCTTTCATTAGTACCGGTTCGTGGCCGACCTTTAGCACCGGTTCGTGCCACGGACCGGTATTAAAGTGAGTGGTGGCAGGATGTTGTCAGTCCGGGGCCCCTCCAGCACCTTTAGTACCGGTTCATGGCACGAACCGGTGCTAAAGGTCGTCCTACATAAACCCTTCGTCCACCCGAGCTCGCTCTGTTCTTCCCCTTTCCCCTCTCCTCTCTGTTCTTCCCCTCTTCCTCTCGAACTTATCACACATTTTGCCCAAAATTTGTCAAGATTTGAAGGCCCCCATCCATTCAAATGATCACAAAGGTTAGCAACTTTGTCCTTTCATCTCTCATTGCTAGATTAGCTCTTGCAATGCTTTGTATAGTGATTAATTTATGAGTTTAGTAATTTGGTAGAAAATATATGTGCTAGTATTTGATTTATATGCAATTTGTGGTCAAAATTAACACTTAGTTTGCATATGTAGGTGTGGTTTACTTAGTGCCTTCTAAATCTCCGTCGTAACCACAGTCGATCGCCGGCACCGTTCCGTCGCCGGCACCACCTTGTGGTGAGCCTCTTGTTCATGAATGTTTTACATTACCAAATTGATGTTTGTGTGATTTGGATATATAGTTACTCGTATAATTATCTTACCCGTACGTTGTTTGATATACATAGTGCCATGGTTTTGATATCCGTCCCCGTCGGCCCTCGTCCTTGTTATGATTCGGATGTGGTATATTAAAACTAGTTGTTGCATTTCGTGTTTATGACAAATTATGCCCATCAAGTTGACATAGATATTTTTGTCTAGGAGGTTTGTGAACCGAAAATTCCAACCGACCCTATTGTCGAGAGGTTAAATTTAGTTGAAAGAGAAAACAAGTATTTGAAAGAAAAATTGAAAAGAATTGAGGGGGATAAGATGGAATTGGAGTTGCATGTTGCCGATGTCGTCGATGATCACAAGATCAAGATGGAGAAAATGCGCTTGAAGATTAGAAAGATTAGAAAATATGCCATTGATAGTGAGGCTTGGTATCATTATGCTGTTGGATCAATTGTTACCTTAGTTGCGATCTTGATCGCATTTGTTGTTGCATTTAAATTCTTTAGTTAGAGAGTTATTTGTTTGTTGCATTTAAGTCTTGTATGAACTTTATGTATGAACTTGTATTAATTTGGTCTATTCGGTGTTGTGTAATGAAGATGAGCCGACAATGGATGTACGATGACCGATGCTCTCCCGAGTTCATTAATGGCGTGCAAACTTTTCTGCTTGCGGCTGAGGCAAACAAGCGGGCGGATGGTTTTATGCCTTGTCCATGTTTAGTCTGTAAGAATGATCACAATTACTCTACATCAAGAACCATTCACATCCACCTGTTTAAGTCCGGTTTCATGCCCCACTATAATGTTTGGACCAAGCACGGAGAAAGAGGGGTTATGATGGAAGACAATGAAGAAGAAGAAGAGGACGACGACAGCTATCCTGGCCATGGGTTCCCTGAATACGATGATACAACAATGGGGGAAGAAGCTGAGCTGGCAATGCGGGAAGAAGCTGAAGAAAAGGCATCAGATGAGCCCGCTGATGATCTAGGTCGGGCCATTGCCGATGCAAAGAGAAACTGCGCAAGTGATTTGGAGAAGAAGAAGTTGCAGCGCATGTTAGAGGATCACAAGAAATTGTTGTACCCGAATTGCGAAGCTGACAAGAAAAAGTTGGGCACCACACTGGAATTGCTGCAATGGAAGGCAGAGAATGGTGTATCTGACAAGGGATTTGGAAAGTTGCTGGTAATGATAAAGAATATGCTTCCAAAGGACAACGAATTGCCCGAGAGTACGTACGAAGCAAAGAAGGTTGTCTGCCCTCTAGGGTTAGAGGTGCAGAAGATACATGCATGCCCTAATGACTGCATCCTCTACCGTGGTGAGTACGAGGATTTGAACACTTGCCCGGTATGCGGTGCATTGCGCTATAAGATCAGGCGCGATGACCCTGGTGATGTCGAGGGCGAGCGCCCCAGGAAGAAGATTCCTGCCAAGGTGATGTGGTATGCTCCTATAATACCACGGTTGAAACGTTTGTTCCAAAACAAAGAGCATGCCAAGGCGATGCGATGGCACAGAGAAGACCGTAAGAAAGACGGAAAGTTGAGAGTATCCGCTGACGGGTCGCAGTGGAGAAAAATTGAGAGAAAGTACGGGAAGGAGTTTGCAGATGACGCAAGGAACGTGTGGTTTGGTCTAAGCGCAGATGGCAATCCTTTTGGGGAGCAGAGCAGCAACCATAGCACCTGGCCTATGACTCTATGTTTGTATAACCTTCCTCCTTCGTTGTGCATGAAGCGGAAGTTCATTATGATGCCAGTGCTCATCCAAGACCCTAAGCAACCCGGCAACGACATTGATGTGTACCTAAGGCCATTAGTTGAAGAACTCTTACAGCTGTGGAATGGAACAGGTGTACGTGCGTGGGATGAGCACATGGGGGAAGAATTTGACCTAAAGGCCTTGCTGTTCGTGACCATCAATGATTGGCCTGCTCTCAGTAACCTTTCAGGACAGACAAACAAGGGATACCGCGCATGCACGCACTGTTTGGATGATACCGACATTATATATTTGGACAATTGTAGGAAGAATGTGTACCTGGGACATCGTCGATTTCTTCCGAGCAGGCATCCCGTAAAAAAGAAAGGCAAGCATTTCAAAGGTGAGGCGGATCACCGGACGAAGCCTCGCCACCGTACTGGTGCTGATGTACATGATATGGTCAAGGATTTGAAGGTAGTCTTTGGAAAGGGTCCTGGCGGACAACCTGTTCCGAATGACGCTGACGGACGCGCACCCATGTGGAAGAAGAAATCTATATTTTGGGACCTGCCCTATTGGAAAGACCTAGAGGTCCGCTCTGCAATCGACGTGATGCACGTGACGAAGAATCTTTGCGTGACCCTGCTTGGCTTCTTGGGCATGTATGGGAAGACAAAAGATACACCTGAGGCACGGGAGGACCAGCAACGTATGCATGGAAAAGACGACATACATCAGAGTCATGCCAGCTACGCTCTTACCAAAGAAGAGAAGGAAATCTTCTTTGAATGCCTGCTCAGTATTAAGGTACCGTCTGGCTTCTCGTCGAATATAAAGGGAATAATAAACATGGCAGAGAAAAAGTTCCAGAACCTAAAGTCTCATGACTGCCACGTGATTATGACGCAACTGTTTCCGGTTGCATTGAGGGGGCTTCTACCGGATAACGTTCGATTAGCCATTGTGAAGCTATGTGTATTCCTTAATGCAATCTCTCAGAAGGTAATCGATCCAGAAATCATACCAAGGTTAGAGAATGATTTGGTGCAATGTCTTGTCAGTTTCGAGTTGGTGTTCCCACCATCCTTCTTCAACATCATGACGCACGTCCTAGTTCACCTATGCGAAGAGATTAACGTTTTGGGTCCTGTATTTCTACACAATATGTTCCCCTTTGAGAGGTTCATGGGAGTCTTAAAGAAATATGTTCATAACCGTGCTAGGCCAGAAGGAAGCATCTCCAAGGGCCAGGAAAATGAGGAGGTCATTGAGTTTTGTATTGACTTTATTCCTGACCTTAAGCCGATTGGTGTTCCTGAATCGCGGCATAAGGGCAGACTGGATGGAAAAGGCACGCTAGGAGGGAATCAAAAAATATGTATGGACGGACATTCTCTCACTGAAGCACACTACACAGTTATACAGAATTCCGCCTTGGTGGCTCCGTATATGGACGAACACAAGAATTTTCTACGCTCCAAACACCCGGAGCGGTCTGATGACTGGATTACACGTGAACAAACCAGGAGTTTCGCCAGCTGGTTGCAGACACGTACCATGCATGACGCCTCTATTGATGATGACCTGTACTCGCTGTCCTAGTTACCATCTTCGAATATAATGACTTTCAAAGGGTACGAGATAAATGGTAATACATTTTACACGATCGCCCAAGATAAGAAGAGCACCAACCAAAACAGTGGTGTCTGCTTTGATGCAACAACCAAGACGGGAAAGGAAACATATTATAGTTACATAGAGGAGATATGGGAACTTGACTATGGGCGTGGTTTGAAGGTCCCTTTGTTTCGGTGCAAATGGGTCAATATGACACGAGGCGGGGTAACGGAAGACCTGCAGTATGGAATGACAACAGTGGATCTCAACAATCTTGCGTATGCAGACGAACCATTCGTCCTAGCTAATGATGTGGCACATGTTTTCTATGTGAAGGATATGTCTACCAAGCCCAGAAAAAGAAAAGATAAGGAAGCGAATGCATCATACGATGAGCCAAAGCGCCACATAGTTCTTTCTGGGAAGAGAAACATCGTGGGAGTGGATGACAAGACAGACATGTCAGAAGATTATGAAAAGTTTGATGAAATTGCTCCATTCACAGTGAATATTGACCCGAGCATCCAGTTAAATGATGAAAATTTTCCATGGCTACGGCGCAAAGGGACACACGCGAAGAAAAAGTTTCACACCCAAAGATATGGGATGTGATCGGCTTCACTATCATCACTTTCTTCTGCGTTTCACACCCAGGAGGGAATCTCTGTAATAGTTAGGGTAGTTATGTGTTTTGGCATTTGAAACGCATTTACTGATTTTTTCAGCTAAATGACCCTGAAATTGAAAAGCATTCCAAATGAACTCAGAAAAGGTTGAAAGTTGGCATGGTATCATAATTTCACCCACATAGCATGTGCAAAAAAGTAGAGAGGGTTACCGCAAAAACTGGATGCACTTCGTGTACAAAATGGACAATCTCTTTCGAAGTATCAGGGTTTCGGACGAAAAGTCATCTGTTACAAAGGCATTTCATTTTTTAAATAACCTAAGCATTACCAAATTGAATATAATGATAAAACACACTAATATTAAACATAAGAAAAAAGAATCACTGAAAAATCTATTTTCAAAGTTAAGTTATTCACAAACTAGTGATTCACACAAATTTCAAATAATTCAAAATTTAAACTATTCAAATTTGAAAACTACCGGCACTAACAGAAAGTTTGTAATTTGTTGTACCTAAAGAAAAATATTCACAAAGAAACTCTAAATACAGCAAAAAACAACTCAAAAATAAATAAAGCAAAAAAGAAAAGAAAATAAAAAGCCCACCCATTGGGCCAGAGCGGCCTGCATACGACTAGAAACCCAACCTGTAGTTGGGCCAGGATGCAGGCCCGCAAGCCCAGTAGGCCCACGGGCAGAGTAGGAGAGGTAGGCCCAGAAGGCCTGCTTTTGAGAGGAGCTCAATGCAGTGCCCGCACCGGGGCTTACAAACTGGTCTTGGCGCTCCTCAACTAACGAGGTGGGACTAAACTTCTGCGCCCCTCGCCTGGCAGCGCACCCCCTTTAGTACCGGGTCGTGGCATCAACCGGTACTAAAGGGTGGTCTTTAGTACCGGTTGGAGCCACCACCCGGTACTAAAGGGGGTGCGCTTCCCGCCGCTTCGCCTAGCCAAATCAGACCTTTAGTACCAGTTGGTGGCTCCAACCGGTACTAAAGGGGGCTCTATATAAGAAAACACTTCAAAAAAATTCGTCAGTTCGTTCTCCCTCTACTTCTTCTCCTCTGCCCCGTCACCGCCGCCCCCGTCGCCGCCCCTCGTCGCCGACCCCGTCGCGGTCCGTCGCCGTCGTCGCCGCCCCGTCGCCGGCCGTCGCGGTCCCCTCTGCCTCGCCGTCGCCGTCACCCACGCTGTGAGCCCCTCTCCCCGGCCCTCTCCTCCCTCCAATCGAAGCCGCCGCGCCGCCGGCGCCGTAGGTGCACCCGCGCACGCGCGCGCGCGCACACACACACACGCACACACACAGAGGATTCTATTTTTAGTTTTTTCTGTTTTTTAGTTATAGAAATATTTATAGAAATGTTAGAAATTTTTCTGTTTTTTAGTTATAGAAATATTAGAAATGTTATAGAAATGTGAGTTATATAGAAATGTTATAAATTTTTCTGTTTTTAAGTTATAGAAATATTTATAGAAATGTTAGCAATTTTTCTGTTTTTTAGTTATAGAAATATTAGAAATGTTATAGAAATGTTAGTTATATATAGAAATGTTAGAAATTTTAGAATTAGTTTTAGTTAGATGAATTAGATTAATGTCAAATTGTTAGAATTTGCATATAGAATTTTAGTTATCATAATCCAATCATTTAAAAAATGTTACTTTTTGCGGGCATATAGTGTTTGTTCTCGACGATGCCCGGCCCGCATCCTCGCCGTCGACCCGTTCGCGACGACGTCCAGCTGACCCATGTCCGGGATTGGGCTCCGCCGGGCTGGCACTGGGAGGTGCTACCTGGAGGGGCGTGCTGCTTGGTGAGGAACCCGGCCTCGGGTCCCGTCGTCGACCCTGATCTCCTTTGGTGGCGTTCGCGTGGGCCACATTCGGCGCAGAGGGAGCCGGCCCCGCCGGAGGTGGTGCGTCGTCGTGTCAGGGAGGAGGACGAGCACGTCCATCGCTACATGGCTGCTATGGACGTCAGGTTCTCCAATACCTGGCAGGTTCTTTGGGTAGATGACCGGAGATATGATCCTGTGATGGTTCCTTGTCTTTGGGTGTCCACCGCCCGCGCCCCAGGAACCGCGAGTGGCCTAGATTCTTCTATAGTATTCAATCTTTATTAGCTACCTAGCCAGTGATGTATTCGAGATTATATATTATTCGAGACGATGTATTCGAGATTATATATTATTCGAGACGATGCATATTATGTACTATATGATTCAGTTTTTCCTTATTGATTGCATCCATGCATTGTAATTTGAATACTAAATTGTTTTATATTTCTTCTGTATTAGTTAAATAAAAGCTATGGCGGACAATACTGGCAGAGAGGGAGAAGAGGCCCTGTTCGAGATCATACGCAGCCTTAGCAGGCCAGATGATCTGAATGAAGCAAATGACGGCTCCCAATATCTGAACAATACCGGGGAGGGTGATGATAAGATATTCGATCTCGACGACCGAGCTGATGAAGTCATGAACTATGATTATGATTATGATGACGCAGACAATGATTATGATGACGCAGACAATGTTGATCTTGAAATAACAAAGACTACCGGCGAGGTATATTTATATAAGCAGGCATCTAGTGATCATCACATGTTTTTTTATTTGAAGATATATTAACGAATCGATCTTTCTTCTTTCAGCCCTCCGGATCGAGCAAATCTGCTTCTACAGACAGCAGGACAAAGCGCGGCCCGGGCAAAAAGTTGAAGGAGGGTGTAAAGTACAACATCGATTCCATCAAAGCTAGTGGCGAACCCCTCACGCCTAAGAACATTGCGAACAAGTTCGTTCGTCGGTGCGGAGTTCTTGTGAAGGACCAACTCCCGATCTCCATTCAAGAATGGAAAGAGCCAAAAACTAAATGCCCAGATGTTACCTGGGTCGACGACAGAGCAAAACAAAAGCTTTGGGAATCTATGATGGAACATTTCACCCTACCAGATTATTTCACTGATGCAGATGTGCAGAAAGTCAAGGACGCAGCTCTTAAGAAGATGGCAATTGCATTCAACACCCACAAGAAAACTGTATGGGCCAACTACCTCGCTGCAGAAAGGAAGACTCCAGAATTCAAGGGAACACTGGAGAAGCAAAGAGAACACTGGCCCGCTTTCGTGAAATTCAAGGAATCAGAATTATTTAAGGAACGGACGAGAAAAAACAAGGCCAATGCCACAAAAAAGACGCAGTTCCATAGGCTGGGTCCAGGTGGCTACGCGGTGGCAATGCCTAAGTGGGATAAGTCTGAGCAAGAGATGGAGGATGCAGGGATCACTCCGGTTACTAGGAGCTGGCCCCCCAGGTGCAGAACTTGGTTCTATGCGCATAGGGGGCGTTGGACCCAAAGACAGGCCTGGTTTCGAAGAAGGCAAGTCTAAAAGGAGCAGAACAAAAGTTACTTGATGCAATAGAAGATGCACGAAAGGGGGTGTTCACGCCCAACAGAGAGAACGACGAGCTTACGCGCCCCTGGGAAATCCTGAACACCCGGGAAGAACACGAGGCAAGGGCGTTATTCCCTGGTATGAGGGCTTTTCGGAATGGAACGACGACTACGGGACCCGTGCAAGAAAGAAGATGGAGGAGGAGAAGAAGAGGAAGCTGGAGGAGGAGCAGAGGAAGCAGGACGCGGAACGCCTTCAAGGCCTAGAAGCAAGGCACCCGGACTTGGCACTCAAATTCCAGCAGCAGCAGCAGCAGATTGACTCACTTAGCCAGGAAAGGGGGTCTCAGCAGCGGCAGCAGCAAGAGGATGATCATCCAGCATTGGATAGCACCGTCCCATCCATGCCGAGAAGCAGCGTTGGTTCCGCCCCGGGCGACGCACTGCTGGATACATACCCTGTGGATGACATCATAGAGAACACTAACTATGAGCTACACTTCAAAGTGAAGAACATATCCATGAAGGTGGCGGACGCCGTTGCTTTTACAATTCCCCCCGAAGCAACCTTCCATTGCTCCCCGATTCCAGCGGGCTATACTCGTGTCTTGGTTGATGAGGTGGTGGACCCATATTCGGGGCTAGATCTTGACATTCCTGGAGGTGACGACGAGCACACACTGGGAGAGGTCATATATCGTATCATCCTATGGAGAAAGGATTGCATCATCTTTCGAAGTCCATCGACACCGCGTCTGCCGACTCCTCCTCGAAGTCCGCCACCGTGTCAGCAGACTCCCGCTCCTCCAAGTCCACGAACGCGTGAGCAGACTCCTGCTTCAAGTCCGGCACAACGTCAGGCCACTCCTCCTGTTTCAAGTCTGACACCGTGTCAGGCCACACCTCCAGCTTCAAGTCCGGCATAGCGTCAGGCCACACCTCCTGCTTCAAGTCCGACACCGTGTCAGGCCACACCTCCTGCTTCAAGTCCGGCACAGCGTCAGGCCACTCCTCCTGCTCCAACTACGCCACGTCAGCCGTCTCCGCCGCCTAAGCAATCGCAGAAGAGACACGCCGCAGCTATGGTGCGTAGCGGTACGAGTCGAGGTAGTACAGAATGTACAGGCGGAGACAAGCGATATTAATATGGTCCAAGCAGCCTCGCTCCTCTTCCTTGGAGGCCTTACGACATGACCGAGGAGCAAAACGATGCAATAGTGCGGGCCGAAGTGGACGCTCATTTTTGACCGAAACCAGCAACGCCGCCGAGGGAGAAAGTGCCTGAGAAAAAGATTGACCACTTCATTCGTATGGCTAGACCACCAGCTCCCAAGCCTGTTGACTCAGACTATGAGCACCAAATCAGAAAGGCACATCGAGCACGACTACAGAAAGAAGCGAGCTCGAGCTCGAGCCAACAAGCAGCTGTCAAAAAATGCGGGAAAACCGTTCCCCAGCTGGGAGAACAGGCGGCGCAATCGACCCCCCCTCCCGCTTGATGTGCCAACAACACATGAGAGTACGCGCGCCCAATATTATTGTGGGCAAACCGTTTACGTTCCCGAGCTGGGCGATGTGGTAATAACCAAGGAGCATATAATGCAGGCTGAAATGCTCAAGATCACTGTTGGACAACTCCTCGATATCGAGCCCATGTCTCCGCTTAGAGAGGATGAAATAAAACGGAAATATGTCCGGGGCCAACCTTTGGTCGAGCCCGAGGAGGTCAAGAACCTCCCAACGAGAATGTATGAATTGCATGATTGGTACATGAAAATTACCAAGATTTCCAATCGAGAGTCCCTCATGGTGCAAGTCGAGGAAGATCATTACTTCAATAAGAAAGCTCTGTCCATTGAGTATTCAGAACTATTTCAGTTATTCAATCAAGATGCACTCGACAAATCTATCGTCAATTGCTATTGTCTGTAAGTGATTTCTTTCTGTAATTTAAGTCTCAAGCTAGCTCTAGTGCTCATTGATTGATCATTAATTACCTGTAATTATATATCCTCACTATATATTCTTTTATGTGGTATTATGCAGAATGAAGATGTATGAAATGAAAAAAGCTGGACGCTATGGCATTGGGCTCATCGATCCAAATACCGTTAATGAATACACATGGAAATTGGAATGGTGTAGACAAGATGTAGAGAAATGTATGGTAGAGTTCTGGAAGCGCCTCAATAGCAATGAAGATATACTGCTTCCTTACAACTTCGAGTGAGTCACACTGTCTTGTACTACAAATTCTATTTTTACTTACTAGCTAGATGTTAATAAGTGTATAGGGTTTAGGGTTATAGTTGATTAGTGTTATGCACATGCCCGCTTAATTTATACATGCAAACGTATGCGCATGCAGCTTTCACTGGATCTTGTTAGACATTAAAGTTGACGAAGGAAAAGCTGAAGTACTGGACTCACTACTTAAAAAAGTTGGTGACTACAGCATCATGAAGGGGATAGTCGACAGGTAATTTCAATCATTATTAACTATATCTCGGCCTATTTAGTTCGTCATTTCCTGATATGAACTATTTTTAATAACCCCTTTATTAATTTTCTTTGCCGGCGGGCAGGGCTTGGGCAAAGTACATCAAGGTGACTCCAGGAAAATGGCGACAAAAGCTATGTTGGTATCGACCCAAGGTAAGTAATTAAGTAGTACTAGCTAGCTAGCTACCATCTCTTTAATTCTTGTTTCAATACCATTAATTAATTAACATGCTTGATTAATTATTATCTGATTAAATTCTATTCTCGTAAAGTCCCTGAAGCAGGCGCCGGGGACTGAAGTGTGTGCATACTACGTTTGCGAGAACATTCGCATGATGGCGTCCGAAAGGAGCAGATCTGATAGACAGGAGTGGGTACGTTTGCCAGAACACTATTCACAAATCTTACATGATTGTCGATATCTAGTCACACAACTAATACACATGCATATTGATCTCCTTCTTAACAGTTCAAAGAGGTGCGGGTCCAGCTCCTACCAGAGGAGCGCATACGGGCACTTCAAGAGAAAATAGCGGGATTTTTGCTCGACCAGGTCATAGATCCCAAAGGAGAATACTATTACCCGCTACCGCCCCCATGAACCACTTGTCATCGTGCTCCGAAGGCACCAAGGCAACATGTAGGAGAAATTGTATATATATACATGTGTATGTGTGAATAATTAATGGTGGTTGTGAGACATTCGATTATATATATATATGATCGGTTCTACGAGAAAATCTATTTATATATATGCATAACGTGTACAATATGTAGTATCGTAAAATACCAGCAAACAAAAAAGAATTAAACGGAAAACACAAAATTAATGGAAAAATAAAAATTAAAACCAAAACCCCCCAAACATTTAGTACCGGTTGGTGCTACCAACCGGTACTAATGGTCTACCAGCACCCGGGCCTGGCTCGTGCCACGTGGTGACATTTTAGCGCCGGTTCGTGCCGAACCGGTAGTAAAGGGGGGGGGGGGGGGGGGCTTTAGTCTCCACTCTTTAGTGCCGGTTGCAGAACCGGCACTAAAGGCCCTTACGAACCGGCGCTAAAGCCCGGTTCTGCACTAGTGAAGTATTTCACATTCTCAGGTATGCAAAAGAAACGGCTTAGTTGATTTTGATTACAGAGTATAAGCCATGCCTCGCAACAATTTGCACAATATAACATTAGTGTTTCCTCCTTATTAGTTATGTGCATCATGCAGTGTGTGCTAATTTAGTAATAGCCACATTCAGATATATTAGAGGTTAAAAATTTGTAACATGAATTTTTTCTGTTCTTGAGAGTTTCAGATATGCAGATTCCACACTCTGACTAAAACTTCTGATTATTGTTGACCATCGTTATCTAATAAGTTGGTTCCGACGATCGCATCCTCATACCTGAACATTACGAGTATGGTACGGGTAGAGGTTACAGCAGTATATGATTCTCATAGATTTTTATGTTGTACTTCTATTTTGACAATATATACTTTGGTACTCAGCCTTAGAAAAGAATGATAATTGAATAATTACTTTTGACATTATTAGTGAGGTTCCATGTCCACCCTTGCTAATTCAGCAGTTTTGTCAGGATGATAGGTAGCATTGCATGTGTACATAATTGGGCTAGATTAATATTCTGCTGTAGACTTTCAAAAGTGTTCTGTGTTGGCCATAATTTTGGATCTAGATGGGCAAGCTTAATCTTCAGAGACAACTACTTTTTTCGATGCTGTGATTGCTTATGAAGATTAATCTTCACCAAGGTGCCTCTCTGTATTGCAGATTAAGCAGTTCGTATGGCAGATTAAGCAGTTCAGCAGTAATGGTGGGCGGCACCAGGTTCATGCAGCCATGCACAATGGCTTTAACCGAGTGCACTCCACTGGGATGCGACACCAATCTCGGCGTAGCCGGTAAGGTAAGCAGACACCTCTCAGTGCTAGAGCGCAATATCATGTCACAACTTCAACATTTTGCATACTACCAACATTGTTTTTCTTTGATCTGATAAAATCAAGATAGTTGGGTATTAAAAGCTCCTAATGTACGGCCAAGTTTCTTTTTTGCACCGGGCTGTTTCAGAGTAATTGCCATCACGTAGTATGTAACGTTGCCATGCTAACTAAGTTTAAAACACATAGTATGGGCATGATAGTCTTATTTCCACACCATCAAAGAGACATTTGATGTGTTGTACCGTATTAGAAGGTAAGGTTCTTTTGATTTGGTTGATTAACTTGGCAGCTAATTAATGAGATATTTCCGTTGATAATCATGAACTTGACAGTTATATACTTTCCACTTTTTGCTCTTCGCAATCTCGGCTTGCTTCCAGGTCCTACATGGGTACGAAATGATGGCAGGCCTCTTCTCACCGAAGGAACTATAAGAACATATGAATAGTAAAATTTTAAGACTGAGGTGTCCCATACTATTAAGTCATACAAAGCTTCACAATAAATGAATCTTTTAGGTGATTCGTCTGGAAGGTTTACATCTTTGTACTGGCCCTTGGATGGTTCACATGATATAAATACATGAAATTTTAAATGAAGGAAGTTGTACAATTCTGATTGCACTCATGAGTATTTGGATAGATAACATAACTAAATTACATTATAGGGGGCCATGTACAATAGACATTGGGGAAAATTAGATTCTTCAAATATCTTTGATCTGCGCTCAATCTCAATATCCTGAGTTTTGTTCTTTAATATGAACCTGCTATTCCTTCTATGGATAAATAGAGAAAATACGGGACAATAGTGAAACAATTTTTATTTTGTTTTCTTACCATAGACATTGGGGCAACCTGGCATGCTTTGTACATGTAACGAAAGTGCAATTTTGTTTTGTTACCAAATCAAATCCTTTGGTTTTTTGGGTGTGCAGACAAAGGATATTAACTTTGATTTACTAAATTTATATAATATGTCTTAAGCATAAGAAATAAATGCTTAATCAGAACGCAAAAACAAGGAGAGACGATAGAATAAATATAAACTAGATGAAACTATTCTATGCTTCATTATATTTATTTCAAAGTTATAATTATTTATAAGGCATTTGAGTTCCATTTTAGGATGCCCACAAAAATTAGCACTTTAGTTTTCACATTTGTTTTAGAAGGAAATACACACATATATAAAAAAATTCTAACAAGTATAGGAGTGACAACTATTTGCAAAATCAATAGACTTTCAAGAGACCATTGCTAAGTAACCATGCATTAAAAACTAGCCCGTGCAGACGCACGGGTTGTTGACTAGTATATATAGCTTGCATATTTCACTATATTTATTCATATTTGAGCTACTCAGCCCTCTGTTTCTATTTCTGCGAGGCTGCCATGAGCTTATTTAGCCAGGAATCAAGATGTGATTTCTGTCTAGCACACAACAGCTTGATTGAGCTAGGTATCATGTCTACATCAAATTTTTTGTCGTGTGCCAGGGCAGAAGTTGAGATATTAGAGAAAACTGACTAGCTCATGTATTCCGCTTTGACTCCACCTTCAAGGTTCAGGGCTGCACTCGCCTCGCATCGTATGTTGCCGCAAGCTTCGTCAACATGCTTTCGGAGCCTTGGGCCGCCATGATTGTCCCGTTCAACATCTCCAATGACTCCCCTGATGTCGTGCTGGTGCCCACGCAGATGGCATCGGCGACGCCACCCTGCAGCCCAACCCTCTACACTTCCTCCTGGGTTTGGGTGTGTTGTGCGGTGTGAACCCAACAAACCTGTTCACCCTGTCTGCCACATGATCCGGCAACCTCCATCGACTCTTTCTGCTTCTCCCGTCTATGTAACACCGCTCTCCTTAGCAGCACTTGGAGTCGAGGTGGTCTTTCGATCAGTTTCGAAATTCTGGACTCAAAACATTGTCGCTCGTGCAGAAAACTATGGGAAAGAACTGCTATTTCGATGAGTTCTGAAATAGACACGGGACTGATTACGACCATCTATCTGAATTTAATAACAACAATCTTTTGAGGCACCCAGACATATAAAGAGCGATAAAGAAAACCCGAGTTCGTGGAGACTCCTCCCCTGTCCACTCGCTCGCTCCAGCGGGCCGTGGCGGCCTCCGCTTCCCGCCTCTCCTCCCCTCGCGCATCGCATCCACGACCGGCACCTGGAGGACGGCGTCAGTTAACCTGAGGGTCGCCACGCAGCCTGACTCCGCCTTCGCCTCCGCCTCCTATGAGCCGCCAGAGTTCTCACCGCCAGCCGGGTTGGTGCCCCGTGCCCAGGCGCATCGCGGTCAAGGATGGCCAGCTCGGCAGCATCGCCGGTGTCTCCCTCGCCCTGCCTTTCCGCCTCGGCACCAGCCTCTTTGTCGTAGGGTTCTTCCCCTAGGATCCTCTTCTAGCTGGGCTTGAAATTGAGCACCACAAGGCTGATAGTTTTCTCTGCTTCTGATTTATTCTTTGCTTTAACTGTTGGTGCATTCTGGCTAAAACTTTCAGCTGTCCATTTTGTTGAAAGGTGAATAACTTTTATGTTCGCAACACCTGCATTTTTTAGCTGACAATTTTCATGTATGGACAATCATTGTGTTTACGATTGCCATGTAAAATTTTCAGGTGTGAGAGGCCAACATTTCGTCCAATGGTTTAAGAAACGGGAGGAAAGAAACAGTTCCCTTATAAGGTATGCAAGAATTTCCTCACCAATTCTGTGGTTTCTTAGGTGATATATGTCGTTGCTGTATCAAATTTTATGTTTCTTTCTAATGTAATATCTGAATCATATTTGACAAACAAGCATGATCTTCCTACACTGTTTCAAAGCTTCCACCCCAGCCGATAGAGATCTGGGCATACGAGGTCTAGTTCTTTGCCTTTTGTTTTTGTGTAGTACCAGTCCCAGAACCTGACCAGTACATATTTTGTCATCAGGGATCTCCTTTCCGTAAAACAGCACGAGAAACCCTTGTTGAATTGGAGTTGCCACACTTGCTACACAGGTATTCGATACTGGAAACTTCATGACACATCTGTAAATAGATAGCTAAATGCTCTGCCATCATACATGATGACAGTGTGGAGGTGGAATTAACTTTACTGTTTTTTTGCTGCAGCTCTGGACGTGGCAGTCCCAAGCGACAGGAAATTTTCAAGAAATGTTGTTAAATTTCCTGTAATGAATTTCCATGCTTTTTTGTTTAATATTGTGGATGACGGTATTTTTTGCTCTGAACTTGTTCAAAGTTAAAGAAGATTGAACTTTCAAAAAATAATACCCCTTATTTTTTGGAACTGATGGAAAATTTAATTTGACGGGTGGGAAGATGATGGAGTGTGTCTTATTTTTATTTATAGTGCGGTGATTTGATGGGCCTTTGTGGTGTAGTTATGTATTATCCGCTAACCAACGTATATTTATGTGGGGAAATTTATGCTTTGAACTGCAATTACTATATTGGTGCTACAATATCACATGGTGATGTTTCTTTTCTCTAGGTGGTGGGAGGGTACACGGGATTGATATATTTTTATAGGCCGATTGCTGCTGATTGATTTGAAAAATCGTTGGCCCGATCAAAATCGTAAACCAACTGCAAAATTAAATACCTTAATTGAATGAAAAAGCTTCAAAATGGGAATACAGAGAATTAAAAAAATTGAATGAGAGAGTTCTTGTTAATTTTTTGACCTGGTCAAAATCAGGCTGACCAAATTCTAAATTGAATATCTCAATCAATTGCAAGGCCTTAAAAGTTGGGAAGTATAGTATATACTATGAAAGACTAGTTAACAGCACGTGCAATACAAATGTATTATTTTGAGAGGGAAGGAACAAATCTTGCTTTGCATAAATTCGTTTGGTTGCACCAAGTACCAACATTCAAAGGCCTACGAACTAATCCGTGACTGGATGATTAGGAAGATAGTAGTATCCTTAGCCCACCAGAGTTTAAGTCCTAAACTTGACACTGGTGCTCGTATTATTTTTGACACTGGTGTTCATATTATTTCTGAATTTATTTCAGACTTTCAGCGATGTTCGTTCAGTGGGAGAAGACTTTCCGTCGACTGCGATGCGCCTGTGGTGACTTCGTAAAATCTCAAATGCTATGTCGGTCCAGTCTCTCGGAGATGATCATAGGGGTAGAGTGTGCGTGCGTGCATTTATAGGGGTGAGTGTATGCACGTGCATATGAACGACTTCGATTGTACTGTCTTGAAAAAAACACACAAAAGCCTTGTAATATTTCTTTTTTCCCGCACATTTGTAAAGTTGTATTGGAACATAGTATAACAAAATAAATTAACAATATTTATTGCATCAGAAAATTTGCACTGCAGATAGCTCCTTGCAGAGCGGAGACACCAGAATGAAGCATGTTAATTTCATACAGGGGATTTTATATAGTAAAGAGAACAAGAAAGATTGAGAGGATTGTGGAAGATGACGGGGCCCATCTGGGTGCCGTGTCCCTTTGGTCATTGGTTTCTTTTACAAACATCGGCTCGTGCATAGCAGCTTTTTTTGCAGGCCGACAGAGAGCTAGCAAATGATAGCCATCCGATGCATGTGAATGGACGGCTAGTGTTTGAGGGATTCGCTGCATGTTTGACCGTTGGATGCAGCAAATGGGTGGTGCAGATTATGGCTCTATGGCGAGAAATCAGGACCAAGGAAAATTCAAAAATTTATGTACTATAGTAGTAGAGAATAGAATGAGATAACTTTGAGAATATTGACCCGGTCAAAATTGGGTGACCTAATCCTAATTAAAGACCTCAATTTTATGTGAGCTCTTGAAAACTAGGGTGCTTAGTGTTATAGAGGATGAGTATGATAGTTATGCACCGCTTATCTGTGTACAACTTACTATATATAAAATCAAGTGTAAGAAAGATCATCCAGATCTTGTGACAGATCACGGAAAAAATGCTGGCACATGCTACACCGATGATAGATTTTGCGCCAAAAGTAATAGTCTAATAAGCAATATAGCTCATGAGTCGTACATGTTAATCTTTTTATATTTGAACAAATCGTACATGTTAATTGGTGTCATACTTCCCACATGCTTCCCGAGTTTCTTCGGTGGTATTGATTTCAAAAAATACCCTCTCATATTTCAATGTATCCATTCATGCTTGCGCTATCCGGGCCTATGCTTATTTTGACAGGAATAGAGATTTAACTTTTATGTAACAAAGATCAACTAGAATAAACAAATGTTGTGTGATGTGACGGCGCAAGTTGAGATATTGGAAGGAACTGAGAGGCTTATACATTATGTTTCGTCTCTGTCTTCAATGCTGCATAGAGGATGCCATTCTCGAACAAGTTGAGAATTGAGATTGCTAAATAGCCTCGTCTCGACCGTGTGTCCATTCAGTGCATCATCACCACTGATGCGCCACACATATTACCATGTCGATCATTCACCACCTTCTTGTTTTCCTCTTCCTCGCCCCCCCCCCCCCCCCCCCATGAATCACGCACTTGACCCAGATAACATGCTGAACATTCAGTACAATGTATCCTGTGATTCCTTCACCAAGTCTCCGCCATTCTCTCTAGGCAGTTATTGTCCTACAGTTGGGACCCACCCCAAGTTTTGTTTTGGTCTTGTCACACATAATGCAGTGTAATATATATCTAGATGTTTTCAGAGGGCCGACCCATCTATTTTATCATGCTTAATATGGTGGACAATGTATCTGGGCGGACATCCACCATTGCTCTTTGTGATGATGAAACTTGTATGACCAGGGTTTTAAAAACACTTGTAGGCAGTGGAACCACTTCAAAAAGTTTGATCCTATTGTGCAGGCTTCACCGAATTGCCCATTCACTACTATTACCCGGACCTACTGCCTCCATACCCAAACGGCACCGCTAGATCACACGAAGGCCAGTGCCTAGTTCCCTTGGGTAAAGTAGTCGTCAAAAACACATTTAGGACTTTGGTGTACGTCACACCATGCGAATTGTGGACCTTAGATCCATGCTTCTCACCTTAGTCATGTTTTGTGAAGGGCATCGCTTTGATAAGCTCAACGGAAGACTCACGAATCAGTGAGATAGACCAGAAGCAATCTACATGCTCCATGATATGGATAGACCATGTTAAACACACAGACCCAGGAAAAAAATCTTTACATTACACTGCATTATGTGTGATCCTACTGTTCTTTTTAATCGAAAATCCAATGTGTGTATAAACTGAATTTGAAGACTTTTTTGGAAAGAATTTGATAATTTTAATGACCTCCAACTCACTGATAATCAAAACTTTGGCCGGTAAGGAGTGGTCCACTACTTGTCTTGCCCCCGTGGTGCAGCAAACTCAAATAGTGAGGCAAGTAATTCGGTTCTGTTTGTAGTGGGGCAACCCGTTATCACCCTCACACACTCTATAAACTCTCACTTTGGAGGAAATCAAATTAATTATATTTTTATTTAAAGACATAGGTTCATCTTTTATCAAGGGAAGTACAAGTTGTATTCACCCACTTGCTATGGTAGAAAAGGAAAACCCGGGCCAAGTATTGTCCAACTCCTGTGAAATGCCGCACTTGAGATTTTTTATGGTGGTGTGAAACTATGTGGATATGAAATTTCGTAGCATGGGAAACATGTCGGATTTATGATGCAAAGAAGTACATATGTAGTGTGTAACACTGATGCTTTATTGGAAATGAAGAGGATAAATGAACATGACGATTTGAGTTGGCAATACTTGTCCAACATTATATAGATCAATGCATAACCAAACACATCATTGGCTAACTTGCAATGGCCGAAAGAAGCAAAATGGTAGAACAATGAACATGGAGGATACTGGTGTGACTCGCCGGAGTGAGGCGGGATGCCGGTCTCTAGGCGGGTGGGCGAGCAGGTGCGGGGGTGGAGGGTGGGGGTGGAAAGTGAGCAGTAGCTTCGATCGCCAGTTGAAAGGGTGAGATGAGCATTTAGGGCTAGGGTGCACGGGGGTGAGTGAGAGTGACATTGAGTAATGGCGTGTACAATGGCATGATCGTAACAATGCTACGTACGATAATTGATGAAGTGGAAGAGTGAGAAAGAAAGGCAGGCGTGATTAAGCTAATTGATGATCTCTTTATAGGAAATAGAAGGCCTGTCTTGTACCAGATATCTTCTTTTATTCATACATTTTCTATTTTAATTTTAATCACCGATATTTTACGATCATGCAATTATTAATTGTTGAGATTTGTATAGCATGTTCCTTTCGCTTCTCTAGATGATGTTGTACAGATGGCCGCCTTATCAACCACTGTACATGTCCTTAGGAGCGCGATACTTGGACATTATCTACGGGGAAAGCCAGCATCTGCCATGGCTTTCCTACAAAAGCATGACATATAGATCATATGGGCCACGGATTTAAAAAAAATTAAAAAGTGGAAAAGTAAAAAAATTCAATGCAGATATGAAATATGATACTATGCTATAATAGTATGGATCTTCAGTTAAGAAAAAACAAAATTCCTAAGAGGTTTCAGAAAAATACAACTTACTATACATACAATCAAGTCTAAAATAGTTAATGCAGATAATGCGACATATGGTGGCCAAAATACTGTCTCATGCTACACAGACGAATAGTTTTATGCATGAAAAACAATAATCCAATTAACAATACAGCTCATGAGTTGTACATGTGGTATCACACTTGCCACGTGCTTGCCAAGTTTCTTTGGTTTGGTGGTGTTGGACTCAATATATACCCTCCCATTTCACCATGTTCATTCATATTATTTAGCCAGGAATCTAGATGTAACTTTTATCTACCAAACATCATCTTGATCTAGTTAGAGATTATATGTACAACATAATTTTTTGTTGTTTGATGGTGCAAGTTGAGATATTAGAGGAAACTGACAAGTTTGTATAATCCGCTTTGACTCAGCCTACAAGACTCGTCATGGCGTTCGCCACACACCCTAATAGCTCGATTATCTGGGGAAAAATAGGCGGGCCAGTAGCATGAGAAACCGAAAATGCAGTACCATCTATCTACATGCAACCCACCGTCGGGCCTCTAAACCTAAAGCAGATGGATGGCGGCACCAGGCCAGACCGGCCACAACACCTGTAGCGCTCACCGGGCTGTTCCTCGTGTGCATGATCTCCGGGGGCATCCAGTACATCTGCGCCGTGGAGTTGTCACCCCTCTTGCCCTACTCCCAGAATCTTCAGATTCTGCACGAGGATACTTGTATGCTGCTATGCGAATGACAAAACTGCGGCCGATTACTGCTGACACGTTGCGAGCCATGGATTCACTTGGCCAGCACTTGTACCCCGCTCGATTCAAGTATCGTGGGCATATCGTTCAGTAAACGTCGTGTGCACGGCAGTTTCAAGTATACTTCTATGATTTGGATTTTTTTTTCGAAAGGAAAGATTACCCTCGGTCTCTGCATCAAAATGATGCATGCAGTCATCTTTATTAATTTATTAGAGTCCGACAAAATGAGCACAAAGATCCACCCAAAGCCACCTTCGAAGTGAACAAAGTTGCTACACATACAAGTATAAGAATGTGCCGTGACAGCATGAATGGACACCATCTAATCCACTGGCCTCAAGAAGCCGCCTGTCTGGCAAGCTGAGAGTATCAACCTGTCTGGGCGTCCCACAACACGCACCGCATGCGCACGCTCTAGGATTCGCCGCCATCATCTTCCGCCGTCTCATCCTCAAGAGGGATCATTGCATAGACAGTCCCATCTGCCGTTGACGTCACCACGACGTCAAACAACGCCTCCAGCCTGCGCACGTCCATCCACACGCACCCGTTGGCGACACTCCACTGCACCATGATGCTAAGTCCCATCGTCGGCCTAGCAATAGATGTAACACCGCTCCTCCTCTTGCCCCCTGCAGCAAGCTCCTGCTCCAACGAAGCCCCCATGAGGCAAAACGCCATCGTAAGCACTGTCATCATCTGATCCGGGAGACCCAAATATGTGGTTTTCCCCGTAACATCCTGATCGTGTTGACGCAACCTGCAATGACAATAGCCCGAGAAGGACACGACGCCCTCATCATCTGCCATGACCGCAATTTAGTTGAATTTGTGGAAAGCTATTAGGAATAATATTGATTAATCAGTTTGGTCGTGAACCCACTGTTAACTAGACCAGGCTGGCCCATGGTGCAGAAAACAGATCGGGAGCTCCGTCGGTTGTGTACTTGTGTGAGCCGCTCATGAGTTGTGTGCTTCAACATCATACTTGCCACATGCTTTCATTTTGTTCCAAAGTTTCTTCAAGTTCCGGTTCAATATATTCCCTCTCATATTTTACCATTGTTGTTTGAACTAACTCTGTGTGGCCCTCTGATTTCTTACCTACCGATCAGAATGTAACTCTTATCTACCAATCGACATCTTTACCGCATTGTCATAGCTTTAGTTTTTTCTTCTTCTCACGGTGTGCCACTTGAGATATTAGAGGAAACTGGCCAGTTCACATTGTATATATATCTTTGAAGAGCTTTTCAAAACCTTCCACGAGAGGCAACAACACTTTGTTTAATTATTCTCTTAGCACTTCTAAAACGTTGTGCTATTTTAACTAACTTTGGTATGATATGTTGCAAAGTATACAAGCTAGTGTCAACTTTCAGAATGTATAAATCCATATGAGATTTGTAGGAAGATAACATATTTCAGAAAATGTTCACAAAATTAAATAAAATGTTCTACATTTCGAAATGTAACAAACTAAAAAACATAAAAAATGTTCATGAATTCATAAAATGTTTACAAATACAAAAAAAATCGTGATCTAGAAAAGAATGTTCAAAATTTTGAAAAATGTTCTTCGATTACAAAATTGTTCATGAATTTAAAAATGTTTACAGATTTCAAAAAACGTTCACAAGTTTGAAAAGTTCAAGATTTAAAAAATATTTTCAGATTTGCTAAATATATTCACAAATTTTAAAAAAAATAGTACATTTAAAAAAATCTTCAGGAATTTGATAAAATGTTCACGAGATCCAAAAACCCTCATGGATTTGAAAAAATGAGTTTTTCTCTAAATCTCATATTCAAGAACCAATGCAATTAGCACAATAATATAAACTTAATTAGCACATAGAAAATATAATGATACATTTATTATTTCCTCGAGGACATATTTCCAACACTTGACCTATCTAGGCTTACTATTGGGGAGATTGTTTTGTACCCAAAAATTCAGAAGGCTGAGCGAATCCAGTATAGACCCGTATGCCTCCTTAATGTTAGCTTCAAAACCTTCGCCAAAATTGCTACTAATATGCTAAGGCCTCGTTTGGTTCTAAGGGATTCCTGGGGGATCCTCGCTATCTCCTCGGCTCAGAAAAGCAAGGGATGAGTTGGCCCAAAGGAGTGGACGACGCCAATTGGTAGCACTTGAGGGGTGAACACCCCTGGGCTTTCCGCGGCCTTTCCCTGGGACGATAGATCTACCGGTGTCAGAAGGTCTGGGAGAAATCCCTTGACTCGTTCTCGCTCTCTCTTGCGGTCGTGCTGGTCAAATACTTCTTGTCTTTGTGGCTGATGAAGAACCAATCGTTTTGGTCATCTGTTCTTATCTTGCAACGTTCTATTTCAGCATCGTTTGAGGTTTGTTGCCCTGACTATTTGGACACCTGGTGTAGTGGCAGTATCTTCCCCGTCGTGGCAAGGATCCATATGCACAGGAAGATATCTCCCTAGGGTTTTGTTGCCCTGGATTTTCCTTCCCCAACTACCAAATGAGGCCTAAACATGGTTGCTAACTATGTTGTCCGATCATTCACGAGATGCACCGGTAGAACATGAGTGGGGTATATTATTCAGAATTGACTTTGAAAGAGCATATAGTGTTTGGGGGCCATGGCCATGGCGCCCTCTCTATTTTCATTTGAAGAAATCAAGGTATGTTCTTACAGCAAGCTAACATTACACCTCACCCAAAAGATCAGACTCCTAGCTGAATCATTTGAAGTTCATTTACATAACTTGAGCATGCACGATCGGCAACTTGAGGCCAGTCTCAGAATGGAAACCCTCACAGATTACATCAGACTCCAGACACAAACCAGGGGATAAAGACATCTGATGAACCTGGAGGAAGGCTAAACTGCTGGAGTGAATTGCAAAAAGCATCGGCATTGAAGGCTAGGGTTGCACAAACCACACTTCTACGGAATTGTGTCCAAAATCACTAATTATGAGCCTAATTTTTTGCAAAAAAAACACTAGTCACTCGCTTTGCTTGCTTTAAACATGATTATGACAGGTGGGTCCGCCCGTCAGGAGCTGGCAAAAAAACGCCACCTAGATGTGTTGACTAGTCTTCCCCTTTTTCTCCAACTCTCTCTCTCTCTCTCTCTCTCTCTCTCTCTCTCTCTAAAGATCACGATGCCGCTAGGGCTGCAAGAAAAGCTCGAGGCTCGTGAGCCGCTCGAGATCGACTCGTTTTTTGACTCGACTCGAGGTCGACTCGAAAAGAAACGAGCTGAGTTTGAACACTTTATGTAGATCGACCGAGAAACGAGCCGATCTTGAGCCAATGTTGGCTCGCTCAATTTTAGCTCGATAGCTCGACAGAATATCATTATGTTAAATGATCATGCCATAAAAATGGAAATAAGATAATTTATTACCATATATGTTGTCCATAATTTTTCTTCATTTTATTTACCAACGAACATGAAAACTTAATTAAGTGCAGAGAAGATTTAGGCCTAATTATGGCACGTGGTTGACTATGTGTTTAATATCCTATATTTTTGCAAAGGTTCCCAGCATATTGCCCTTAATTTTTTGTTTTTCATCCATAAATTTATAATTTTTACCATCTCAATTAGATCGAAACTAGCTCGAGATCGACTCGAGATCGTTACAAGCTGAGCACGAGTCATGTTCTACAGCTCGATCATGAGCTTCACTCAGTTTGAGCTCGCTCGAATTTTCATATGAGTTGAGCTGAGCCAACTCCAACTCGCTCGACCTCGACGGTGCCCCCTTCCTCCCCCCTCTCTCTTTCCCCAACCGGTGACGGCCTGCGGCCGCCACCTCGCCCTACATGCAACCTCACTGCCGACCCGCCATGTGCTGCACAGGTGCACGGGCGCGAGCAGCCGCGGCGGCCGCCGCGCACGGGCGTGAGCGGGGTGGTGCACGGGCGCGAGCAGCCGCGGCGGCGGTCACGCACGGGCGTGAGTAGGGAGGTGCACGGGCGCGAGCAGCCGCGGCGGCCGCCATGCACGGGCGTGAGCGGGGTGGTGCACGGGCGTGCACCGGAGCAACAGGAGGCGCACGGATGGGAGCAACCGCGGCGGCTGTCGCGCACGGGCACGTGCAGGGAGGAAGTTGGGCACGCACCGGAGCAAGCAGAGGCAGCGGAGCTCCTGCATGCCCTCGTATTCCCGCCATTGTCGTCGACCTCCCGAGCTTGAGACCTATCAGCCGGGGCTCCCGCACCCCCTGCCGGCACTCAGATCCGGTCGATCATGTCCCTTCAGCGTCTCGTCGTCGTCCGCCGGAGTCCGCAGCAGCCGCCGCCCGTCAGAACCGTCGCTACATCCCGATCCAGAGGAGGGTGTGGTCGTGGGGAGTTCAGCTTGGGGTGACTTTTTTTAGAGAGAGAGGAGACTAGTCAAAGGCCTATGTGCCAAAAAAAGTTGCCATGTCACCCTGTGCAGCAGGACCTATCTGTCATAATCGTGCTTAAAACGGTCTAACCAGTCAACTAGTGTTTTTTGCAAAACATTAGGCTCAGAATTAGTGATTTTTGGCAAATTCCGTAGAAGTGTGATTTGTGCAACCCTAGCCTTCAATATCGATGTTTTTTGCAATTCACTCAAACTGCTGACACTGAACATAAGCTGAAAGCAGGTGACCTAAATGACACCACCATCAGCTGAAAGAAAGACCAAATAGAACAAACAAGGCCTCCAGGATTAGCCACCAATTCCAACCTTGCGACACGAATTAGCCTGTACCCCGAGAAATGTCGCAGTCAGCGTTCATGGTTCACTGTGCCAGGCTTGATAAGCTTCCAGATTCAACACGACTTGAAGGCCACAGTTATCCAAATCGAGATGAATAGTGAGATATCTACAGTGCGCGTCTACAGTGCCCCGGCCTACAGTGCTGGTTGAACAGGAAATCGTCAACGGTGCCTTATTGCTACAGTGCTCGATCTCAGTTGTTCAAGTTACAGCGTGACTCGCTGTGGGCAAGTCACCTGATCTCTGTCCTAAAAATTGTACTCCTGTAGATAGCGTGCAGAGATGGATACTGCAGCTTCCGGGCCAATCTACCAATCCAACCCCTCCTGATTTCGTCTGTTGATCTACAACAACACGAGGTTCCAATGCATAGCATCAAGCAGATGTTAACATTCTCACACAATTAACCAATGTAACCCAGCAGCCCAGCTATATCGATCATTGAAACTATTGATGGACCGTTAATTTCAGGGCAGGATTAGGCCTGAACCAACGGGTGATTTACAAAAGGAAATCACTGAAACTCTAACAAGGATGGATGGTTAATCTCCGAGCAGGAGGTTGCCAAGGGCGAGGCCGACGACGTTGCAAGTTTCTCTCCTATCGCCAAAGTATAGGCCCTCGGCAAAAAAGGGGTAAATCATGTCCAAAGGGTTCACACATTCAGTTATGGTGATTAATTCTGGTTGCATGAACCTCACTGAATCATTTTCCAATTAATTTCATTAAGAATCACCGTCCTACATGAATACTCAACTTCAAGCAAAAGTTAGATGCGAGGCTTCATGCATGCTACATACATACATAGTGTCATGGACATGTCAAGGCTTTTGCACCCAAAAATAATAATCTGATTAACAGAACATCTCATGAGTTATACATGTTACTTGGTGTCATATTTGCCACATGATTGCCAAGTTTCTTTGGGGGTGTTGGGCTCAATATATACCCTCCCATATGTTACCATACCATTCATGTATGCAATGCATATACGACCATCCGTTTATTTAGCGAGGAATCAAAATGCAACTTTTATCCATCAAACATCATATCGATGATCTATGCATCACATGTACAATATAACTTCTATTGTGTGATGGTGCAAATTAAGATATTAGAAGGAACTGACAAGGTCATACATTTTACTTTGACTCTGCCTTCAATGCTCGTTGGAGCACTAGCTCCGATTCCGACGAGGGCTCATGTTCTTTATCCACATCCGCTGGAAGGAAAACATGCCATGTTTCAAAATCTCCAAGGCTCACCCAGGCTCCGAGCTGTTGTCCGAGCTGCCAGCATTGCCAACGTTGTGACAAAGCTGTCGTCCGTCGGTGGCCCTGCCTGCTCCATGATATGCATGGCACCCTTGATCGACTCTTGCTAAAGCACTGCTTTCCATTTCTGTTCTCTATTCCGAGCTTAACTCCATTGGCACCGAGGCACATCACCGGTTTGGACTTGTTCAGATAGTGATGCTTGTGTCTCTGGAGTTATGAACCTCGTTGAACCTGCCGGCATTGATAACTCCATAACAGAGCTCCCGTTGGCCCTACCCTGCTCCATGATCCGGCAGCCATGATCGACCCCCATTAATTCACCACTTTTCGTTCATGTCTCCTGTACGGAGCTTAACTGTACCTAGCCGGGGCACATGCGGCACGTCTCTGGTTTGGACTTGTACGGATATTGATGCTTGAGTCTTGCGACCCATGCATGCAGCCGTGGATCCCGCCGCTGGTTCACATGTTCACATCACCTGTTAAACACAGACGGGCCGAGAAAGAAAGAAAGGATATTCTCGTTACACTGCATGCATTATGAGTGATCCTATCTTTTTAAATCCAAATAATTACAATGTACTACACCTCTATAACTAACTTAATCTAGCACGTCTACCTATCTAGTAGTAAAACATAACCCAATGTACTATGGCGATATAGCCTTTGCAACTTTTGCATGTCTTGGTTAAATCTGTAACGAACGGCTTGCATAAGTTCTTCGTGCCTCCAGGGGCCATGATAACAATGCAATGGATGCATGACCGTTGCTTTGAGCCTTAGCATCTCCCTAAATTAGAATTTAGAAGTATGAGAGGACTGAATCTTGCCCCCTTACACAAAAATAAGCATAACAAACACTAGTGGTCATGAGTTGTGTAACTTGGTGTCATACTTGTCACATGCTTTTGTTTCCATGTAGATGTTTCATTGGCGTTAGGCTTCATATATACCCTCTCATATTTCACCATCAAAGGCTGCACTATCCGTTTGCCTTGCTGCTTTAGTTGGGAATCAGAATGTGAATTTTATCTATCAAACATCATCTTTAGTTAGCTGTCTACAATTTTGTTGTAGGCATGGTGCCACATGGGATATTAGAGGGAACTGACTGTTGGCACTAGCTATAGGCCGATAATCCTTGCCAATATCATCTATGTACTGCTCATCGAAAGCAACAGCCACACATTTGACAAATCGATGGAAGCTGATTGAGCCGTACGTACAGAGCTAGCTCACTACAGGCAGATTGATTTCTTGAGGAGGTGTACTACTTGCCGATGGCTACCTAGCTAACCAGTCTTGTTTCTTTGGGGTAACAAGGCCAGGTACATGTATATGTTAGGGTAGGTTAGCTATTTAACCTATTCAGATGTTACGAAGCAACCGATATATCAAGCAGCTGGGCAATTCAACTTATTCAAGGACCAGCTGTTGCATGGCGTCACAGCGCTCAGGGCTCTCTTCAAGTTAGACGCGGACCAGACCACTGCGCTGGAAGCAGCGCTGATCACACATGGTGGCCAAAACGTCCTCGACCACGAAAAAAATGCCCTCGACCACGAATCGACCGTAGAAGCGACTGGTGCCTGATTTGGACTTTACCCGGTATCGCAGACCCATAGTGATGCTCTTCTGATGTTAGCATAATCTATCATGCTACTACTGTTGTTTGTGTTCATAGTCAGCTGAATGAAGAAAAGTCTGGTTTTAATGATTAGTCACAACACTAACATAATCAGCTGAAATGTGTGAAATCTCTTTCTCTTCTAGGAGAAAGGATTTTTTTGCTGATATGAAGGTGTACACAGATGTGGCGCATGATGGATATCTTTGGGCGAAATCTCTTTGCAGACATTCCAAGCAGCACGGACGGCGGTCAAAATTTCTTCCTTCCTTCCTCAAGGTTAAGAATGCTGCCTTACTTAGTAAATAATTGTTGAAGCTACTTACCGAGGATGGTGTTTAGCAAACTGTACTGCGCAACAAGTATCTATGCAAAAAAGCGATGTCCCGGACATATTGGAAGCCTGGTAACTCATATTTTTTTGGCTGATCTCATGGCGGTAAAGAAACATCTTTTCCGCTATGGATCATTCGAGATAAAGGACGTTTTCAAGATACATTTTAGGGAGGACAAGTGGCTAGGAAATGTCAGTCTTAGAGAACAATATCTAGCCTTGTAACGCATCCTATGTGAAAAGAATAATTCTCTTGAGCACTTGCTCAGCTCCTCCCGATGCATCATTTGACTTGCCCATGTCTTGTGTCATCGCAACATCTTCTATCCAATTTGGATTCGATTAACCTGATACAAGAGCGGGATTGGGTCCTTCACATTTGACTCTGTGCATTCTGCACTCTGGCACTCAGGGATTTCAGTGGACAAAAATAAACTAACATGAATATCAAAGAGGCTACTAAAAGTTAAGAATTTCATATGGTATCTTCTGAGATGATTTGCGCTAACTAAAGAAAACCTCGCTCGATGCAACTGGCAAGGTAGTAGGAAGGAATCAAACATCTCTTTCCTAAATACAAGTTTGTGTGTTCTACTTGCTCAGTCAACGAAATAACATCCAATTTGTATATACCGACAAATGTTCACAGTATATATGGTCACTCAATTCACGGAATACCAAATACGCTTACTACAGTAATTTGGGTGAGAGCATCTGCTTTATTATGGTCGTTTTGACTATGTAGAAATGGTTGTGTTTCTAATGGCAATTTATTTACTATTTATACACATTGCCTTCGTATGTGGTCTATGCTACACATAACTGAGTATATCAATCGATGTTCAAGGCGGTATGTATGCGGTTGTAGCAGTTGACCAGAGAAGTTTTTACCCATCATGGATGGCAACATAATCTTCAGATAGGTCCAGCTCCTCCATCAACATAGGCATTGTTTCGGTCTCATAGGGCTCTACTGTTGCCAATTTGTCATTTTTATATACTCTCTCAGACTTTTTTTTGTCGCTGTGTGCATCTTGTCTATGCAGAGATTGGGTGTCACTCATTATACTTTTTAGAGAAAAAGGCATATGTCCGACTTTTATAAATACAGCCAACAGGTAGAATTCAAGCCAACAACAAACCGCATACATAAAACCCACATAAATAATGTTTGTGAATTTTAAAAAAAGTTAACAAAATTTGAGAAATGTCAACTAATCTGAATAGTGTTCATAAATTTCAAAAAAAATCATGGTTTTAAAAATCATTTGCGAATTTAAAAATCTTTACAAATTTGAATATTCTTTGTGAAAAAAATATTCATAAATTTTAAAAGGAAAAGAGATAAAATAGAAAAAACACCCAAAAATAAATAAAACCCAGAAAATAAATAAAAATTAAAACAAATTTGAAGTGTCCACAAGTTTCCTAATGGAATGCCTTAGTGGCTGCGAATAGGAAAGATCGCCGAATAGGGTTTGAGGTTACAACTCCTTGTTAAACACACGCTACTCTTTCCCATGGGCCGGCCCATCCTCTAATTCTGTTTTTTATTTCAATGTTAGTTAGGATTGGGTACTGTACAATAGCGTTAGCCGCCTCTAAATGGAGAGCAACTAACTAGAGGTCCCCTACAAAAATTAAGTGGAGGCCCCTTGGTGGTCATTTTTGGTGGCCTAGGAGCACGCCAAGTAGTATGTCCAGCTACTGCCACATGTCGCGTGTTGGTTTTTCTTGATGTGTGTTGGGTGCTTCGTCTAGATCCTTGTACGTCTTTTCGGGTTTTAGATAGTTTTTTTTTCTTTTCTGTTTTCATTGGTTTTTCCTAGGTTTTGGAGAATTTTTTTGCACGGATTTTTTTATTTTTGAGCGGAAAAAAATTGTATTTTCACGAGGAGCACAGATTTGCTTCTGCGAGAAACACAACTGTCTTTCTTGAAAAGGGAAAAACATATGTGTTTTCCACGAGAAGCACATATTTCCATCTTATGGAGTCACAGATTTGTTCCTGCAAATTCTCGAAAATTGAAAAAATGTGTGCGTCCATGACATATTTGCTTCTTGTGGAGGCATATATTTGTTTTCGCAAGAAGGACAGTTTTGGTTCTCGGGAAGTGAGAGATAACATGTTCTTTCCACGAGAAGTGTGGATTTGCTTCTCATGGAGGCACATATTTACTTCTTGAAAAAAAAAATGTGCTTCCACGAGAAGACACTAACCAGAGGGATAAAGACATCTAATGAACCTGGCAAAGGAAGGCTACACTGCTGACACTGAACATAAGCTGAAACCAGGTGACCTGAAGGACACCACCATCAGCTGAAAGACCAAATAGAACAAACAAGGCCTCCAGGATTAGCCACCAATTCCAACCTTGCGACATTAATTAGCCTGTATATACCCGGAGAAATGTGGCAGTCAGCGTTCATGGATCACTGTGCCATGCATGGGCGGATCTGGGCCCCAGGCAGCCCATGCAATGGCCTGGGGCGTGGGAAATTTCCCAGCCTATATATCTAGAGAAAACAAAACTGGCCTGGGGCGCAGCCCACTAACTACCCCGCTTCCTGGGCCATTGGCCAGGCCGGCTGGAGAAATTTCCTAGCGAGAAAGAAAAGCTGGCCTGGGCGCAGCCCACTTCCTACCCCTCTGCTGGGCCATTGGCCAGGCCAATATCAAAAAAGTAAACGAGAACAAGAAAGACAGAAGGGCCTGTGCTGCTAGTGCATCGCGTACGTGAGTCTTTTGTCGAGAAACGAGGAATTGACCCGTCTTAGGTTAGTTAAATGAAGAGATTTCTTTTGCCAGTTGCCACTATTTTCAAATCCCAAATTCCCTTGCTAGATTTTTTTGCGGGGAATTTCTCTTGCTAGTTGCCACTGTTTGATGCTTGATTCAGACATGATTTTTAATTCTTAATGATTTTCCCTTTTCATATTCTTTTCTTTAGTTTTGTTGTTTTGCAGAGAACATAAATGTGGAATCCGATTTAGTAATTCACATTTTGCATTTGTTATTAAACCTGCTAAGTTCAAAAAATAATTTTACCTAAATGCACCGATTTGTAATTCAAAACTTATAATTTTTCGTGGAAAAACATTCAATCTATTCATCTTCAATTATGGTAGTAATGATGCCTTATAAGACAAGCGCACCGAAGACAACCACCGACTGAATTATGCGAGATCCGCCAGAGAAACACCCCCACACGCTGTCTGATGATGCTAGACGCATCATTGGGATGGAGTCTAGGCAGGGAGAATCTTATTCCATCTTCAGAGAGCCGTCGATATCTCGCCTTCTTGAGCAGGACATAAACCCAAAAAAACTTAAAGAAATATATAAAAACGGAGTCCTCCCGCCAGCAAGGGCCGGGATCCACCGCGCCCCATGGACCTAAGGCCACGAGAGACGAGGCAGATCGGCGTCGCCGCCGACGGACGGTACGAACCCTAGTCGCCCTTGGAGGAGAGGCGTCATATGTCTTACTTTATTGAAGATGCAATCATAGGAGCCTCATATCAATCAATCCTTTGATTTGGTACCATCTTTTGTATCATTTATATGCTAGATATTGTCTTTTAATATGTCTTACTTTATTAGTTAAACCGTCATTTAACAAATACTGCCATTCAACATTGTGTTTGGGTTTTTATTAGATGTGCCACATAACTTGACTTTTATATACATTGAAAATAATATGTGGGGGAAGGGGGCGGGGGTATTTTTTTTTCCTTAATTTCTCGCCTGGGGCGTTAGCCAATCCTGGCTCCGCCACTGGTGCCATGGCTAAATTGTACTCCAAGAGGCAAGTCACTGTCATGAATGTATAGATAGATAGCGTGCAGAAATGGATATGGCGGCTTCTGTGCCAATTTACCAATCCTGCAAGCTATCCAGCCCCTCCTGATTTCGTCTGTTTCATCTACAACACGAGGTTCCAATGCAGAGCATCAAGCAGATGTTAACATTCTCACATAATTAACCACTGTAATAACCAACTATGGATGGATGGTTAATTAACTTAATTTCAGAGCAGGATTAGGCTCGGTCCAACACGAGCAGCGCCGAGGGCGAGGCCGACGACGCAAACCGCCAGCGCGACCCACCACGCGGCCGCGACACCGCGCCGGGCGCCATCCCCATCCTCCTCATCATCTTCAGGCTCGGCGCCGGCGGCTCTGAGCGCGGAGTTGTCGGCCTCGAGCATCATCACCCACCGGCGGTGCGCCGAGAGCAGCACCGAGTCCCGCACGAGCAGCGCCGCGAGGCCTCCGTTGGTCGCGGCCAGCTTCTGCTCCGCCTCCCGCGCCCGCGACTGCGACAGCCGCAGCGCCCGCCGCAGGTCCTCGTTGCCGCCGTCGCCCTTCTTGTCCGTCCCCGCCGCGCTCTCCAGTCTTTCTCTTTCCTCGCGCGAAAAGGGAAAAAACAAGAAAGATGAGCGATGCGCCCCGGCCAATCCGTGAAGGGGACGCGCCTTACCTGTGCAGAGGAGTCGGGAGGGGGCCGAAGAGCTTGGCCGGTGGGGGCAGGTCGCAGTTGAGGAGCAGATCGGCGCGGGAGGGCCGTCCCCGGCCCCGCTTCCGGTGCTCGTCGGCGCCCGGCGCGGCCATCTTCAGGCCGCCGGACGCGCCTCCCTTCCTCGGTAGCCCGCGTAGTTGGCAGCCTCCCTCACCTGGTTCGATTGGGGCCGGCCGTGGGGGTTGGTGCAGAGCAGAGGAAGGGAGGAGCGGTTGCTTCAAGAGTCGTTGCCTTCTCTTGCGTCCCAGGCGAGTCGAGTGGCAAGTTAGATTATGTGCCAGCCAAATGCGCGACACACAGGTGGTGAGTGAGTACGGAATCACGGTGGCCAGTTGCTGTCGACACCTGACGGACGAAGGCGACGGAGGAATCTTGGTCACACACACGCAATGACACCAGGCTGCAGGTGGAAGCTTCTTTTTAGCAGAAATCTCGCAAAGCTTTTATTAAACCATCACAATATTTACAGATTGTGAGCTTCAAAACTTGATCTTCTAAACTCATAGACTTTATGACAAATAATAATAAAACTGACGGATGGTCAATGATCTCGTGGATAATTGCTCCGTAGCTCGCAGAACTTCCTTGCTTTACAGCATACCACCACCTTGCAACCCGAGGCAACATCAATTCGTTGAATATATAGATCATCTGAAACGTCCGTGGCTTCTCTGGCAGCAAGTGCTTCTGGTGTAGTTGGGTCCAGATGCCCTTGAAAACAACTGCAGACACGCTCCCAAAAAGGCCCTGTTGTGGTCTGTGCATGTTGAACCAACATCACTGAACCCGTCGTTCCTTGACACTATTTTTGCACAAACAAACCGGGGGGGGGGGGGGGGGGGGGCTATTGTTGTCTTGTGGCCGAGGATCAGCTTCTCAATTTCAGACATAAAAGATGCGATCAAACAATGGGGGGAGGGCTCTGAAATATTTCCTCATGAATTGCCTTCCTCCTCGCGCCCGGGTCGCCCATAGGGTAACCACGATGCGAACAAAATCATCACTTTGCAAGGTTTCGTGCACAAAAAAAATCCAAGTCTTTGCGTTGCCATCTTGCTTAGAACACATCATCTCTACCATCGACTCCGAGGACTGAGCCCACATGCTTCTCGCCATGGAACAACGCAGGAGGGTGTGTCTCCAAGTAACGTGTGCACCGCACAAAGACGTACGCTTGTCGTCGCCTTGTTCCTATGGTGAAGGAGGTCGCCCGTGGGAATCAACTGTTCAACTAGACGCCATAGGAACGCCTTGAGCTTTGAAGGGGCTAAGATTTTTCAAACTGAGCTCCATCCCTTACTTCTAGATGCCATATCAGGCAAACCTGCACTCTCCTCCAGCCAACTCTGCCTACTCATCTTTGTTCTAACGATCATAAGGTAGGCAGAATGGACAAAGAAGTTGTCGCGGTTTTCCTTACTCCAACCCAAAAAATCTCCAATTCTTCTCGTGCACAACGGAATGTTAAGAATTGCTTATGCGTCAAAGGGGGTAAAAACTGGCCGTACCACATTCTTCTTTTCATGCGGCACACATAGCATTGATTAGCTCCGCCACTAGTTGCGATGGATCTTGGACAAGTTAGACGATCGTCCGCTTGAAAATTTCCTTGGGAATCCAATTGTGATGATCCCATATATAAGTCGTCTCACCATCCCCAACTCTTCTTATGATGCCTTGAGCCATAATATTACGTCCATCAAGGATCGCTCGCCAGATTTGTGAGGGGTGTGAGCCCTATTCAACTTCCAGCAAAGAATAGTCCAGGAAGTAACTTTCTTTGAGGATCTTAGCACTGAGAGATTCTGAATCATTCATAACTCGCCATGCCTATCTAGAGAGAAGTGCCAGATTGAAAATCTCGAAGTCACGGGAACCAAGGCCTCACATGTGTTTTGGTGTGGTCATGACAACCCATGCAACCCAACAGGGCTTCCTTCTCCCTTTCTTAGGGCCCCACCAAAATTGTCGAATAATGGACGTTACATTCTCACACACACCTCTTTGTTGTTTGAAGCAAGCCATAGAGATGCGGGTGGAAATGGGACTAAAACTATGAGTAACCAACCCATCCCACTAAAAACGCTTTAGTCGGCAAAGTAATAACAATTAGGCTATCATGTTTCGCCCATTGGAATCTACCTTACTCTAGTAACTAGCCCACCCGATAGAGTTATCTAGCACACAATAGTAGAGGGCGTCACCTCGGGCATACTCTCATTGCCGCCACTGATTTTGATGCTTTCCACCACCCCACTCCCTGCCTCTTCTTCCTCGCACCCCGCCTCTTTTGCCTCGCACGTAGCCCTCCTACCTTGCTTCTTCTCCCTCCTCTTCCTCAAATTGCCATCCCCATCAAGAACCGCCACCCCTCTCGACCCCATCCGGACATGATTGTTAGGTTGCCGCCAGCCCCAACCCCAATGCCTACGTCGCCACCAGTGTCAATTTTGGTTGCCTAGATGGTTGAGCCCCAACCCAGACGCCCAGTTCGCCATTCGGCACAAAGGTGCTCAATATCACCATCAAGAATCCCCCCTTTGTTGAGGCGACTTCTCTTTCCTCTTCGTTGGATTCATAACTAGCACATAGCTAGAGTCTATCCATGGTGGATTCATAATTGCAAATCATAACCTATGAACAAGAGCAGCAGGGACATGAATGTCAGTATAGAACTAGCTAAGTGGTTACTCTAATTAATGAGATGTCCCTTAATTGTACCTAACTAGGAGTAACCGAATACCTCACATGTAGACATTTGTCTTGGTGTGCCTAGCTAGGGGGGGGGGGGGTAGTCAAGAGCCTCAAAATCAATCCAATGATTTCTTTGAGATCCTTCTTTCTAGCATCACCACACCCCTTACCAAAAACTATGGACAACTTTTGTAAATTGGCTCACTGATTCACTGACTTAACATAAGCTATCAAAAAACTAGTAAGGCACATGTGCATTGCACGCATGAGATTTGGTAACCAAATTATGAATAAATAACACACTATAGCATGTAAGCTTTGAGTCATATATACATGATGTAGATGTTCGTTTAATTCTTATAGTTCATCTACTTCAAAATCAATTAGTTTTATAAAAAAATCTATTTTAATATTCATGGAATTGTGCATTGTAAAGCATAAAGTAAAAAAACAAATAGTGTCAATTCATTTTGAAAAAAGAAGTTTGGGCAATTAAGATATGGAAGATTCTAGAACAAAGGAGAAGTGCTTGTGTTTTGAGGTTTGCGCATTATGCTTAAGTTCAACCATGGAGTCTTCTATATTCTACATGTGGCAGAATCTGATGGAATGTAGATGATATCCAACGGCCAGTAGTGTTCGAATTTGCCATCTTTGTACCGTCGGATTGGTTTCATCCAACGACCAACTTTCAAAGTTATTCACACACTATATAGGGGTATAGATATTTAAGGCTAGTCATGTTGTTCACTGCAAATATGCAATGATTAGAGCTGAGCTCTCTTTGTTTCGGCCGTAGTTCTTGGCTCTACAAGAATCAAAGATCCCCTCCTCGCCCTCAAATTCTCTGCCCTTGCTATCTCTAGTTCGCATGGATGCAGCTGACACATCGGGTGGAGTACTTTAAGACAAATTTTCTACAATCTCACTATACGTGCTAATCTCTCCATTAACCTCCCACTATCCCCCCCCCCCCCCCCCCCCCCCCCATTTTTTTGATGTGGTCCCCCTCCCACTAGGCATAGCCAGTCTCATCTGTTAATTTTAATTTCGTAAGATTAGTCCATAGGTATAGCAAAACTTGGCAGGTTGGTCTCGGTTTGGGATGATCTTGTCTTCTCCGTCTCTGGTTATTTCTCATCCTTGCATTGTCGGAGCGCTCACTTAGACAACCTGATCAAACAACTCACATATTCGTATTGGGAACTTTTATGTTGATTCCACCTATATGCGGACAAAGCTACATTTCTTGATGAGCATTGATTCCGTTCTACCCTTCATGACATGTTGTGAGTGCTCCTAGCCTACTCAAATCTTGCTGGCGACCCCCGTAGAAACAAGTAAAGATGGTTTCTGTTCAGCTGAGACAACATTTTTAGCGAGGCTACAAACGCCCTCGCGCTATTGATCTCCTTCTTCTCGGCCGTTCTTGTATTCTCATGCATAATTAACTGTAAATAAATGTTAAATGCGATGCGAGCGCACCCACACTTAGTATACATGTTGGTCTCTCATAATAAGACCACGGCACGACATGAAACAAAATATAAATCCTAGGGTCACCACTCTCATGTGGAACTTCGAATAATTCTGCAATATGCTTACTTGCTTGGACGATCATAGCTCAAACTACCACATCTAGTCTAGGAAAGGTCACATAAAAAGAATCCAGGAAAGGTAGATCATCAAGATAGTGTGCTAAATCATGCACAAAATCTTGTCACATGCTACTTGTATGGATAGATTTTTGTCAACCAATAATAATAAAATCTAAGTAGCAATGCAGCTCATGAGTTGTACATGTTACCTTGTCATACTTGCCACATGCTTGTCACGTCTCTTCAATGGTATTGACCCAATATATATCTCATGTTTCACCATATTCATTGGTGTTTACACTTTCCGGCCCTTCTGCTTATTTAGCCAAGAATCAAAATAATGTAGCATTTCTCTACCAAACATCAGTTTGATGATCTTGGTATCATATCTACACTATATTTTCCTATTGTGTGATGGTGCAAGACTGCAAATTGAGATATTAGAGGGGACTGACGAGCAGACGCCTAATACCATGAGGAGCATGGGCGGCACGCTCTTTCTCACAACCATAGGTCTCGGGGACTATGGGAGCACCCTGCGGGTGTCAATGATCACACGTGCGATGAGGAGGCACGGCACCCTCGGGTCGATCAAGCACATCTCTGCGTTGGTCACCTTGACTATTATTTCTGGCAGCTTGCATGTGTTAGTCTCATGCATGCGCATTGCGAGTCGGTATACCTACCGCAGGTCTCAAGGCGCATTGGTGAGCAGTAATCCGTAATCTTTGTGCTCATGTGTGTGAAGCGTCCATTCATATTTAATCTGGTCTGTAGATCATTATTAATGTCAACGTGTGCCCAATAAGTATACAACTACCCCGCTTTTAAGTAGGTAAACGTTTCCAGCCGGGACGCCGGCCGAAACGCTACGCCGGACGCGCACGGGCCGCATGATTTGTTTAGATTGTGTGTTTCGTAACCCCGCGCTCACATAGGCCCACACATCTACTTTTTCTTAATACAACATTATCTCTTCACCAAGCAGCCGTGCCCGTTCCTTCCTTTTTCAAGCTTGCCTGAACCAGTGCCGCCACCGGCGAAGCGCGGCCGCCAGCGAGCCCCCGCTGACCCCCGACCATGGACGAGCGGAGACACCGCGTCGAAGCTCGCCAGCTCGTTATCGCTTATGCAGCAAAGCGCAGCCACCGTTCCAGCTCGGCGCGGTGACTGCCGCAGTTTGCCGCAACCATGGTTCCAAACGCCATGGTGACCATCCCAGCTTTGCGCGTGACCATCCCAGCTCGCGGTGTGTTGTAGCTTTTCTGTTTGCCGGTTGTAGCATTTTTGGTTGCGGATCGCATCTTTCCTGGTCATCGGTTGTAGCCGTCTACCTTCGCCGGCCAAAAATTTCACCGTCGCCCATTGTAGCAAAAATGTCCGCCTGTAGTAGCTTTTTCTATTGCCGGTAGTAGCATTTTTGTAGGTGGGTTGCAGCTTCCTGTTCGACGCTTGCAGCCATCTGGCGTCCGTCGGTTGTAGCAAATCAATCCGCTAGTAGTAGCTTTCTCCATTGCCGGAAGAAGCTTTTTTGCAAGCGGGTTGCAGCTTCCTGTTCGACGCTTTACAGCCATCTAGCATTGTCAGTTGTAGCAAATCAATCCGCCGGTAATAGCTTTTTGGGTTGCGGGCATGAGCTTTTTCTGCGGGCGGTTGCAACTCCGAGCGCATGAGGTTTGTAGCTCCACGCGCTACTCCCCGTTCCAGCTCCCTGACATGCCGGTTCCAGCAATTGGTGTCGCTGGTTCCAGCAAAGCGCCTGTCGGTCGCATAAAAAATGATGCTGCTGGATCACGACGCCCGCCATAGTCAGCGTTGGAGCATCCCCGCATGGTCACTGCCCTCTCAGCACCGCGGTGACAGCCGTGGCACCTCCGAGGGGTGGAGGATTGCAGCACTGGGCGGCTGCGAGCACGACGATTTTTTGCCGCGATTTTTGGTTGGATCCAGCAGCGCGATTTGCTGCACGGGGGCACTCCAGCAGGCACGAGTGCTGCAGCCTGCGAGCGGCGACGGCGACGGCGAGCGGCTAGCGGCGACAATGGGGAGCCGGCAGGTATCGATGGCGCCCCTGTCTTTTTTTGTTTCCCCCATGCGCGCAAGACTGAGAAGAAAGACAGGAAAGGGAGGAAGAGGAAGCTGATCCAACGGTTCGCGTTTTCTAGATCGGATGGCTCGCATCGGACCGGCCGAAAGTTTTGGGCCGGCGCACCGGCGCTGATAAGCGCCCTTTTAAGTAACCGCATAGAATCTTGAGATTGTTTGCGAGCGGCTTCTTTCCTAGCTACTTCCCTCGTAACAGTAGAAAGTTTGGCTTGTTTACTCCCAGCTCGGAGGCTTGTCTCCTTCAAAGATTAAAAAGGCTAAATCACGGGGCTCGGCGGTTTTAGGGCCGGCGTTGGAGATGCTCTAGCTATACTCCGTGTGGTCTCTGGTTTGGACTTCCACGGAGCTCGACGTGTGATGGCTGGTTCGCATGTTCACACAACATGTTAAACAAAGATTGCATTATGTGTGGTCGTTTACTCTGAAAAATTCAACTCACCGAGGAACAAAACTAAGGTCGCCAGGGAGTGTACCACTACTAGCTAGGCTGACTCGTCCTGCAGCAAACAACCAACCGATCATGGATTTTATTTTCTTATAAAAACCATGCATGGCATATAAAAATATTCAAAAAAATTACAAAACACAGAAAAACTTCATGATTTTTACAAAATTGTTTTTAAATTTATAAAAATCACTGATTAAAAAAGGGTTGGGAAACTTTAAAAATGTTCCCGGATTCTAAAGAATATTTTTGAATTTAAAGAAGTTAGAAAACTAAAAGTTGTTCCCAATTTTCAAAAATCATGGGCATTATTTTAAAAAAATATGAAAATGTCTCTAAATTTTGAACATATCTTATGTTGTTCATTAATTCAAAAGGAAAGAAATAAAATACTAGTAGAAATTCAAAAAACTGGAAAATAATTAAAAAACATAGAAAACCGAATGAACAAGCAAACAAATGGTTGGTCGCCTCTCATTGTCCGGTTCAATCATCGACAGGGAGGGGGAGGGGGCGTGTTACGTCGATATTCCTTGTTTTACGTGTGGAACATGATTTCAGAAGAGGGGAACTCCTAATTGTCCCTATAAAGTGTGGTTGGGACGATCCTATAAGCGCTCCCTCGTGCACTCTCGATCAAGGAAAAAGCTTCATATGTCACCGGATAAGAAACTCGGTTGAAAACAACGCGGCGTCTGCATTAGAAAATTAGTTATTGGTTTTCCTAAACATTTACTATATTATTATAAAATATTCAAAAAAAGGTTTTAGAGTTTGGAATATGTTCTTGTGTTAGCAAGAATGTTCACAAATTTTACAGTTCTACCCTAATTAAAAATAAAGAATATTCATGAATTTTAAAATGTAAGTGATTTTTTTATAAAAAGATCATGGATTAAAAAATGTTCATGATTTTGAAAAATATATTGAAAAATTAATGATGTTCACTAATTTGTAAATTTGCTCTTGAATTTGGGAAATTTTACATTGAAGATGTTCACGGGTTAGCAAGAATGTTCACAAAATTTAACCCATCCATCTTCATGTGGCAGCCAACGATGCTCCTTAACCTGAACAGGTCAAGGCGCCCTTCTCAGCTCATGACCAGCGACCATTCCTCCACCGGTGCTGAGACCTTGTGTGCCATAAAATCCAGTGAGCATATCATCCCGTCATTTTTTTAAATGGAGGCAAATGATTTGCCTCATCCATTAATTAAGCAGAAAATAATTATCTAATTAATTAACGAAAGACCAAGCAAAAACCGTCACAAACCGCTGAGCAACATACACATTTTTCACTTCGTTCAGAGAAAGCCAACCTACGGGATCCACGCGACTCACCCCTTCGTTTCTCCCAAGTGAATAAGAAAACTAGGGTTGTTACATCCCGTCGGTGGTGTTGTCGATCTGCCTTGTCACCTACAGCCTTAGGGCCATGGGGCGTGGTAGATCCCAGCTCTTGCCGGCGGAGGGCTTCGTTTTTAGATGTTTCCTTAAGTTTTGTTAGTGTTTGTGTCTTTCTCAGGAAAACGAGACGGTAACGGCTCCCTGAAAATGGAATAAATTCTCCCTGCCTAGCCGCCGTCCCAGTGGTGCATATTGCATCATCGGTGGGCATGTGGAGGTGTTTCTCCGGTGGATCTCACAGGATTTGGTCAGTGGTTGTCTTTGGTGGATCTCTGCTCAGATTTAGTCTACGTTTGTGTGTCTTTAGATTTGATCCTTCTGATCTACTTCTCTTTATTGGCGGTGGTGGTTGTTCTGGTGCGCTAGTCCTATGGAGGCTTAGCACAACGAGTTCCCGACTATCTACTACAACAAGTTTTCCTGGCTCCAGCGAGTGAGGGGCGATGATGGCGGCGTGCCTTCGGCTCGTTTTGGTGCTTGTAGCTGTCGTCAAGTGGTTTGCGGATCTGAGTGTAATTTGTATTATTTCTGGTGTTCCTTATACAATCGTGATTGAAGATGAATAGACTGGAAGTTTTCGCACAAAAAATAGAGAAAGCCAAAGTGGTATAACGTCTCTAGCATTAATGACTTCTTAGCATCCCAAACTTGCCCCAACCATTATTTTTTTCCGAAAATTTTCAGTCTATTCATCATGCCATGACAGTACAAAGAACACAATAAAAAATGCATACATGTTCGTGGATCACCTAGCGACAACTACAAGCATAGGAGCAAGCCAAACGCGGGCCATCATCATCGCCCCTCCCTCACCGGCGGGCCAAATTTGGGTAGTTGACAGACGAAAAGTCCTCATGCCCTCCTACAAAAAACGGATCCGGAAAGCAACTGTCATGATGAAGTGAACTATAGATTGAAAGGGTCCAACCTGTGGACACATGAACCAAGATGAACTGAGACTAGATCCAAGCAGATCCACCAAACACCATCACCGACCATATCCCGCGAGAGCAGATGGAGACACATCCTCCACACGCCCTCCTACGACGCTAGATGCATCACCGGAACAGGAGCTAGGCATGGAGAATCTTATTTCATTTTCAAGGAACCGGCACCGCCTCAAATTCATAAGAAAGACACAAATTCTAAACAAACTTACAAAACACATACAAACGAAGTAAGACCCCTCTCGCCGGCTAGGGCCAGGGTCCACCGCGCCTCCATGACCCTAGGGCCACTAGAGATAAGGCAGACTAGTGGTGTTGCCGACGAGAGGCAGAGGAACCCTAAGTTTTTTTCTTGGAGAGGAGGCAGCCGTTGCATCCCCTTGCCCAGCCATTCCAACAACCAACACCTAATTTGGTGATGCGAAGAGATGATCTTAGGTATAGAAGCACACGATGCTGCTGTGATTTTATGTAGTCTCTTCCAAAAATGAACCATGTGGGCATGTCCAAAAGTACTCTTCACATCCACAAGAAGCGCAAAAACTCCCTTTTTGATGTGTCGATGCCGCAGTTCCTCCCCACCACTAGACCATTCTTCATTAACCTCCAAATGTGCACCTTGACCTTGTTAGGTACCGTGCAGCCCACAGCGCCAACCAACCCTGACGAGATCTGACCGGTGCAAAGGACTCACCCCGCTTTGTTCCTTTTTTTTATTCATGCACAGGTGGTACGCTGAACGCACCGTAAACTGGCCATTTTCTATATAGTTCCATGCCAAGTAGTCCTGTGTATCCAGGCCTGCGATGACGATTTGCTTTATGTTAGCCTGGTCCTACTCCAAGAACTACTAGTAGCCTTCGCGCCGTGCCATTTCCTGCCATATATGTTCAGCAGGTCAGCAACACATCGAGCACCCGGCAGTTTCGGCAAGCCCAATGGCTTGAGAGCATCTCTAGCCGTTGGCCCCTCAGGGGGCGCCTAAAATCGCCGCCTGGGGATGAGCCGGCACAAAAAATGCGCCTGGGGCAAGTTGGTCCCCAGCCGCTGCCCCAGGGCCGCCCCAGGCGCGTTCAAAAAGTAAAAGTATATATCAAATTTTGACAAAGTTCGGCGAAGTTTGGCTAAACACGACAAATTTCGGTCAACTTGGGCATATATTTCGACAAAGTTCGCGGATTTTCATTACATAGCAAATATATAAACTAATCTAAAAAAGAAACTGGCTGAACGCCGAGTAGTCGCCATCGTCGCCGCCATCCTCACCGCCGTCGTCATCGTCGGCCTTCTTCTCCTTGACGCGGGCGCCCCTGCGGACCCGGCGTCGCCATGGCGGACTGGTGGCGGCGGCGGCGGCGCGTCGTCGTCGTCGCTGTCGTCGATGACGACGACTCCTCCTTCGTCGCGGCCCCGTCGGCGCTCCGCGAAGCGCCGCAGGGCGGCGCACTGGCGCTCCCTCGCCATCTTCAGGGAGTCCTGGCGTGCCCATTCAAGGGTCGCGTCGTTGTCGAGCTCGACCTCGCCGTGGTCCGTCTTCACGGCGGGGAGACCCGACTCCGCCTTCACCGGCGCGAGCCCCGGCTCCGTCTTTGGCTTGACGGAGCGCGGAGGAGGAGCCGACGAGGAGGCGCGCCGGCCGCCCTCGTTGATGACGACGCCGGCGCTGCGGGTGCGCCGGCCGAGCGGCGTCTCCGCCGCGGGCTCGGCCTTGACGCCGAGCAGGGCCGGAGTGCCGGAGGAGTGCGAGGAAGAGCGCGAGGAGGAGGAAGAAGAGGAGGAGCCGAACCTCCTTGGCGCCCATGGCCCGTCGTGTCGGTGGTGCGCCGGGGCGGCCGCCCTCGCCGGGGGGTACGCCAACGGCGGGTCGTTGCCGCCCTCGAGGTGCGTCAGCACGCCCTCGAGTGTGCGGCCGGGGAAGCCCCACCACAGGTGGCGCCCCTCGCTGTTCTTCAGGCCGCCGACCACCGTCGCGCCGTTGGTGGACGCCATCCGCTGCTGCTGACGGCGCTCGAAGTACGCCTCCCAAGCCGCGTCGTTGTCGGCGGCTTACTGGGGGAGGGAGAGCTGGGCGTCGGTGAGGGAGGCGTGCACGACCTCGAACTCGTCGACGAAGTAGGAGGGTTTGGCCACGGCGTTGGGCAACGGGGGAATGGGCCCACCCCCGTTGCTGAGCCTCCAGCCCGTCGGCCCGGCGCGCATGTCCGGCGGCGCCGGGATGTTCGCCTGGAACAGGAGCCGGGACTCCTGTTCGCGGAGCGTGCGGCCGCCGAAGCCGTTGGCCGCCGCCTCGTCTCCGGGGAAACGCTCGGCCATCGGGAGAGGGGAAGGGAGAGGGAGAGGGAGGGGCTGGGCGGCGGCGCTCGGGAGAGGTAGAGGGAGAGCTCGGCGGCGAGGGCGGGGCTGGTGTGGCCACAGGCGAGCGAGGCCACCGGCTTATATAGCCGCGCCGCTCCGTGTGTACGCTTGCGAGGGAGGGGAGGCGTCGGCGCGCCGTCCCGTGACGCGCCGCCCGTGAGGAATCAATGGCAAGGCTGACCGGCGGCAGCCTTGCCATTGATTCCCTGCGGGAACCGAGGCATTGGGGGAAGACGAGGCGCGGTGTCGCTGACGCGGCTGGCCCGCGGCTTTTTTGCGCCAAAACCGCTCGCCCCGGCGCCCCCGGGCACCCCCCAGCGCGCCGGATTCAGGCTGGGCCCGCCGGCGCTGATTTCAGCCCAGGCCGGCGAAAATCGGGCTCCTGGGACGCGACTGGGCCGTTTTTTTCGCCGCCGACGCGGAAAAATCGTCTGGGGAGGCCTTCCTGGGCCGCGGATGGAGATGCTCTGAGACAACCTTTATACTAGGGATCCGATTTCTGTCCGCAAATTTCAGTTGAGACCCATCACCAATTCTTCAAATAATTTCCAATTTCAGCAGATCACGTCCGTGAAGGATATTAGGCGATGCGTATGATCCTCCATTTGTGCAAGTCGCCACCATGAAGTCACCAACCTTGAAATATCTGGCCTTTAGCACTCTCGCAAATAAGGATTCAGGTGCTTGCACCCTGTTTCCCCAGCAACGCATGACTGAAAGCATCATAATCTCTGAAACCCATAACCCCCCCCCCCCCCCCCCCCCCGGCCAACACATTGTGCACCTTTCTATCCCATTCGCTGCACTCCATTCGAATTTCAAAGAAATAGAAGACAAGTTCCACGAGCTGATTCAATCTCACAAAGAAGTTGTGAAGGACTTCCTACTTGACATGACTAAGGATGGTGTGCAAGCTAACACATGAGCCTTGTGTATGCATGGGGTCGAAGGTGAGGGCCGTGAGGAAGCAAGGATGACCAATAAAGATGGGACTCAGAGCGAGAAGAAGAATGGAAAGAAGAGTCCCAGTTAGTTCGACGAGCCATCTAGGCCCTAGGCTGAACTCCGAGTAAATAGCATAAAACTACTATTTTACAGGCTAGGGTTCCAAAAAACTACCAAAAATAAATTTTTCTCTCATAACTAACAAGTCAGGGGTCGGCTGTTTTAAAAAAACCCAAATCGCCGTGTGCTTAAGATTTAAACTGTTTTCTGATAGATGTGGCCCACACGTCAGGTCCCACGTGGCACAGAAGTCAACGCGGTTAACTGAACAGCTAAGTTGACCCGTTACGACCGGCAGGGCCCACGTGTCATTGGCAATAACATTTGCAATGAAAAAAAAGAGAAGTGACGGACGAGGGCGAGGGCGACCAACGAGCGCGCGACCCAGCGCGCGGCAGCGCCGCCGCCCATCGATCTGCCTTCCCGGTGTTCTCCGTCGTCGCCGGCGAGGTCGCCGCCGACCGCCGCGCTCCAAAAGCCACCCCCGCATGTTTCCTTCCTACTCCCACATCGAACTCAAACTCGCCGACTGCGGCCTTTGATGCACCCTCCGAGCTCGGCCCGGCATCGCGCCGTCGTGCCCCGCCGCCGGCGGGACCGCACCACCTCCGCCTACCGGTCCCCGCGCCCGCAGTCGTATTGCGTAGCCGGCTCCCCCTCCCGCCGGAGCAAACACACGCTCAAGCCCTCTCATTCTCTCGTGGAGTCCGAGCGGTGACCGCTCCCGCCGCCGAGCGCAGGCCCGACTCGTGCGAGGGTGGCCAGGTCGGCGAGAGCTACGGCAGCCACCGGAATCGAGCCGCCGGCGTTGGCTGGCGACGGTTGCACCCCGGCGCCCGCATACGGCCATGAACGGCACCAGCCTGCCTTGGACCTCGACCTTCGCCGCCTGTCCCGCCATTGTCACATCTGAGGTCGCGCGCCGGATCTAGCAAGCTCTCCTCCGCGACGAGCAACCAACCTCTCGTCCCTGACGAGCAACCGAGCTCTCCTCCCCATCGAGCTGCACGCACACAAGGTGCTCGACGAAATGAGGCAGAGAGGAAAGGATTCAAAAGAGGAGGTTGAGGCTGACATGTGGACCCCATGTGTAAGCTAACAGTCAAACAAACGTCCTGTTTAGGTGCGGGCCCGACCTGTCATAATCTGGATTGATTTTAAATCACACGGCAATTTGAGTTTTTTTAAACAGCCGACACCTGACCTGGTAGTTATCAAAGAAAATTTTATTTTCGATAGTTTTTTGGAACCCTAGACTGTAAAGTAGTAGTTTTATGCTATTTACTCAACTCCCCTAGACGTTGGCCCAATAGAACTCTAGACCGTCCAACCTTACAAGTTGTCACTGTGATAACTTTGGACGGTCCAACATAGTCCTCTAGCACTATCACAACACTAAAATTCTAACCGGTGACAAATTTTATAGTGTTGTCCAAAAAGAGTCGAACCGTTGAGGTGCCATTGAACTATTATATTTTTCATTGTCTGCTTATTCATGCATAGGCCTCAATAAAATATTTTCATTGGTTTTTTATAGTGTGATAATGATCATATATATTTATCAACGAATCTACTCCCCTTGCCAAAATGTTAATAAAGCAACTCACAATTGTTGAATTCCCTATGAAACAAGCCACCGGTAAAGTGCCTTTTTTCATATTTTGTTTTGAGAATTTCTTTTTGAGAAGTTTTGTTTTTAGATTTTTTTTTTTGAGATTTTTTTGTTTTGAGAAATGAGTGAGATATTTTCCTCCGTGACAGCAAAGCCCATTCCTCAGCAAGCCCATCGACCTGATCCACATAAGCCCGTCGACGACGCCACAGAAGAAAAAATAAATGTTCGTTCGTCGACGATCTGATCCACCTGACCCGATGGCGCCGCCGCCGCCCTCCCACCCAGCACAACCGCCGGAGCCGCCGTTCCTTCAAACCCCAGTTGAGCTCCTCGAGGAAATCTTCCTCCGCCTCCCCACGGCTGAGGACCTTGCCCGTGCCTCCACCGCCTGCACCTCCTTCCACCGCGTAATCGGCGGTCACGGCTTCCTGCGCCGCTATCGTGTCCTCCACCGGCCGCCCCTCATCGGCATGTTTCACAAACCCTTCCTCACAGCCCTGCCTCCGCACCCCTCCGCCCTCGCCGCCCGCGCCTTTGCCGACTTCGACTTCTCGTGCTCCTCCTTCCTCCCCTCCACCGCAGGCCGTGCGTGGAGTCCGATCGACTTCTTCGACGGACGTGCTCTCCTCGACTGCACCCCGGTAGAACACGGAAGCGGCAGCGCCATCCTCGTGGGCCCTGACGGCGAGGTGTGCGATTTCCAGTATCGCGAATTTCTTGTGAGGGACCTCGCCGTCTGCGACCCAGTGCACCGCCGCTACGTCCTATTACCCGCCTACCCGGCAACCTGAAAGCGATGGTCCATCGACCGGACCTACTTGGCCTAGAGACTTTCCTTGCTCCCGGCGATGATGAGGAGGACCCATTGTCATTCAGAGTAATGTGCCTGGCAGAATGCAGGATGCATCTGCTGCTTCTCGTCTTCTCGTCTTTGGATGGACAATGGCAAGTTCATACGTATTGCCAATGGAATGCTAAGGCTACATTTGCTTCGTTCGAAAAATCGGAGAGTGGGCTGTCTTATCGTAGGTTGGTCCACGGATCCTTCTGTTGGCATCTGCATTTCCTGAACAAGTTGCTTCTACTTGACAAGCACACCCTGGAGTTCTCTGCTGTCAACCTCCCACCTGAACGAATATGGAGAAGCCGGTTTGTCATTGTCGAGGCAGCGGAAGGAGCGCTTGGAAGGCTCACTATATCGTATGATCAGTACAGTGAATACGGCTCATATTTCCTCACGTACTGCGTTCTGAGAAATAACCACAGGAAGTCAGAGAAGGTCATCCCACTGCCCATAAGCCGTGCGATTCTGATTGGTGTTGCTGGGGGATACCTGCTTATAGAAGGGTTCTACACCACACCTTCACTAGAGGAGCTATCACAAGAAGCGCTAAAGTTTGGATACTTCTCAGTGGACCTGAAGACGTTGCAGGTCGAGCTGTTCGCTGGGCTTAGCAAATCCATCTTCCCTGGTCGACTGTATGCTGGTTTCCCACCGTCATTGTGTCCGCCAACTGTATGAGCTGGTCGAGTGTTTCAGCATACTCTTTGCTTATCCTTATTTGATTTGGTCACAATTTGGCACAGCACAATGTGATATCTTGCAGCGGTTCTTGCAAGCAGTGCTTGCTATGGATGCAGCCAATTGTGCCCTGTCTGCAGTTTTATAGTTAACTAGTCAGATGCCCGTGCTACGCTACGGGGTCACAAAAGATCATGCGAAACATTGTTGTTTATTTAAACTATTTCCAAGATCCTATTCATTGCTATGTCCCGCAAAAAAAAAGTTCCTAGACATTGATCAAACGATGTTATATTGTTGATAGGTAGGCATCGAGCACAACCAAACATATGGTTTCCGTCCGCCTTTTTAGTAGAAGCCATTCTTTCTTGCAAAGAACCCATTTCTATACACTATTTCGAGCAAAAATCGATGGAATTCCACATCTCTTGCCATTTGATTCAAGATAAGAACTTGTCTCCTTAGAGATTACATATACTGTTCGTCCAAGCCAAACCTTCTCTTCACCATCTTGACCTTGCAGGAAGACTTTTTGTTCTCCTTAGTCCTTACTCAGTTTTCTCATTACTGACTGCAAATAGAAAATCTGACCACACATTTGGCAATCGGGACGACACTGCCAGCTTTTTCTCCGAATCCAAGAGAACTCGGCATGAAGAGAGGAAACGCAAATAGAAACACATTATATATAATTTGCATACATACGAGAGTATATTAAAATTCAAGTGTTGCATGTACATGAATAATTGATTCCGCAATAAATGCCAGTCATCCGAAGTTTATTCATACAATGTAAATATCTGACACATGACATGTAAGAACTGAGTTCAAACACATATTCTAGTGTACTCCCTCTGTAAACTAATATAAGAGTGTTTAGATCACTACTTTAGCTATCTAAACGCTCTTATATTAGTTTACGGAGGGAGTAGTAGTTATACATTGCTATGGAACAACATCTGCATAAATATCGTATGACAAAATATTCGAACAGTTTAATTACAAGAGGTGATTTGTTGATGACAACTCCGGTGTCCGTCTTCTGATGTTCAGTGCCTTCATCTCTAACCGTCCTCTTTCTTCTATGTTCCAATCCTAGGTTAGTGTAGCCATGCATACTACATAATACCATATTAAAAGAAATCACATGTCCCTGAGAAGATAATTAAATATGGTGATATCAGTTTCCCTCTTTCCTTCTCATGTGCTCCTGCCAAACACTCAAGCATATCAAGCATTATAACTGTGTAAATATTAATGAAGAAACAAAACATGTTGTGATCTGGAAGAAAAAAAATTGGTGCTGTTAAGTCTTAAAACACTTCCATGGGCACCACTTTTTCTAGCACAAATCACTAAATATGGTGTTTCTTCAGGAAAAAAATGTATTTTGTTAGAAGATACAAATATGTTTGTTGCAAAAAGATCAGATTTTTCTATTCTTTTTTTTGTTTCACACCGTTCATCCTAGAGCTGCTTTGGCTCCATATTGAATATTCGATTTTATTGTCAGCACTCACAATTCCCTCAAAATCTCTCTGCTCTTTCTCTCTATCACCCAAGGTGGAAGAAGAATAGAGGAAGAACACTGAAGGTTTGTGCAGCGCTCTGAATGCTGCTTTTCTGTTTCACTTTTATTATCTCTAACAGAAAACAAACATGCCGCAGGTCTTGCCTCTTATCGGATCGTGCCATCCTACGACCGAGAACAAGTCCTTACAGGCCTACAAACGCGCCTCGGGATCGTACAGCCCACGTCCTCAGGCGTCGCTAACAGTTTAACTGAAACTTCTGAAACTACTGAAGAGAACTACTAACTGAAACTACTGACGAAAGCTGCAGCTAGAAACACTGCCAAACTACTAATCAAGGCACTGGTTTATTTGCTAACATTTATATCGCTGAATCTTAAGAAAAACAAAGAATAAGCTAGTCTGGGGGAAAATCCAGTTTGTGAGGTAAACTTTGCATGACGGTTCTAACCAAAAGCTAAGAATCAAATAAATGATGTATTCCTTTTCTTTTGAGAAGACAAGTTATGATTAGATTTCATGAGACACCTCAAAATTATTATTCAGCTTCTCAAGAGGTGCATCTGATGTGGCCCCGACCAAACAATACTAAAGTTTTCCAAAACCAATTAAAATAACATGACATATACCTTGTTCAAAAAAAATTCTAAAAATTATGCAGGTTCACATAGGTATATGAGTCTGAAGTCATATATTGTCTTAGGAAAAAATACACAGTTTCCCATGGGATTCTAATCATACAGACGTTACAGAATATCAAAATTTACTTGCGGATAATTAAAACTGATATATGAACTCATAGGGGTTTAGGGTAACACACGATGAGGAGGAAGGCACATGTTGAAGTCGTGAAAAATCTATCTACAAGCAACACAACACTCATTATCGGGAATCTCTCTCAGACCACGTATTAGAAGGATATTACTAATGCTGCATACCTTTTTTGAATTAGCATTTCCAAATAGAAATCTTCTGCTAGTGGATGTAACGAAGACAATACTGCATGCCGTTCTTGCTCCATTAATCTCATACAACTACACAAGTGTATATATGCTGTTTTGTAAAAAAGGATTACTCAGATTCCGTTCAATACACAATAATTAATATACGGGGAAGTAAAATTACTTGATACAACAAAGTGGAAAAGCTTATCTCTCTTCCTTGTAAGTAGCTCTTGATATATCTTCTCCACTTAAGAAGACATTTAGCAATGCTTGATAACACTGCTCCATTTTCCTTGAGCAATAAATCTGACATAGATCACAATGGAAAAAAATCTGAATATTGAATAGAAAATCTAGTAACAACCCGAGGGGATGATTCTCAGTAATTTCCCCAAGGATAAATCTGCAGTTCTCGAGGTACTTCGCAGATCCACAACCAATTAGTTTTTAAACATATTTAGGAGAAGCAATGGTTTCAATCACATAGCTGCACAAATCACACATCTCTGCTCCAAAACAATGACAAACTTCTTTGGGTCTGACAGAGAAACACAAAACTTATGGAGGGATGAACGTGGTTGGGATTTGGGAACAAACACAGTGGCTTGAGGTAGTTGGCACCGGCACTGCCGGGAACGAGTAGTTTGCCACCAGCCGAAATCCTCCGGCGGGTAGCAGTAGGTGGCGGCGCAGCCGGCGGCGTACTTCTGGAGGTCGACGTCGGAGGATACGGGGAGCGGGCGGAAGAGATGGTGATGAGGAGGATGAGGTGGTGCCGGTGGGTGGTGGGGCTACTGCAACAAGAAAGGGAGGAAGCAAGAGAGGCGTCAGGGCACGGACGGCGGTAGCGGTGCACTTGCGGGCATTGGAACCGCAGGAGATGGGGGGTGTAGGGGATGACGGGGAAGAGGGTGTTGTGGTGGAGATGCTGGGCGGTTGTGCTGCGGCACAAGATGAGGACGAGTCGGCGGACGGGCAGCGTCGGCGGCGTATGTGCTTGCGGAGGTCGGCGCCGGAGGAGACGGGCAAAAGGGGGCGGAGGAGATGGCGGGAGGACGGGATTTTGCGGTGGTGGTGAGCTCTGGGGCTGATGAGAGGCTTGGGGGTGGACGGCGCCGACAACGGCCATCTAGCGAGATCGATTCCAGTGACATCTAGCTAGATCGATCGGTGGTTCTTCCAGTGCCTTCTTTTTCTGATGGACTTTGATGAGTTGGGGGCGCCAGTGCTGAACGGGAGAGATGGGACTTGGAGGGGCTATCTGCAAATGTGTGACGTGAAGCGGGTGTCTTTGTGTAAAATTGCACAGATTGCTTTGTGTTGTGCGTCAGATGCAGATCTGACGATCCGAAACGCAAGATGGCAGGCACACCATCATCATCAACTCAGATTTTTATAAGAGTAGAGATCATTTTTATGTATCGATAGTTCATTTCTGATAATGTATCACCTAATTTGTATGCAAGTATGCTTGTCTATTGTACTACACATTACTAAACTCGGCAAAAGCAATTCTCGTCTATTTGACATGTGTATAACCATCTTATAACTGTAGGGCTAAGAAAAGGAAACAAATTTACTGGGATTGTTCTAGTAGTCCAGCGTTGGGCATGATCCCTTTTGATTGAATAAGGTCCTTTCGCTAATGCTTGTGACTGATTTTGACCAGTATGCTCACATCCTTTTCAATTTATTTTCTTAGTCGATGCATTTCTATTTTTTGTATTTATATATATAACCTTTGTACTAGTAGAAATTATCCAATTACAACAGTGCCTTGTTCGTGCTCTGAATAGCATCTTTTATCTTTTAAAAGCAATGTGTCAGTTCTGTCAGTTGGTTTTCAACATGGTTACAATCCACTGGCTATTTACAAACCCTTGAATCTCTAAATATGCTTGTTAATGCTATGTCAGTGCCTGAAACAATGGAAGTGCCCTGCTTAAAGAATGAGTTTGCTTGGTTCAGTGAGATCCTGTAGTGACAAGATCTAAAAGAAACATCGGATGTATCTACTGAATGTAATGATTTGGCTTGGGAACCAAATAGCAGACTGGTTTGAAGTCACCATGTGTGGGAGTGGACCTCTTGCACGTACAACTGAATTGAAATCCTAGATCGTTGATTCACTGGGCATAAGGGTGACGTGGGGGAAAATTTGTAGGTCAGTTGAGTTTTCAAGGGGATGCTGCTTTTCATGGTTATCTGCAAACCGAAATAGTGTAAGTTGGAAATAAGCTTCCATCTGTAGCAGCTGCTTCCAAAAGTTCTATTAATATGTTGATGCACTATTCATGTTCAAATCCAGATTTGCTTAGTTTGGATGAATATGAGTTTCAGACTTTTATGATTCACTGTTAATGGAGCACGCCCCCTCCTTCGAATACGAGCTTGTCAGTTTCCTCTGATATCTCAAGCTATGACATCACAACAAGAAATATACGGTTTTGTTGTATGTGTTCGTGTGCTGAGACTGTTGTGTGTGTGACGCACTTGTGTGCATGTGCTGTGCGCGTGTGTGTGTGGGAGATAGATTATGGGTGATTGTGGGGGCTTGTATTTTTTTCCTACATTTATTTTATTTTAATGGGTACACTAAAGCCCCTAATTCATTCTATCTCAGAATAATTTTTAAATAATTTTTCATTTTTTTTCATTTTTAGGTAACACCACTCTCCCTAATTCATTATAGGTTAGATTAACTTATTTTCTAAAAAAATCTTAATTTTTAGGGTGACACAAATGCCCCTAATTCATTCTAGCTTAGATTTTTTTGTTTTTTTATGTAGTTTATGATTATGTGTAAGGGGAAAAAAGTGATTGTGGGTGTGTACATCCGCTTTACATTCTATAATTTAAACAAGTGTGTGTACGTTTATTAAAAATTTCTACACCCATATAGGGTAGTTTTTGCATATTATGGAACAGTGCAATTTCTACATAATATGTGTGTAATTTCTTTCTTTTTTGCACTTTTTCCTTTTTAGGCTGACACCAATGCCCCTAATTCATTTTATCTTAGATAACTTTATTATTATTATTATTATTATTATTATTATTATTATTATTATTATTATTATTATTATTTATAACCCCTATATAGTGTGCCAATAGCTTCAAATATTAGCCGGATATTCCTTCCCAGCCTCCTTGCGCTCTACCACAATGGCGACACTGACAGCTCGGGCATTAGCAGCCACATATAACAACAGCGGCTCTTTATCGACCGGAGCAGCAAGAACAGGTGGCTCGGCTAACTGCTTCTTTAAGTCCTCAAACGCCGCATTAGCAGCATCACTCCAGACAAAATTGTCTGTCTTTTTTATCATCTGATATAGAGGGATAGCCTTCTTCCCCAGTCGGCTGATAAACCGGCTCAGCGCTGCAATACGACCCGCCAGACGTTGAACATCGTTGACACACGTCGGTTTAGCCAGGGACGTAATAGCTTTGATTTTTTTTCGGATTAGCTTCAATGCCCCTGTTAGACATCAGAAAACCCAAGAGCTTGCCTGCCGGTACACAAAAAACACACTTGGCCGGATTAAGCATCATCTTGTAAACCCGAAGATTATCAAAAGTTTCCTTCAAATCATCTATTAATGTCTCCTCCTTCCTGGACTTCATCTACATAAGCATGAACATTGCGCCCAATCTGATTATGAAGACAATTCTGCACACAGCGCTGATAAGACGCCTGGGCACTCTTTAGCCCAAAGTGCATAGACACATAACAGAAGGCTCCAAAGGGAGTTATAAATGTTGTTTTCTCCTGGTCCTTAACTGCCATCTTGATCTGATGATAACCGGAGTAAGCATCCAGAAAGCTTAGACGCTCACAACCCGCCGTCGCATCAATAATCTGATTAATACGAGGGAGAGCAAAAGGATCCGTTGGACAAGCCTTGTTCAAATCTGTGTAGTCCACACACATACGCCAAGTGCCATTTTTCTTAAGTACTAGCACCGGATTAGCCAACCACTCTGGATGAAATACTTCAATTATGAATCCAGCCGCCAAGAGCCTGGCTACCTCCTCACCAATGGCCTTGCGTCTTTCTTCATTGAAGCGGCGAAGAAACTGCTTGACCGGTTTAAACTTGGGATCAACATTAAGAGTGTACACCTGGCATGTCAGAAGGTTTCCATGCAAAGATGTCCCGGTTCTCACGGATGAACTCGATGAGCGCGCTTTCCTATTTCGGATCCAAGTTAGCGCTGATGCTGAACTGCTTGGATGAATCGCCAGGAACAAAATCAACCAGCTTAGTCTCATCAGCTGATTTAAACTTCAAGGCCGGATCATGCTCTGTAGTTGGATTTTTCAAAGAGGTCATATCCGCCGGATCAACATTATCCTTGTAGAACTTCAACTCCTCTGTTGCACAAACCGACTTAGCATAGGCCGCATCACCTTCTTCACATTCCAACGCGATCTTACGGCTTCCATGTACCGTGATAGTCCCCTTATGACCCGGCATCTTGAGCTGCAGATAAACATAACAGGGCCTTGCCATGAACTTAGCATAAGCCGGCCACCCAAACAGGGCATGATATGGGCTCTTGATTTTCACCACCTCAAAAGTCAATGTCTCTGATCTTGAATCATGATCGTCTCCAAAAGCAACCTCCAGAGCTATCTTACCAACTGGATACGCCGATTTACCAGGCACCACACCATGGAAAACAGTGTTTGACGGTTTAAGATTTTTATCTGTCAACCCCATGCGCCGGAAGGTTTCATAATAAAGGATATTGATACTGCTCCCTCCATCCATGAGCACCTTGGTGAACTTATACCCTCCAACCTGAGGTGCCACCACCAATGCCAGATGACCCAGATTATCAACCCGGGGCGGATGATCCTCTCGACTCCACACGATGGCCTGCTCAAACCAGCGCAAGTAACGGGGCACCTCCGGTTCAACGGAGTTCACTGCCCTTTTATGAAGCTTCTGATTGCGCTTGCACAGGCTAGTGGTGAGGACATGATATTGCCCACTATGCAACTGCTTCGGGTTGCTCTGGTAACCCGACTGTTGCTGCTGTTGACTCCCCTGTTGATTATAACCCCCTGGTTGCCTTGACTGCCCTGATGGCCATAGCCGCTTTGATTACCTTGAAATCCTGAGCCAGAACTGCCTCCACCATAACCCGGCCCATGAGAACCGAGCCCTGAACCACCGGACGGTCCATGATCGTATTGGAAAAGATTCGAATTTTTGAACTCTCACATAATAAAGCAATCCTTCCAAAGGTGCGTAGCTGGCCTTTCATCCGTTCCGTGCCTTGGGCAAGGCTGATTTAACAGGCGCTCCAGATTGACACCTGATCCTCTACTCCGCAGGGGTGGCTTACCCTTACGACACTGACCATTATTCTGCGTGTTGGTGTTAGCCACAAAATCCAAATTGTTATCCGCTTTACGCATACCGTTGTTTCCATGGCCCGCCGGGTTATGTTGCTGCCCTTTGGTGTTGCCGCTCTTCTTTCCCTTTCCCGGCTTTTCATCATCAGACTCAGGGTCCTTGGTACTATCAGAGTCGGCATACTTAACCAAAGCTGCCATGAGCGTTTCCATGTCATTGCAGTGACGCTTGAGCCGTCCCAACTTCAACTTCAGAGGCGTGAACCGGCAATTGCCTTCCAACGTTAAGACTGCCGTGTCGGCATTGATGTGGTCCGATGAATGCAAGATTTCTGAAACCCGGCGCACCCAATGACTTGTCGATTCACCTTCTCCTTGGACACAGGCAGCTAAGTCCACAATTGACATGTGCTGCTTGCACGTGTCTTTGAAATTCCGGATGAACCGGGCCCTTAACTCGGCCCATGACCCAATAGAGTTAGCCGGCAAACTTTTCAGCCAAGTGCGAGCTGTTCCTTCCAACATCATGGTGAAATATTTAGCACACGCCGCATCATCCACATCCAGCATTTCCATTGCCATCTCATAACTTTCAACCCATGATTCGGGGGATAAATCGGCAGTGTAATTGGGCACTTTTCGAGGACCCTTGAAATCCTTGGGCAGCCGTACATTACATAAAGCCAGGGTGAGACACGACACCCCCAAAGAACTGGAGGTAACTCCTGGTTCCACCGAAGTTGTCGGACGAACGGGGGTGAGCTGACGGGTCGCATACTGCGCTGCTAACTCGGATTCTCGACGTTCTCTACACTGATCCACCACATCTTGAGCATTAGCGCCTCCACCGGCCGGGTTATGCCCTCGAGGCGGGTTACGGTTCCGCGCACTACTTGATACGGCCGGTTCATCCATATGCCTGCTATAACTCCGGCTTGGGCGGGGGTGGAATGAATCCTCTCGCGGCTGTACGAATAAGCCTGCTGCTGAGTCAAAGCTGTCTGAAGGAGCTCCCAAGCCCGTCGCATCTCAACTGCTACAGGGGACTCGCCTTCGACCGGGAGGGCTGCCAATCGTGAAGCGGCAGCGACTATGTTATCCAAGGGGTTGGAGTAATGACCTGGAGGCGTCGGTACATGCCGTGACGGGATATTCTGACGAGGCGGATCCGTTGCGCGTGGCTGGACCGGCGCCCCAGTTTCAGGTGCTTCTACCCGATTTACCACTGGCTGGTTGCTGGTTCCCGCTCCTGGCGTATTAAAAAGATTCCTAGCCTCATACCCGGAGGCAGGTGGGACCGGTACCTTCTCCTCATTACATCGTTTGATGCGTTCTGATCCAACATAAGCCCATAAGCCTGTGCATCCAACTCGGCCTGCTCTGCAACCATCCGGGTGTTTTCAGCTGCCAGACCTACCTTCGCTTGAGCTATCTGATCCTTCAACTTCGCAATTTCTGCGTTATGCTGATCCTGATCTGCCGGGTCAACTTCAGCGGCCAGCAGTGCTGCCAAAGCGTAGAATAAATCAGACAACACCTGAACCGGCGGCTACGTAGGGCCTCCTGCCCCAGCTGCTGTTGCCGCCGCTGAACCGGATATCATCGCTGCTGTGGTCGAAGAGTGTTGAGCTGACTGTGTACCGGCCATGAAGATTGAAGGAAATATGCCCTAGAGGCAATAATAAATTTATTATTTATTTCCTTATATCATGATAAATGTTTATTATTCATGCTAGAATTGTATTAACCGGAAACGTAATACTTGTGTGAATACATAGACAAATAGAGTGTCACTAGTATGCCTCTACTTGACTAGCTCGTTGATCAAACATGGTTATGTTTCCTAGCCATTGACATGGGTTGTCATTTGATTAACGGAATCACATCATTAGGAGAATGATGTGATTGACTTGACCCATTCCGTTAGCTTAGCACTCGATCGTATAGTATGTTGCTATTGCTTTGTTCATGACTTATACATGTTCCTATGACTATGAGATTATGCAACTCCCGTTTACCGGAGGAACACTTTGTGTGCTACCAAACGTCACAACATAACTGGGTGATTATAAAGGTGCTCTACAGGTGTCTCCGAAGGTACTTGTTGGGTTGGCGTATTTCAAGATTAGGATTTGTCACTCCGATTGTCGGAGAGGTATCTCTGGGCCCACTCGGTAATACACATCACTTAAGCCTTGCAAGCATTGCAACTAATGAGTTAATTGCGGGATGATGTATTACGGAACGAGTAAAGAGACTTGTCGGTAACGAGATTGAACTAGGTATTGAGATACCGACGATCGAATCTCGGGCAAGTAACATACTGATGACAAAGGGAACAACGTATGTTGTTATGCGGTCTGACCGATAAAGATCTTCGTAGAATATGTGGGAGCCAATATGAGCATCCAGGTTCCGCTATTGGTTATTTACCGGAGACATGTCTCGGTCATGTCTACATAGTTCTCGAACCCGTAGGGTCCGCACGCTTAACGTTTCGATGACAGTTATATTATGAGTTTATATGTTTTGATGTACCGAAGGTTGTTCGGAGTCCCGGATGTGATCACGGACATGACGAGGAGTCTCGAAATGGTCGAGACATGAAGATTGATATATTGGAAGCCTATATTTGGATATCGGAAGTGTTCCGGGTGAAATCGGGGTTTTACCGGAGTACCGGAGGGGTTACCGGAACCCCCCGGGGGTTAATGGGCCATAGTGGGCCTTAGTGGAGAAGAGGAGAGGCGGCCAGGGCTGGGCCGCACACCCCTCCCCCCTAGTCCGAATAGGACAAGGAGAGGGGGCGGCGCCCCCCTTTCCTTCTTCTCCTCCACCGCTTTCCCCTCCACTCCTAATCCAACAAGGAAAAGGGAGGGAGTCCTACTCCCGGTGGGAGTAGGACTCCTCCTGGCGCGCCTCCTCCTGGCCGGCCGCACCTCCCCCCTTGCTCCTTTATATACGGGGTCAGGGGGCACCCTAGAGACACAACAATTGATCGTTTGATCTTTTAGCCGTGTGTGGTGCCCCCCTCCACCATAGTCCACCTCGATAATACTGTAGCGGTGCTTAGGCGAAGCCCTGCGTCGGTAGAACATCATCATCATCACCATGCCGTCGTGCTGACGAAAATCTCCCTGAACACTCGGCTGGATCGGAGTTCGAGGGACGTCATCGGGCTGAACGTGTGCTGAACTCGGAGGTGTCGTGCCTTCGGTACTTGATCGGTCGGATCGTGAAGACGTACGACTACATCAACCGCGTTGTGCTAACGCTTCTGCTTTCGGTCTACAAGGGTACGTGGACAACACTCTCCCCTCCCGTTGCTATGCATCACCATGATCTTGCGTGTGCGTACGAATTTTTTTGAAATTACTACGTTCCCCAATAGTGGCATTCGAGCCAGGTTTTATGCGTAGATGTCATATGCACGAGTAGAACACAAGTGAGTTGTGGGCGATATAAGTCATACTGCTTACTAGCATGTCATACTTTGGTTCGGCGGTATTGTTGGATGAAGCGGCCCAGACCGACATTACGCGTATGCTTACGCGAGACTGGTTCTACCGACGTGCTTTGCACATAGGTGGCTGACGGGTGTCAGTTTCTCCAACTTTAGTTGAACCGAGTGTGGCTACGCCCGGTCCTTGCGAAGGTTAAAACAGCACCAACTTGACAAACTATTGTTGTGGTTTTGATGCGTAGGTAAGAACGGTTCTTGCTAAGCCCGTACCAGCCACGTAAAATTTGCAACAACAAAGTAGAGGAAGTCTAACTTGTTTTTGCAGGGCATGTTGTGATGTGATATGGTCAAGACATGATACTAAATTTTATTGTATGAGATGATCATGTTTTGTAACCGAGTTATCGGCAACTGGCAGGAGCCATATGGTTGTCGCTTTATTGTATGCAATGCAATCGCCCTGTAATGCTTTACTTTATCACTAAGCGGTATCGATAGTCGTAGAAGCATAAGATTGGCGAGACGACAACGATGCTACGATGGAGATCAAGGTGTCGCGCCGGTGACGATGGTGATCATGACGGTGCTTCGAAGATGGAGATCACAAGCACAAGATGATGATGGCCATATCATATCACATATATTGATTGCATGTGATGTTTATCTTTTATGCATCTTATCTTGCTTTGATTGACGGTAGCATTATAAGATGATCTCTCACTAAATTTCAAGATAAAAGTGTTCTCCCTGAGTATGCACCGTTGCCAAAGTTCGTCGTGCCCAGACACCACGTGATGATCGGGTGTGATAAGCTCTACGTCCATCTACAACGGGTGCAAGCCAGTTTTGCACACGCGGAATACTCAGGTTAAACTTGACGAGCCTAGCATATGCAGATATGGCCTCGGAACACTGAGACCGAAAGGTCGAGCGTGAATCATATAGTAGATATGATCAACGTAGTGATGTTCACCATTGAAAGCTACTCCATTTCACGTGATGATCGGTTATGGTTTAGTTGATTTGGATCACGTGATCACTTAGAGGATTAGAGAGATGTCTATCTAAGTGGGAGTTCTTAAGTAATATGATTAATTGAACTTAAATTTATTATGAACTTAGTACCTGATAGTATCTTGCTTGTCTATGATGATTGTAGATAGATGGCCCGTGCTGTTGTTCCGTTGAATTTTAATGCGTTCCTTGAGAAAGCAAAGTTGAAAGATGATGGTAGCAATTACACGGACTGGGTCCGTAACTTGAGGATTATCCTCATTGCTGCACAGAAGAATTACGTCCTGGAAGCACCGCTAGGTGCCAAACCTGCTACAGGAGCAACACCAGATGTTATGAATGTCTGGCAGAACAAAGCTGATGACTACTCGATAGTTCAGTGTGCCATGCTTTACGGCCTAGAACCGGGACTTCAACGACGTTTTGAACGTCATGGAGCATATGAGATGTTCCAGGAGTTGAAGTTCATATTTCAAGCAAATGCCTGGATTGAGAGATATGAAGTCTCCAATAAATTCTACAGTTGTAAGATGGAGCAGAATACTTCTGTCAGTGAGCACATACTCAAAATGTCTGGGTATAACAATCACTTGATTCAACTGGGAGTTAATCTTTCGGATGATAGAGTCATTGACAGAATTCTTCAATCACTGCCACCAAGCTACAAGAGCTTCATGATGAACTATAACATGCAAGGGATGGATAAGATGATTCCCGAGCTCTTCGCAATGCTAAAGGCCGCGGAGGTAGAAATCAAGAAGGAGCATCAAGTGTTGATGGTCAATAAGACCACCAGTTTCAAGAAAAAGGGCAAAGGAAAGAAGAAGGGGAACTTCAAGAAGAACAGCAAGCAAGTTGTTGCTCAAGAGAAGAACCCCAAGTCTGGACCTAAGCCTGAGACTGAGTGCTTCTACTACAAGCAGACTGGTCACTGGAAGCGGAACTGCCCCAAGTATTTGGCGGATAAGAAGGATGGCAAAGTGAACAAAGGTATATGTGATATACATGTTATTGATGTGTACCTTACCAGAGCTCGCAGTAGCACCTATATATTTGATACTGGTTCTGTTGCTAATATTTGCAACTCAAAACAGGGAATACGGATTAAGCGAACACTGGCCAAGGACGAGGTGATGATGTGCGTGGGAAACGGTTCCAAAGTCGATGTGATCGCCGTCGGCACGCTACCTCTACATCTACCTTCGGGATTAGTATTAGACCTAAATAATTGTTATTTGGTGCCAGCGTTGAGCATGAACATTATATCTGGATCTTGTTTGATGCGAGACGGTTATTCATTTAAATCAGAGAATAATGGTTGTTCTATTTATATGAGTAATATCTTTTATGGTCATGCACCCTTGAAGACTGGTCTATTTTTGATGAATCTCGATAGTAGTGATACACATATTCATAATGTTGAAGCCAAAAAATGCAGAGTTGATAATGATAGTGCAACTTATTTGTGGCACTGCCGTTTAGGTCATATCGGTGTAAAGCGCATGAAGAAACTCCATACTGATGGACTTTTGGAACCACTTGATTATGAATCACTTGGTACTTGCGAACCGTGCCTCATGGGCAAGATGACTAAAACGCCGTTCTCCGGAACTATGGAGAGAGCAACAGATTTGTTGGAAATCATACATACAGATGTATGTGGTCCGATGAATGTTGAGGCTCGTGGCGGATATCGTTATTTTCTCACCTTCACAGATGATTTGAGCAGATATGGGTATATCTACTTAATGAAACATAAGTCTGAAACATTTGAAAAGTTCAAAGAATTTCAGAGTGAAGTTGAAAATCATCGTAACAAGAAAATAAAGTTTCTACGATCTAATCGTGGAGGAGAATATTTGAGTTACGAGTTTGGTCTACATTTGAAACAATCCGGAATAGTTTCGCAACTCACGCCACTCGGAACACCACAGCGTAATGGTGTGTCCGAACATCGTAATCGTGCTTTACTAGATATGGTGCGATCTATGATGTCTCTTACTGATTTACCGCTATCGTTCTGGGGTTATGCTTTAGAGACGGCTGCATTCACGTTAAATAGGGCACCATCGAAATCCGTTGTGACGACGCCTTATGAACTGTGGTTTGACAAGAAACCAAAGTTGTCGTTTCTTAAAGTTTGGGGCTGCGATGCTTATGTGAAAAAGCTTCAACCTGATAAGCTCGAACCCAAATCGGAGAAATGTGTCTTCATAGGATACCCAAAGAAGACTGTTGGGTACACCTTCTATCACAGATCCGAAGGCAAGACATTCATTGCTAAGAATGGATCCTTTCTAGAGAAGGAGTTTCTCTCGAAAGAAGTGAGTGGGAGGAAAGTAGAACTTGATGAGGTAGCTGTACCTGCTCCCTTATTGGAAAGTAGTTCATTAAGAAACCGGTTCCTGTGACGCCTACACCAATTAGTGAGGAAGTTAATGATGATGATCATGGAACTTCAGATCAAGTTGTTACTGAACCTCGTAGGTCAACCAGAGTAAGATCCGCACCAGAGTGGTACAGTAATCATGTTCTGGAGGTTATGTTACTAGACCATGACGAACCTACGAACTATGAAGAAGCGATGGTGAGCCCAGATTCTGCAAAATGGCTTGAGGCCATGAAATCTGAGATGGGATCCATGTATGAGAACAAAGTGTGGACTTTGGTTGACTTGCCCGATGATCGGCAAGCCATTGAAAATAAATGGATCTCCAAGAAGAAGACTGACGCTGACGGTAATGTTACTGTCTATAAAGCTCGACTTATTGCGAAAGGTTTTCGACAAGTTCAAGGGATTGACTACGATGAGACCTTCTCACCCATAGCGATGCTTAAGTCTGTCTGAATCATGTTAGCAATTGCCGCATTTTATGATTATGAAATTTGGCAAATGGATGTCAAAACTGCATTCCTGAATGGATTTCTGGAAGAAGAATTGTATATGATGCAACCGGAAGGTTTTGTCGATCCAAAGGGAGCTAACAAAGTGTGCAAGCTCCAGCGATCCATTTATGGACTGGTGCAAGCCTCTCGGAGTTGGATTAAACACTTTGATAGTGTGATCAAAGCATTTGGTTTTGTACAGATTTTTGGAGAAGCCTGTATTTACAAGAAAGTGAGTGGGAGCTCTGTAGCATTTCTGATATTATATGTGGATGACATATTGCTGATTGGAAATGATATAGAATTTCTAGATAGTATAAAGGGATACTTGAATAAGAGTTTTTCAATGAAAGACCTCGGTGAAGCTGCTTATATATTGGGCATCAAGATCTATAGAGATAGATCAAGACCCTTAATTGGACTTTCACAAAGCACATACCTTGACAAAGTTTTGAAGAAGTTCAAAATGGATCAAGCAAAGAAAGGGTTCTTGCCTGTGTTACAAGGTGTGAAGTTGAGTAAGACTCAATGCCCGACCACTGCAGAAGATAGAGATGTTCCCTATGCTTTAGCCATAGGCTCTATCATGTATGCAATGCTGTGTACCAGACCTGATGTGTGCCTTGCTATAAGTCTAGCAGGGAGGTACCAAAGTAATCCAGGAGTGGATCACTGGACAACGGTCAAGAACATCCTGAAATACCTGAAAAGGACTAAGGATATGTTTCTCGTTTATGGAGGTGACAAAGAGCTCATCGTAAATGGTTACGTTGATGCAAGCTTTGACAGTGATCCGGACGATTCTAAATCGCAAACCGGATACGTGTTTACATTGAACGGTGGAGCTGTCAGTTGGTGCAGTTCTAAACAGAGCGTCGTGGCGGGATCTACGTGTGAAGCGGAGTACATAGCTGCTTCGGAAGCGGCAAATGAAGGAGTCTGGATGAAGGAGTTCATATCCGACCTAGGTGTCATACCTAGTGCATCGGGTCCAATGAAAATCTTTTGTGACAATACTGGTGCAATTGCCTTGGCGAAGGAATCCAGATTTCACAAGAGAACCAAGCACATCAAGAGACGCTTCAATTCCATCCGGGATTTAGTCCAGGTGGGAGACATAGAAATTTGCAAGATACATACGGATCTGAATGTTGCAGACCCGTTGACTAAGCCTCTTCCACGAGCAAAACATGATCAGCACCAAGGCTCCATGGGTGTTAGAATCATTACTATGTAATCTAGTTGACTCTAGTGCAAGTGGGAGACTGAAGGCAATATGCCCTAGAGGTATTATTTATTTCCTTATATCATGATAAATGTTTATTATTCATGCTAGAATTGTATTAACCGGAAATATAATACTTGTGTGAATACATAGACAAACAGAGTGTCACTAGTATGCCTCTACTTGACTAGCTCGTTGATCAAAGATGGTTATGTTTCCTAGCCATTGACATGGGTTGTCATTTGATTAACGGGATCACATCATTAGGAGAATGATGTGATTGACTTGACCCATTCCGTTAGCTTAGCACTCGATCGTATAGTATGTTGCTATTGCTTTCTTCATGACTTATACATGTTCCTATGACTATGAGATTATGCAACTCCCGTTTACCGGAGGAACACTTTGTGTGCTACCAAACGTCACAACGTAACTGGGTGATTATAAAGGTGCTCTACAGGTGTCTCCGAAGGTACTTGCTGGGTTGGCGTATTTCAAGATTAGGATTTGTCACTCCGATTGTCGGAGAGGTATCTCTGGGCCCACTCGGTAATACACATCACTTAAGCCTTGCAAGCATTGCAACTAATGAGTTAGTTGCGGGATGATGTATTACGGAACGAGTAAAGAGACTTGCCGGTAACGAGATTGAACTAGGTATTGAGATACCGACGATCGAATCTCGGGCAAGTAACATACCAATGACAAAGGGAACAACGTATGTTGTTCTGCGGTCTGACCGATAAAGATCTTCGTAGAATATGTGGGAGCCAATATGAGCATCCAGGTTCCGCTATTGGTTATTGACCGGAGACGTGTCTCGGTCATGTCTACATAGTTCTCGAACCCGTAGGGTCCGCACGCTTAACGTTTCGATGACAGTTATATTATGAGTTTATATGTTTTGATGTACCGAAGGTTGTTCGGAGTCCCGAATGTGATCACGGACATGACGAGGAGTCTCGAAATGGTTGAGACATGAAGATTGATATATTGGAAGCCTATATTTGGATATCGGAAGTGTTCCGGGTGAAATCGGGATTTTACCGGAGTACCGGAGGGGTTACCGGAACCCCCCGGGGGTTAATGGGCCATAGTGGGCCTTAGTGGAGAAGAGGAGAGGCGGCTAGGGCAGGGCCGCGCTCCCCTCCCCCCCTAGTCCGAATAGGACAAGGAGAGGGGGGCGGCGCCCCCCTTTCCTTCTTCTCCTCCACCTCTTTCCCCCTCTTCTCCTAATCCAACAAGGAAAAGGGAGGGAGTCCTACTCCCGGTGGGAGTAGGACTCATCCTGGCGTGCCCCCTCCTGGCCGGCCGCACCTCCCTCCTTGCTCCTTTATATACGGGGGCAAGGGGGCACCCTAGAGACACAACAATTGATCGTTTGATCTTTTAGCCGTGTGCGGTGCCCCCCTCCACCATAGTCCACCTCGATAATACTGTAGCAGTGCTTAGGCGAAGCCCTGCGTCGGTAGAACATCATCATCGTCACCACGCCGTCGTGCTGACGGAACTCTCCCTCAACACTCGGCTGGATCGGAGTTCGAGGGACGTCATCGGGCTGAACGTGTGCTGAACTCGGAGGTGTCGTGCGTTCGGTACTTGATCGGTCGGATCGTGAAGACGTACGACTACATCAACCGCGTTGTGCTAACGCTTCCGCTTTCGGTCTACAAGGGTACGTGGACAACACTCTCCCCTCTCGTTGTTATGCATCACCATGATCTTGCGTGTGCGTAGGAAATTTTTTGAAATTACTACGTTCCCCAACAAAGATCGCAACTCGGCTCGGCGGATCAAGGGGGTCCATAATACTGTCGCCGTCGGAACAGCCCCCAAACCGGCCATCTTGCAGTTGGTACAATGACTCGGTCTCTCCGGTAGATGACTCGTCATCAGAGTAAACGACGGTTTCACCACCAGACACCGATCTATCCTCAGATTCCGCTCCGTGGATGACTCCCACGAAGGCACGCTTCACGGCGGGCCGAATCCGGGCAGGTCTTGCACGCTGAGCCGTTTCGACGAGGTCGGTGCAGATGTCTGGCTCAGGGCCCGGTTCGCCAATCTTGCCAATGAAAACATGAATGCCGCCGAAGGGGACCCGGTATCCGTACTCAATTGAGCCGGCCTCGGGGCCCCAGCCTGCGTCGTCGATGTAGAGCTTGCCGCGATGACTCTTGGTCATCCGGCCCACAGCGTATCCCTTGAGCCCTTCGAAGCTGCCCTCTAAGAACTTGAAACCATCGTGCGATAGCCCCACCACTACAATGATTCGGGTCTATTGCAACAAAATCGTTCGTCACGGCAGATGTCCTAGTGGAAGGACTTAGTCGTGGAGCCATCGCGACGGGTTAGCTTAAAGGGGTTAAAGCGGACAAAGGACGCAGGGAGTTTATACTAGTTCGGCCCCTTGCGGTGAAGCTAGAGGCCTAATCCAGTTGATGTGGAATTGCTAGGGTTTCGATGACCAGGGAGCGAATCCGCTATGCCTGGCTCTTGAACTGTTGTTTGTTGTTCCTAAACCGCCGCCGGGTCGTCCCTTTATATACACAGGTTGACGCCCGGCGGTTTACAGAATCCCGAGGCTGGCTCATCAACCTGTCCGGCTCGGTTTCTACCCTTTCTTAACTTGTGTTGTAAGACTATGGGCCCTAATCCGCCTTTGGGCCCTGGGCCCCCGTGTTAGATCTCCTCTGTAAAGTGCCATACTCCTTGTCTTCATGGGCTTCAAATATGATTAACTCCTTATGGGCATAACCCGGCCCCTCCAGGCCGGTTTATATTCAGTAGTAATATCCCCAACACATAGGATTCTTGCACGTTTTTAACTGAAGCCCCAACTCTATTATCTCATGCTTATCTGATTCTCTCATAAAAAAGAGACTAGAACAATCTGGATGCTAGAGAGGTAAGAACCAAGTTGGATCTTGTCCAATACGATTCTAGGAAAGGAAATATATATTCAAATGTATTTTTCATGCTTTTATATATTTCAATGACGGGCAAAGCATGCACAATTCACTAGTATTATTATTAGTGTTATTGTGTTTTTAGATTATGATTATCTGTAATGGGAAGAAAAGTAATTATGCGTACTGTACGTCCCCTTTGTCGTTGCTATTTTTAACCAAGTGCACGACCACATATGTGAATTAACCATAGACATTATATACAAACTTTCTTTTTGGAAAAGGTTGTGCAAGTCTACATAGTAAAAGAAAAACTAGTAACACGTAGCAAAGAAAAGGTGACTTACACCAAAAAAGTGACTTATACCAAAAAATCATCTGAATTGGACCCATTATTTACGCTTTGAATACTTTTTTTTGTTTCCATTTTTTAATGTTTTTTTAGTAACACAATTTTCATGGTAATTTCTTCTTTAGTAGGCTTTTATACTTTGCATAATTTTTGAAGTAACACTGCTTCTAGAATTCTTTCTTCCCTAGACTATTTTTTCTTCATCGGATTTTCACATTCTTGTTTTGGGTAACACCATTTACATGATTATTTATTCCTTAGATTGCAATTCAGTCTTCTTTGTTCATTTCTAGATTAAAAATGTTCTTTGCACAAACTCGTTGTGTTGATCTTACTTCCACATCTTAAAATGCATGGTGTAAAATGTTAAAGAAATTTGATATAACCAATGCAATTTATTGATTCTAGTTAAAAGACTTGGCATGATGATGGTTGCTAAATATAGTAGACTAGAATTTGGATTTTAGTATCCTCCTTTTCCCCTCTATTATTTTCTTATATATTATTATGTATTTGTGTGAAAGCAAATATAACTGTCAAAGCGAAGCATACATATACATGGTGATGCTTATGCAAGTGCTTTGCATGTAAAATGCGGGCGCATGCACAATTAACTAGTTATAGCCACCTGCTAGATGATATGTAGTACTACTGTCTAGCACTACTAGTACGTCTCTCTCAAGAAAAAAGACAAAAAAAACTACTACTAACACCATCCATCTGGTTTTTTTTTAGCAACACCAGCCATCTAGTTATTTGATGGCTTTTGATGGAGTGGGCTTAGATGATGTTTAGTAGTACTAGTATTTTTTTCTTGTTGGTCTTTGGGCTTTGACCGCCTTGCTACTAATTACTCCTACTAAACAGTATAACAGCTACCTACGCGCACTCACAGCGACTCACAGCGATTCAATAAGTATACCGTTGGATCCATCAACAAACGCACCAGATCAGGTCGTCCGCAGCGCCCACTTGTGCCTCACCCGACGCAAAACCCGCTGTGCGAAACAGCCTGCAAATGTAACCGGGGCCACTGCTCCGCAAACCGTCCTGGGAGGTCTCTCGTGCACTGGGCCGTGGCACCTGACCAATAGATTGGACGGCCCAATATAAACCTCACTCCAGAGTTGTAATTCCATCCCTGTTTGTCTCCCAAAAAAAAATCCCTGTTTGTCTCAAAAAAATAATCCCTGTTTGCGACCTCAGATCACCGGCGGCAGATTCATGGCGATGGAACTCCGCTGCCCCCTTCCGTAATTGTTGCTGGTTGTGGAGGTCCATACTCCCTGTTTGCCTCGATCTCTCAAAATATATTGAGGTTTTCTACCACAGCGGTAGCGCTGGAAATCTCGCAGCGCGGACTGTCAACGGTCCGTTTTGACAGCCACCAACCCTAGGCCCGGCGGTGGCGACAGATCTTTAGGCGTGTCCTCCATTTGACGGCAACCCGTCCGCCGACGTTGACATCCTACTTTCATCGTTACCCGGGACAGGAGTGCAACAATACTTCCCGACTCACCTACCTTGTTGGTGGGCTGCTGTTTGCTGGATGTTCTTTCATATCACTCAAGCGTTGTGTTCCATTCTGAACTCTAGCACGTAAGAAGGGGCAAGAGATTTGCTGCAAATTCGTGGTTCAAATTATGTCATTTAAAATCCTTACAGCACATCTAATTCTATGATCGCAGGAAAGCGATTTATTCATGGGCCTTCCCCGTGTAATTGGTCTCTGATCGCCCAAGATTCAGGCTCATCAGTCATGGAAATTCCACATCATCAAGGCATGATTTGACCGATTCTCTAAATTCTCAGGCCAATATATTTCCATCTAGCCTTCGAGGGTGTCCCCATAGGTCATAGAGTAAGGATCATGTTTCTTACATGTACGCCTAGACTAATATCATCTACCTAAGCATTACCATTTATGCTTGCCGATTTTAACTTGAAGCTTAAGATGTTACACCCTTAATAAAGATACAAGAACTAAATATAAGCTGTCTAGGAATGTTTACGGGCTTTATGAGTTTATACCAAATAATCTCCAAGCATTTAAGATGAAACGAACACAACCATTAGTCATTGCAGTTGTATTCCATTTCCATTTTGATATTAATAATATTACATACATTGATCTCTCCATTGTGTTAGACAGGATGGATTTGATGCTATCACATACACTAAACTTTTGGATTTTTCAATGTCGATAGAGATGCTAGACTTTTTAGTTTTAGGTGTCTTGCTAAACCATGCTGCTTTGCACTTAGCATGTGCACTCGCCTATCTAAGCTTTGTTGTCCATTTATTCTATGCTCCCCACCATACCAATCAATTTGACAATGTGTGCATGGGTGGGTGAATTCATGTTACACTATAAATTCATTTTATTGGTAGGTACTTAAATCATCACATATTACAAAACATATCTAAACCATCGTGGCATTACCAAGTATAAGTATATTCCTTTGCTAAGATACATGGGCACGGCAACGTGCCTTTATGGTCTAGTCATTACTGAAACAACGCAAGTCTCAGCCAACACAGGACAAATAGCTGAACGCTTCAATGATGTACCTTCGATGTGAATCCAACGGTTCATAGAGGAATCGACTGAAACAAATATATTTTTCAGGCACCTGAGCCATAGGTGCCCCATAAATATATTTTCTATATGATTCCTAGATCATCAGAATGATGTTTGGTAGATAAAAGTCGCATTTTGATTCCCAGCTAAATATGCAAAAGGCCGGATAATGCAAACATGAATGAATATGGTGAAATATGAGAGGATATATATTGAGCCCTACATTGCCGAGGAAACTTGACTAGCATGTGACAAGTATGATACTCCCTCCATAAACTAATATAGGATCTTTTAGATCACTACTCAGAGGGAGTACCATGTAAAATGTGCAATTCACGACCCGTGTTGGCAATTAGCTTATTGTTTTTGGGAGCAAATTTTTTTTCTTTCTAGAATACACACAAGCGTGTATATCATTTATTAAAGGAGAGGGGGAAGAGCCCCATCCACGAATGTCTTACATGTGGTTACACAATGACACTACCTCCACCGTTGGGTGCAAAAACCTATCCATCCATGTAGTGTATGATAGGATTTGTCCATGGTTGCCGCACTATCCGGTAACCTTCCTTACGCTTGATTATATAGTAGCTAACTAAAAACCAAAGTTTCAAACAAGGACATACTTCTAAAGTACTTGTCGAAATACACAGAAAGTAAACGCACACATGCTTATAAGTTATTTATAGAGATGCTGGTGTTATAAAGTGTTCCAACTAGCATTCTTAGAAATATAGAATACAAAAATCAATTTAAACTTCAAAATGCGCAAAAAGAGGCATGCGCACTCAAAAAGTAATCCCTTCCAAATGATTAGGGGGGGCAAGCCATTAATTAATATTAATAACCTGCATGTATGCTGTTAGTTGCACAACCGACGTCGTTGTAGGTCAAATACTTCAATTAAGACAACCGTCAAATTCTCTATTGAAATCAACTGGTACTAGGACAGGCATGCAACTAATGCATGTCAACCAGTACGCCTACACAATATTTGAACGATTAGCTGTGTTGCTCCCCATGTTCATAGACAAAAAAAACTGTTTAATATACTTGTGATTATTGACTCCAAATATTCCACAAATCCCTTATTTTATTTATATTTCGTAATTGATTAGTAGTTACATACATCTGTCCTAAACTCCTAATACATCCAATACATTGCACATCAAAGGTGTCTTTTCTTACAAAAGAAGAAGAAACGGACATGTCAGCACGATGGGCTGCTTGTGATCTCCAAGGAACGTTTTGTGAAGTTGTGTGATTAGCACAACACAATTTTTAGCTTGTGCAACCCATGTTCACCTGCAAGACAAGTTTTATGTATCTGGACACGTTTTATTGTTAGATACATTCGTATCTAGACAAATCTAAGATAAGAATTTGGGACCGAGGTAATACTAATTTTTAGAGATGCGGGTATTCTAAAGTGTTTTAGCTAGCGTACAGTATGACTTAAGGAAACATCAACGAAAACTTCAAAATGCAGGGAGAACGAAAAAACAAGTGAATTTTGCTCCATATTATTAGGATAAAGAAAGCAGCAATTAATAATGAGCTTGCATGTATTAATAACAAAATAGCACAAAGGACGTCATTCTAGGTCAATTACTTCAATCATCACAACCGTCAAATCATCTAGTATAGAAATTCACCTGCACTAGGATAGGCATGCAACTGATGTCAACGCCTACACAATTCCGAATGATTAGCTGTGTTGCTACCCATGTTCATAGACAACAACCAGCTAATATTCTTGTGATAATTGACCTCCAAATATTCCTCAAATCCCTTACGTCAATTTAAATGTCCAAGATGATTGATCCTTACATGCATCTGTAACCTGTACGTGTCTATAAATACATCCAATGCCTTGCACATCACATCATCTGCCGGCATACATTCTTTCAGGCACATTTTCCACCCATTTGATACTATCCCTTGTTGTTTAGCGTAGAACTTCAGGAAGCTGGGCAAGATGGTGAAGCTGACATGCGTGCAGCTGCTCATGGTGGCCTTCCAGGCTACGCTCATCACCATGTCATCTGCAGAATTGCCCTACAATTTCTACAGTTCGTCGTGCTCCAACGCCGAGGAAACAATCAAGAATACCGTCTACAACTTGATCGACGGCAACCCAAGTATTGCTGCGGCCTTAATTCGCATGCACTTCCACGATTGCTTTGTAATGGTACGTAATCAATTTCTGGTTTTCATAACTTTAACATTTCCTTCTTCCTTTCTTTCTTATTATTATTGCTTTGTGTTATATATGAACATCCCAATATACCATTGCTTCAAGATGATATAATTTCCATTTATTATAACATGACTGAAAATAGTTCTACAATGTCTACACTTAGTTTAACTTTTTATATGTTTTTGCGTTGAGCTAACAACTTTGGCCGTTGATGTCACTAGGGTTGTGACGCTTCCATCCTTCTGGACTCCTCGAACGCCAACCCCCAGCCGGAAAAGTCAGCCATTCCCTTGGCTGGGTATGAGGCCGTCGACAAGATCAAGGCGGCCGTCGAGGCCGTGTGTCCTTTGACGGTCTCCTGCGCCGATGTCCTCGCCTTCGCCGCACGCGACTCTGTCAGTAAATCCGCCGGTTTCTCCTACCACGTCCGCTCCGGGAGGCGTGACGGCAATGTGTCGAAAGCCTTCTCCGTCGTCACGAACATGCCGTCGCCTTTCTTCGGAATCGAGGACCTTGTCGGCAGCTTCACCCGGAAGGGGCTCAATGTTGATGACCTCGTGGCTCTCTCCGGCGCGCACTCCATCGGTGTGGCACACTGCTCCGGCTTCACCAACCGGCTGTACCCTGAGGTGGACACGACAATGGACTCCGCATACGCCACAGACCTAAAGAGGACGTGCCCAGCACCGGTGCGTGGTGCGCCGGACCCGGTGGTGAACAACAGCGCGGTGGCGCCGACGACACTGAGCAACCAGTTCTTCAAGAACGCTGTCGCTAGGCGAGTGTTGTTCACGTCGGACGCGGCGCTGCTCACCCGCAACGACACAGCGGCGAAGGTGCAGGAAAACGCTGCGGACTCCTTGTTGTGGAAGGTGCGGTTTGCGGCGTCGATGGTGAAGATGGGAAACATCGAAGTGCTTACAGGGACGAATGGGCAGGTCAGGAAGTTCTGCCGTACCATAAACAGCTAAATTGTTAAGACACACTTAGATTTGGTGATTTTTCTTATGTGCCTCATTTTGCACTGCATTCAAGATTTCTCCTTGTGACTGCCGGTCAGTTACTGCGGTATTTTGGTTAGATGATTCACATGTAAAACTACTTTTCTGGTTTTTTTTAACCTCAAAGAACGAATTTTTACATAGCTAGAAAAGGTGCGCTTTTTTAATTGCCGTTGATTTCCTGTCTATTTGGATAAGTTCTTTCGAAGTCCGCGGTTGTGTTTGATACTTTAAATCTTATTTAACTACTCCCACCGTTCGTAATATAAGACGTTTTTTGACACTACACTAGTGTCAAAAAACGTCTTATATTATAGGATGGAGGGAGTAGTATATAATCAAGTATTGGAAGATTACTGAGATAGACAAACCATGGACACGCCGCTGCTCACCTGCTGTGACATGCCAGCGATTGTAGCTGAAAGCACTGCTGACTCAACGACGTGGAAGGTGTGGTTTGCGGCGTCAATGGTCAAGATGGTAAACATCAAGGTGCTCACGGGGATGAAGGGGCGGAAAGGTCTGTCGTGCCATAAACAGCTAAATCATAAAGGCTCCCAAATTACTTTATATATGTATATGTGAACGTTTGGCGAACTATGGACCCTGATAAGTGCTACACGTCAGGTACGAGCACATGGCAACTCCAAATGTTTTTTATGGCAAAATATTGACGTGAGGATGGTAACTTTAGTTGTCAAGAATGACAACTTTCATGCTTCAGTTTAATTTTTACAGAAACTTGTTGTGTGTCACTGAAATTTGTCACCCTTGAGTGACTGGAATTGCCATGGCAAGGCCGGAGTGCCACACACCTGACGTGTGGCACTTATCATTTGGGTTTTTCTATTGCCGTTAACTTTCTGTGTATTTGGGTAAGTACTTTTGAAGTTTTCATCTATTTGATACTTTGAATTTTATTTAGCTAATATATAATCAAGTCTAAGGAAGATTATCCGAATAGTGTGGCAGACCATGGACAAAGTCCTGTCACATGCTTCCCGGATGATAGGTTTTTGCATCCAGAAATAACAATCTTATTTGAAATATAGCTCATGAGGCATGCATGTTACTCGTTGTCATACATGCCACATGCTTGTCAAGTTTCTTCGATGGTGTTGGGCTCAATATATACCCTCTATATTTCACCTTATTCATTCATGTTTGCACTATCCTGCCCTCTGCTTATTTAACCGGGGATCGAAATACCAGGTTTATCTACCAAACAACATCTTGATGGTCTAGGTATCATATCCACAATACAATTTTTGTTGTATGATGGTGCAAGTTGAGATATTAGAGAGAACTTACAAGCTCATTCATTCCGTTTCCTTCTGTGGTCTCTTGCTTTGAATGAGTTTTAAAACCTTTGAACCTCAAAGACATCCAGTCATTTAGTTTGTCTAGAAATTGATCTGACAAATATTAGTTGTGCATGGTAACTTTTCCTCTATGAGTAGGTTCAGTTGATATATGAAATCGAGCGCTTGTGCAATGCATGATATGTTACCAATTATTCGCTAGGACGTCGTAGTTGTCTGCATTCATTAATCCATAATAGGTTTGGCTGAGATCTTGGATGAAGCCTCATCGGACAGATCACTAGTAGAAAACAAGGCTTTGGTCACAGCGCAATATTCACATTAGTCCCGGTTGCATTACGAACCGGGACTAATGTGAGCATTAGTCCCGGTTCAAGCGGCTGAAGGCATTAGTCCCGGTTTGAGACATGAACCGGGACAAAAGGGCATCGCACCCTTTAGTCCCGGTTCGTGTCTCAAACCGGGACTAAAGATTAGACCTTTAGTCCCGGTTTGAGACACGAACCGGGACTAAAGGGCCCATTTCTCAAACTCTACCCCCCCCCCCCCCCTATCGCCATTTCAGTTTTGAAAAAAACAGAAGAAAATGATAAAATCTTCAAAAAATAAAATCCTTCGAGATGTAGTTATATTACTACATCTACTAGTTAGGAAAATAAAAAAACTTAAATTTGGACATGTTTTGTAAAAAAGTGTCATGAAAAAGTAAAACGGCTATAACTTTTGCATACGATGTTGGAAAAAACGTATAATATATCAAAATATTCAGAACGAAAATCTGCATCCGATTTTGACTGCCTATGGCATGTTTGCAAATTTTTAGAATCCTCAAATTCCAAAAGAAAAAAAAGATATGCTCAAATTTCAGTTTTTTTGAATTTTGGTTAAATCTGGTCAAACTACTTATTCAAGAAGTATTAGTGTTACTAAATAATTATTCAAGAATATTAGTGTTACTAAATAATTATTTCAATTTTTTTGAATTTTTGTCAAATCTGGTCAAACTGTGGTCAAACTATCGTCAAACTACTTACTCAAGAAATATTAGTATTACTAAATAATTATTCAAGAATATTAGTGTTACTAAATAATTATTTCAATTTTTTGAATTTTGGTCAAATCTGGTCAAACTGTGGTCAAACTACTTACTCAAGAAATATTAGTGTTACTAAATAATTATTATTTTTTAGAATAATAGTTTCAAACTCAAACAGTGTAACGTGTGACTTCATGCTCAAGCTAAACTCCTGAGGGTTAATAGGATTGACATCTTACTATTGTCAGGAAAACAACAAGTGCAGACTTCGAAACGAGGGGGAATAGAACCCGGAAGTTAATGGGTGACCGTCCGGGAAGTTAGATGATTTGGAATGATGAGGGGTGATTAGAGATTAGAGGTTAAATTAAGCAGTGATGAGGGGTGATTAGAGATTAAAATAATTCAGAAATTTGAAAATCGGCAAAAAGATTCAAAAAAGAAATTCAAAACTTTCCCAACCGGGACTAAAGGTGGACCTCCAGGCAGCGGCCACGTGGGGGGCCTTTAGTACCGACCCTTTAGTCTCAGTTCCAGAACCGAGACTAAAGGCCCTCTAGAACCGGGATAAATGGCCCTTTTTTCTACTAGTGGATATATGAGATTTAGATTATATTATGCATACACATTAAATGGTTTGAGCCGGTCAAGTAAAAGAAGGAGAACACATCCGACATTTGTATTCAGAAGAAATAAATGAGAGCAAAGCAAATGTGAAAAAATGTGACTTTGTACATTTTCGTATGAGATTTAACCGATGAGGGTATTAAACTCCACACACTTATGATTTGTGCTCGCTGGGATCATGAGAGTTGGTTGCTAACCTCATTGTTAAACATATTTCAACTCTCTGTCTCTCAGCTTCACTTCACGGTACCAAAACTGTGATACATACTACATGCAAGTACATTTCTGTCACATAGCTTCAGGTGCCACAAATAGTTCTGACAAGAATTACGTGAATTTTGATCCGTTGCACTAGATTCTGCTAATGTGCAGTTCATTAGTTCAGATTGGTGGACATTGTATCGTTTACCGAGAGAAAAAGTAGTCACGCCACAGACAGGCGACTTCCTTTTGCTCTGTTTTTTTTAGCCTATGCGAGCAAAGTATTTCTAATTACATCCGTAGGCGTGAGACAAATTTTCCTAAATACCCAAGAGTTCTTTGAATCACAGATTTCCAGAGGATTAGTAGGGTCATGAAGGTTTGCAAAGATGCTCGAAGGTGTGGTTATAGTTTAAAGCTCCAGATGATTTTGATGCCCTCCAGATAGTCCGGGCATTTGGGAAGAGCAAGAAGAGGTGGGCGCAGTCTTCATGTGCTTGCAAGCATAGGGGGCAGTTCGCGGAGTCAACAATCTTCTTCTTGACTAAAGTTTTGCTCGTGTTTAATCTCTCATGTAGGAGTAGCCATCCAAGAACCTTGATCTTGTTTGGGACATTGGAGGACCTGACCTGAGGCAGTGCGGGATCATCATCGATTGGTACATTGTAGAGCAAGCATTTTTGTTGACAAGCTTTTGCCACCAACCAGAGTTCTTCTATCTTGCTGATGTTTTTTTTTTTTTTTTGAGAAACTATCTATCTTTCTGATGTTGAGGAGCATTCCCAGTAGTAAAACACGTACCGCAGCAAGTTCCTCTATAGCAATAGAGGTTAGTCTATTACGCAGGGCAGAGCCGATCTCTTCATGCATAATCTCATTTACAAAAGCATATTGTATGAGGTGGTGTGAGTAAAGTGTTGGGAAAGCAGTGGCCATTTGGTGTCACTAACGGGCGGGAGGGCTTCGAAAAGTTGTTGTTGGAGTATAATGTCCAACCCTCTCCCATAGATCGGTTTTTTGATTTCATTGGCTAGAGCATGCACTTCTACATGGTATCAGAGCCAAGAGGTCTTGAGTTCAAGACCCGGCTGGGGCAATTAAGTTACAGCCCACTTTCGGTCCACGTTTAGGCCTGAGGGGGCCACACGTGAGGGGGAGTGTTGACGTATAAAAGTATTGCCTAGTCTCTTCCATCAGATCGGTCTGATGGATGAACTGGTTAGGTGCATAAACTTACAACCAAGAGGTTCAAGGCTCAAAACTCAGTAAACGCAATAAATAATTGCGTCCTGCCCCCGCTTTCGCTGCCCACATCATAAACCCCAAACTGGCTAGAGCATGCACTTCTACACTTGTAGTCCAAGACCTGGCGCTGTACGAGGAGATTTTGCGAGGAGCTTAGGGTAACTCCAATGCGCCGACCCATTTGGTCCGGTTGTGTCTGTTTGGGTCCACGAGTCTAAAAACCACGGCCCAACATGAGGACACAAACGCAAATTATGTCATTCACGTGTACGTGTGGATGCATTTCCGCAACAAATTTGGGCCCCATTGCGTCCATATGGACATGGGATGAACGCGCCGCGCGTCCACTTGGTGTCCACCTCGGGCCCGCACGTCGGCCCTCGAACTACGTCCCATCAGTCCTATGTAATTCACGCGTACGCTCGGGCAGGCAAACCAGTCCATGTGCATCCTTTTTAATGCCACGTGTGCGGTGGGGGCGCCCAGTCCACTTCCTCCCCAATCCTCTTTTTCCTCTTGCCCCCAAGCTGCCGGACACCAACCCTAGCTCGTCACCCACCATGAAGCCTGGCAAGCATGGCCACGAGGCCAGCAACTCGTGAGGGCACCGTGACTCGCCCTACGTAACCATGGCGCCGCCAGGTACTAAGTCGCGAGCACGCTTTCGCCTATACGTGTTGGTCCACCTCTGACGGTACTGCCGGGAGCACGGTGTGCCGGTGTCGTGGCCCAATGTCAACCTACCACATGGGTGGCATCTCAACCCCGACAGTGTGCCGATGCCGGCGATGCTGGTCTCAGGCCACATGCGGTTGGCGGAGATCCACGGTCGTCGTACTCACCTCCCGATCGGGTTCCATCATGACTCAACGTACACGATGGACTCACCAAACTGGGTTGCGTGGTTCGCCATCGAGTGCGCCCCGTGCACCACAGCGCGCTCTCTGCTCCACCTCCACCGTCGTCGTGCTAAAGGAGGAGGATCAGGGGTCCTACATTGCGGCCCTCGAGGAGGCCACAAGGTTGGCCATTGAGGAGTTCGAGCGCTAGGAGCTGGCCAGGTGGCCTTGCCTTGCGTAGATGCTAGCCGAATCGGCGGCCGGAGTGGACGCCAACACACCCCCACCGCCACCAGCATCGCCCGCGCCTAAGCATGTGGAGCCATGGCATTCGTTTTCGTGGACGAGCATGGGGCGTGTATGTGTCGTGCTGGCCCGTGTTGGTGGAAACCCTTGACTAGCGAGGCCGGTCACGATGTTGGCAGGGCCCGTGGCGCCGTTCTTCTTGTGTGTGGGTGACATCGAGACCTACACCCGGCCCTCCGCCTCTTGGTCCCGGGCGAAAGCCTAGAATCTTCGGATTGGGCATCGACGTCCCTTACTTCTTGAAGGCGACGCCTTGGGAGCTCTTCGTGGTTAGGGGCTCGGTGCAGTGGTTGTCTGCCGGTCTTCCGTAGTGTCCTTACTCCGCAGCTGCGATGGGCTTTTGGGTCTTGGCCGGAGACAGTGGGTTTCCTTCAGAGGTGAGGTCGCCACGGCCGTTGTCCTTTCCCCGGCAACTGGTTAGCCTGTCCATGCGTGCACGGGGGTGAGCTGCTCTCCCTGCCGACGGGACGGCGTCCTTCGATCCAGGACGAGAGGGTAGGAGTGCCCTCTTCGAAGGCAGCGACGGGGCAACAGGTTTGGCCTTGGGAGGGACAGAGCGTGGCTTTCCTTCGACGGCGAATAGCTCCCTTGTCGCAGGCGTTGATGACATGATCTGAGGCTGTCGTGGGCTCAGATGTCCTATGGGTCCTTCGGAGGTCGTTAGTCGTTCCATAGTGTTGTGTATCATGTCGTTTTATTTTCCGTTTCTTGTTGTATTGCCAATTGTAATGTGTGGTTTGCTTTATATATAAAGCGGGGCAAAAGCCTTTTTTCGGTAAGGGACTATGGCAACATAGTGATGCTATTGAGGAGGCGGCAGATCAGGTGGTTCGGGTTTAGGCTGTTGTCGGGATCACATGATTCTTTGCGGAAAGCGTCAGCCATCTCGTCAGGAAACGCGAGGAGTGTAGCGAGAGTTTGCGGCCCAAAAGAAGTGGGTGATGGGTGGGATGTGGCACCAACTTGAAGGTAAAAAGTTTTGCCTGGTGATTAGAGGTTGTTGAATCGACAGAGAAGCAGTAGTTCAGCCGGTCAAGCTTCACCACGGCGAAGCATGGTGCAGACCCGCCAAGAGTTGCCTGAAGCAGAGCAACTACTAGGGTCGCGTGTAGCCAGAGAGAGGTGGAGGTGAAGGAGATGCATAGCCGAGCAGAGCAGGAGGAGGAACGCCAGAGTTGTTCTTTGGAGTCCTTCCCAACAGTGTTCCCCATCCGCAAGGTGGTCCGGAGCGCAACCTGCGCAGATCGAAAGCAGTTGGTTCCATGGCAGAAGGGCAGAGATGGATCCTCGTCGGAGGTGGTGGTGATGAGGAGCGGCGTGTTGGCACCAGCGGTGGAGGTGTCGGGGGCGGCGGAGGAGCGCTCCCGGAGAGGGGGGAGAGACAGCCTCCATCCAAATTTTGTTACTCACATCAACTGGAAAATACCGTGATTCCCTTCATGATGTTGCTATTTGCAGGGGCATGCCATGGCAGTCTCATGTTCTGTTTGTTTTCCATTCACACTTATAATACCGTTTGTTCTGGTGGAAATTTCAACCTCTGCCTGACTATATCTTTGCTGCAACTTTGCCCCAATTTCAATCTCATTTAGACTAGGCCCACGCACCGCCTGAGAAATTAAGTTTTGGTTTGCAGAAGGCAACTTCATACAACATACATGAATTTTTTTTCTCAAACAAAAACAACAGAAGAAGAAAGAAGAACATCCAGCTAACGCATCATCGTCGCGGCACAACGTCAAGATAAATCTAGACGCGAGCCATCACCATTCTAGTATGAAATTTCTAATTATTTCGCAACAGTTGTAGTATGATAGTGGCACACCGGACCATACAAATACAAGCGTGCTACATGATCAAGTCTAAGGCAAGGCAGATCAACCAGGCTATGAGATGGCCCTCGGCAATGCCAGCATGCACAGCAATAATCCTCGGTTATATCCTACGGGGACGGACAGTTCGGTCCAGATTTATTTCTTATCAGTATCAGCGACAACAAGGGGCGACAGCAACCGCCGTTTCACCAATCGATGCACCAGCTGCCTGGCCCGAGGTGGGCAGGCAGATCACTTGGATTTGGCTGGGGCTGGAAGCAACTGCCAAGGAAACAATAGTTCAGGTTCTCGAGTTTTCAGGTGGCTTGAACAAATGACAGGGAGGCTGGAGTTGGGATGAGATACCCACCTGGTAACAGGCGATGAGCGAGCTAGCGAACCCAAACGCCCCCGTGACGCGAGGAGTGACCTTTTTTGGTGCCAGTTGCAGCAGCCCCACGGCGACGACTATGTCGAGGCTCGATTTGATGAGGGCGAGCAGCCTCTCGTTGGACTTCTTCAGCTTCATCCGATACTGCTCGTTCTAGCATCACCGGTGCAGTATATTGTGTTAGTGGAGGTAATTACAGGAGATGTGTCATGTCAAGCCCCTACGGTCGAAACTACTGGTACCTTGTACAGCTCTTGGTGCTTGAGGTCCTTCTCTAACTTCTTCATCGATTTGGAAAGCCGCTGAAGCTCGGCTAGCTAGAATGAAGAACGGATCAGATGTTAATTTCAGGTAATATACAAAGATCTGGCACAAAACAGAATCAAATAGTTTTCAGATAGCCATGTAGAGAAGCAACAAACCTCGATGATAGTAGTACAGGTATTGGATCCGAGAAAGCAATAAAATGCTATCCTGCCAAGAAACTCTGCTCGCTCCTTGTTCTGCAGAAACAGTTGTATTGTTTTGCTTGTCACCATGTAGGTAATTAAATTTCTTGGATGAACTTTTGGAGGGATAAATAAGGTAAAACCATATAAGGAATTAAACATCTAACATGCTGATGTGAACAACAATTCAGACCTTGTATACTCCTGTTCTCCCAGCCCAAACAATTTGGTCCAGAAAGAGGAAAGTTGACAGCATCGCGTTCTTCGACTGAGGACAGAAAGCAAAATTAGAAAATTAGAATCCTGTCTTCAGCTGACTATGTTCCCACAATGTAACACCAGCAGCAGCATACCTTTCCAAGTAAGATCAGCGGAAGTGGAGTTCCTTTGGCAGGGGGGCTAATCAGAGCTTGGAGATCATTAACAAACTGCAAACCATCAATAGTGCATCAGTGACGCCATAGACCATGTCAAGATTAAAATACGATATCTTTTCCTATTTGCAAACTCTACTACACAAAATAATTCACACTCTACCTTAAACAGTCGGAAAACTTTCCGAGCTAGACTAGTTGATTTGTCGACATTCTGTGCAGGTCCTGGTTGTCCGTTGCTCAGGAACTTGGATCCATATTGTATAGCTCTACAGATCTTATCTCTTGCCTCAGCCTTGCTTAGGTACAAAACAACCAGGCCAAGATCTCCTCTGACGGTGTCCAGCGAGGCCATTTTGTAGCTTAACTAACTGCAGAAGTAAATGTTGTATCAAAAACTCAAATTTGTAACAGTGAACAGAGGAAGATTCTCATGACAGAAGCATAAAACAAGAACTTAAACCGAATAATAATGTGTATTCACCCAACAATAATCTCTAGTGCATACTGAATATTGAACTGGGTTTAACAACCAAAGGGTTCAGAGCCTCATCAGATACAACCAGTAATTACGGGATATATTAAGATTGCTCAAATGACTGTTTCTTGGTTCATACTTTTATTCAGGGATTCCATACGATTTACACTCGCACATGTTGTTCAGAGGAACACAAAGGTCAACCCGGTGACATCCAATTTCGATCTGGCTGCAGCAATTCAGCCAAATTCAGCGCGCTGCGAGGTCTGTCAGCAGCTAACAGCGAAGAACTAGGCGTCTAAAATCAGAACCGCCGACAGTAATACAGAGCACCTCCGACTCCGAGACGTCGAGAACAGAGTCCAAGAACTACTAGTGGATCGCGACAGGGGCGGATGGTGAGGTCAGTTCGGAACCGGGCCCTCACTGTATGGGCGACTAAAAGCCGATACATCGAAGAGAAATTTCCATGGCCGCCGATGGGGGGCGGAGGCAGCAGGGGCGCTGTATATGCCGCGACGAGGCCGAACCAGCACGGCGACGGCGGGCGAAGCTGCCTATGCTAAGCTACGGCACGGCGGCGGTGGACTTAGGGGGCAGATCCGGCGTCGCCCACCGGATCAGGCGAGAAGGACGGGGAGAAGGGGATCCCGGGAGAAAGCGGGCAGGAAGTTAGTTGGTCAGAGGCGCGGCGCCGAGCAGGGGAAGAGCTTGCAAAGAGTAAAAAGAAAATTTTGCCATGGGATTCCGGGTTGGTGCTCGTACCTGACTGCAGGGGATCGTCTCCGGCGGCGGCGGCGGCGGGGCGGCGGCCTCGATCGAATCGCCCTTCTGTGTAAGCTAGCTGGATCACGGCGATTGGGACAGAGATGTACGTACAAATACAGGACGCCACGAGCAAGCGTAGCAGGTCTCCGTTATAATGCCAGGCTGGTAATTGCTACACGCACCCCGCACGCGTACGGTACTGCTCCCTCCCTCCCTGAAGAAAGAATACATAAATTTTGTTCAAAGTCAAACAATGCCAAGTTTGAGCAAATTTATAGAAAAAAATTTACTCTCAAAAACCAGGCAGAAAAGGGATATATCATATTTGGAAATTTGGAGAGTACTACTGCCTTTCAATATTATTTCTATAGATTTCAAGATGCAACACTACCAACGTTTTCCTCGGACCGGGCTGGAGACAAGGGATGAACAAGCTCTGTCGGGGGTTGGGTGCGACATATGCCAAAGGATGGCTTATCATGGTGGGAGCGAGTAGAACGTCGCCGGTGCCTGGAAGCGGGATGAGGCGTAGACACGTACGCCGGCGAACTTTACCCAGGTTCGGGGCTCTTCGTGGAGATAACCACCCTAGTCCTGCTCTGCGGGGTCTCCGCATGTTCACTAAGGCACTAGTGGTACAATGGTGCTCCTTGAGCTGTTTGCTAGAGGTGGAAGAAGGCAGGCACGCTCTCTCCTCCTCTAGGTATGAGTCTAGTTCTAACAGGTTGGAACCCTTTGCACGGGTGCCCTGGGGGTTTATATAGGCCTACCCCCCAGGGGTACATTGGTAATCTGCCGGGCGTAGGACCCGGTTGTCAGTGTCTCTAGCCGCCGGCTTCTCCGCCGGCTGCTGGGGCCGCCGCCTGGTGGGCCCCGCCGACTGGTCTGGTACGGAGCCGACAGGCCGCTCCCGCCGCTCGCGGGTCTTGCCGGCTGCTGATCACTGTATCCGTGATGCTAATGACGCATGCTTGGTCGGGGGAGCGTGGCTACAGTTCCGCCGCCTGGCGGGCGATTACTGTAGCCACACCGCGTATCATCTGGTTGATGGCGCACGGGGCCCGAGGGAGGGATAAGCCGCCTGCTGGAAGCCGGCTTCCCTCAGGTCCGTCTGCCCTGGCTTCCTCCGTCTTCAGGGCTCTCACTGCCTGGTAGGGCCCGCCGCCTGCAAGCCGTACCGATAGGCCGTCGTGGGAACGGGGCTCCGCCTGTCAGGAGTGACGTTTAGGGGGGAGAGGCAACAGTGTCGCGTCGTGCGGAGATCTCCGCCTGTACGGGGCACTGTGGCCACGCCCGGCCCTGGATTCGGGGGGGATGAGCTACGCTGCAGCCATACCCTGTCTTGTCTCCTTGATGAGGGCGCCACGGACCGACTGCTAGGGGCCGGCCTCTCTGGAGGCCGCCCACTAGGAGTCGGCCTGTTGTGATGCCGTCTTCTGAAACTCGGCCGCCTTCTGACAGTCGGCCGTTCGGCCAACCGGCCGCCAGAAGGCGGGGATCCATCTTGACGTCTTGAGGGCGCAGCCGGCCCCGATGTCTTGAAAGGTTCGGGGGCTCGGGTTAAGCTACCCGTGGCCCATTACTCCGACAGTAGTCCCCGAAGCTTGTGAGGGGCCACGGTTGAGGAGCCGGGGAGCCTCAACAGTTTCCTCCTCTGGGTGCTCCGAAGGAAGCTCCATCCGACTTCTGGGGAGCCGGTCGGCAGGAGTCGGGTACATCTAGCCGGATCCTTCTGGAATTTTGAATGCATCGGCGGGAACCAGGTGGCGTGCTTGCTAAGCTTCTCGGCCCGCCGCCCGTCGTGGGCGTGCCACATGGCGCCAGCCAGCCGGGTCGGCCTGCCAGCCCACGCGCGTGACGGGACGCGACCGCAGGCAGGGCCCGCCACCACCGGGCCTTGGCCTGCGAGCGGATCCACTGCGGCCGAGGCGGGCGGTTGGGTTTCCCCGTGGAGTTACTGCGCGCAGTAACCCGCGCGATAAAGGCGGGAGTGTGGGGTCATGGGCATAGTTAATCCCACGATCCCACGCCCACCCGCTTGGCTTCGTAGCCCGTAGGCTATAAGTAGGGAGAGGAGAGGGAGCGGCGAAGCACGCGCGCCCCTCCACCCCACTCTCCCTTCTTCTTCTTCCTCTCGCCGCAGCGCCCCGAGCCCCGCCGAAGCGCTGCCGCAGTTCATCTCCGTCGAGTCCGTCCGTCAACCTCTCGCCCCCATGGCGCGCTCCGGAGCCTGGGACGGCTCCACAGTCCACGAAGACCACATCGACTTCCTCCGCCAGACGCGGCGGCTGCCCAGCAAGGACTACATGAGGGTTCGCCTCGCGCCGGAGGGGGAGATCTCACCGGCGCCGGAGGAGGGTGAGCGGGTCGTCTTCCGCTCGTACTGCCTGCGCGGCCTCGGCCTGCCGGCGAGTGGCTTCTTCTGGGCCTTCCTTGAATTCTACAATCTCCAGCCGCACCACCTCACCCTGAACACGGTGGTGCTGCTGTCCGCCTTCGTCACTCTGTGCGAAGGCTTCCTCGGTGTCCTCCCCACCATCGAGCTTTGGGGGAGTTTTTCTACACCAAGCTCGGCACCGTCGTTGCGGGCGTGCTGGCTCAGTGCGGCGCCTTCATCGCGGTGCGGAGGCCGGGAGGCAACAATCCATTTCCTCCCATCACATTGATCCAGTCGGTGAAGATGCCGCAGCAGTCGTACTTCTACGTGAAGAGCATCTTCGCGGAGGGTGACTGGGTCAACCTGCTAGCTTACGCTGCCGGCCCGCCAGCCGGGAGGCGGCCCAACTGGTCGTACCGGGCCAAGACACTGTCGCCTTCTGGAGCCGCCGCCATCGCGAGGCTCTGGGTGTTGGTACAGTAGGAGGGCCTGACCGGGCCCGACTTGCTGTCCGCCTTCGTGGCGCGCCGGGTGCTCCCGCTCCAGGGCCGCCCTCACATGATCTGTCAGATGAGCGGGCATCGGGACCCAAGCCGGCTGTGCACCAAGGAGATGCCTCACGCAGAGGTAGCTCATATGGTGAACTACCTTGCGAATTGCAAGCTCACGGAAGAGTGGCGGTTCGGCAAGGAGCCGTATTCTCGCGCCGACCCCCGCCTATGGTAAATTACCTTTCCTTCTCTCTCTCTTCTTTTTGCTGAGTTCCGTTTGTCCAACCTGACCAACCGGCTCTTCGAGCAGAGCTCCCTCCTCCAGCCGGCAGCCGGCACCGCGGGGCCGGAGTGTCAATTTCTCCCCGACCGGGCGGAGAGTGATCTGGATGACCCCGACTTGGGGGCGGCGGCCTTGGAGGACGACGCCGAGGGAGGGGGCGGCGCAGCAGGCGGCTCAGGGCTCGGAGCCGGCCTCGAGGACTAGCCAGACGACGACGCGGGGGAAGTCGTCCCGCGCCGCCAGCCGGGGTCCGACCAGCTGGACGCGAGCTCGTCTGACGCGCCGGCAACCCGAGGTGGCACGAAAAAGCACAGGGCCGCGCCGAGCCTGTTCGGCAGCCGGCCGAAGAAGCCCAAGGGCTTGTCCGTGGCGACCAAGCGGGATGAAGCGGCCGCGAAAGCCATCCGCTTCCGCAAGGCGGTGAAGGAGCCGCAGCTGGTTTCCGCGTAAGTACTGTCTTCCTCTCGTACTTTCTCCTTCCTTTTTGATCTTGTCTGAGTTTCTTTGCTTCGCTTCACTTGATCTAGGGCCCCGCTCTCTCTTGAGAAGTCGGCCGCCACCTCCATCGTGGGGTCGGCGGAGACTTCCACCACCACCCGGCGGATCGATCCGGCCGCCGACCTCCGGGAGGCGACGGAGCTGAACGCGCGGGAGGCAGACAGGGCGGAGGCCGCCGCTTTGAAGAGGCTGGCGGAGGCCGAGGCCGCCACCGCGGCGAAGAAGCAGGCCGAGGAAGCCGCACGCCGTCAGTCGGTGATGTTTGTCCCCCCCTTGAACTCTGCACCGCCACCACCGGAGTTCGTGGCGCAGACTGGGGAAGCCGGCGGCGAGCACCCTATCATGGAGAGGGACATCGGCGACGTCGCCATGCCGGACGTAATCGTGCCCCCGCCACCACCTTCTGAGGAGGCGCGAGACAAGCAGCCGACCGACCCGCCGACGCCACCAGCCGGAAATGAGATGGTGACGGGCCCGACTCCCGGGGTCCGCACACCCTTACGCCACCGGCTCGCGAAGGCGGCCTCGGCGCCACGCCCGCTGGAGACCGGCGCCTCAAGCTCCTCGATCCCGGACACCGAGGCGACCAGCGCTGCGCCCACTGGGTGGGTGCGGGGAGGCGGGACGGGCCCTCTGAACAAGGCGATCCTGGACGTTCAAGCCAAACTCTGCGCCGAGGCCGACGCTCTCAAGCACTGCAACAAGGCATTCCTGGAATCGCAAGAGGCCATCCGGGTACGCTTCTTGCTTCTTCGTTTTTAGTTCTTGTATTGCTTCGTGGGGGGCCGCCAGCGCACCCACTGGGTGTAGTCCTCGAGTTTCGGGCCGGCTGCTGAGCAGGCGGCTCGGAACTTTAATTAGCAAGCTCCGAGTACTAATGTCTTTGCTGCAGGACTATCATAACCTCCGTGCGACCACCTTCAACTCCAAAGTCCAGGAGTTGGATCAATGTGCCATCGACTTGTCGGAGAGCCGGAGTAAGTCTTCTTCTTTCTCTACGGGGGCGCGCTAGCGCACCCGCGGGCTGTAGTCCCCGAGATTCGGGCCGACTGCCGAGCAGTCGGGCCGGATCTTCCTGGCAACTTCATCTTTCTTCGCTGATTGTTGACGTCCTTTCTTCTTCTTCTTCTTTTGCAGAAGCCAACGCCACCCTGCAGCAGCAGCAGCTGGGAGAAGCCAACACCGTGCTGCGCGCCAAGGAGGCGGACTGCAACAAGCTGGCCGAGGAGCGTGACCGGCTGGTCACGCAGCTGGCGGAGCAGGCGGAGCTTCTCAATAAGGCCCAGAAGGAGGCGGAAGACATAGAGACCGGCCTCCTTGCTGAGTTCGCGGCCGAACGCTCCGCCTGGACCGACAAGGAGGCGATGCTGACTGCCAGCCTCGGCGAGGTTGAAGACATGGTCGACGGTAGGCTGCCTTCTTTACTCTTTCTTCAAACTGCCGACCTCTGATCAAGCCGACTTCTTGTTTCTGATCTGACTCTTAGCTTTTTTGTCCGAGCAGACTTCTTCCCGGGTCACTCTGGCGCTGCCAACCGGGTTATCGAGGCCGTCCGCGAAGGACGGAGGGCGGAAGGCGAGCAGATCACTGCCGATGCCCCCCGCACTTTTGGCGAGCAACTTCTCAGCATCCAGGCTCGTCTTCGGCCGGCTCATCGGATGCTGCGCCGCCTTCAGCGTGTCGGCGCCCAGGCGATCGCTGCCCTGTGGTCAGACATGCCGGCTCCACGCACACCCAGCCGGACTGCCGACTGGCTGGAGGTGGCGGCCGGCCGTCTTGAGGCGTGGAAGGGCTCCTCGGCCCAGGCCGGAGCGCACCGGGCCTTGGAGTTCGTCAAGGCATGGTACCTTGGGCTAGATCTAGCCCAGTTGATCACGTTTCGACTGGAAGCCCAGGAGGAGCTGGTGGCGGTGGAGGATGACCTTGTCAAGCGAGCGGCGGCAATCGCCGAGTACACCAACACCAGCATCTTCGTCCCGGAGCTGGCCGAGAACGGTGCCGAGGCGCCACCGGAGTGGTTCGGGCTGAACCCGGAGGATGGCGAGGACTCGGCCGAGGTGATCGACTCCAGCGACGAGGGAGGAGACGAAGAGGAGGAGGAAGGTGAAGAGGAGGCGCCAGAGGTCGGAGCGGACGGCCAGCCTCAATTCGACCGCGCCTCCAGCAACGAGCTGCACCCGAGCGAGCCGGCTACTGCTGAGGGCGACCAAGCGGAGACCGACCAGCCGGCCTCCCAACCAGCCGGCACCACCGACTCCACCATTCCGCCGACCCCGTCTGCTGCTTCCTACGCTGCCATTTACCTTTGCTTCTTCCTGCTTATCGGTCTCAACAACTTTGTTAATTTTGCGCAATTCCACCCAGTGGGTGTATTTCAAACTCCTGTTGAATATCGGCCAAGGGCCTTTTGATGTGTAAATATCTCATCCGAGTTCTATCTTTCCTTGCTTTCTGCTCTTTTGGCTTTTTTTCCTTTGCCGCCTTCCCTTGGTTGCCGTCTTGCCAGCCGAACAGCCGCTCTGCGGACTGTGGCTGGGTCAAGTACTTAGCCACTTTCGGGAAGGCAAGTACTTAGCTAGCTAGAGTTTTCTGGCAAGTTAAGTAGAAGCCGGCCGGTCGGCTGCTCGGCTGCCGGTCGGTGAGGCGAGAAGCCGGCTTGGACTATGTGTATGCTTTAGGTCCTTAGCCATTTTTCATGCAGACACCCTTTTCGCCTTAGCTCCTGCCGACCGAACAGTCGCTCTGCGAGCTGCGGCCTCTGGCAGGAGAAAGCTAAGGTGCCAACACATTACTTGTCTGGCTACAGGAAGCATTTCATAGTACAAAGCGGCAAGTCCCCGGGTCGACTGGTCGAACCCGGTGCCAGACGGTCTAATGGGATAACACAAATGACAGGCGTAATACTTATCATATAGATAAAAGAGGGCAGTCCCCGAGCTCTTCTCGGGGGACCCGGAGTCTTCGTACTTAATACAAAAGTTGGCGTGGTACATATTGCTTTCAACTGTAAAACCTCCGAAGGAGATTCGCATTCCATGGTCGCTCCGTCTCGTTGCCGGAGTCATCTCTTTTGCGTGCTCGAGGCTTCTGAGCGTCGATGAGGTAGTAGGAGTCGTTGACCAACACCTTGCTGATGATGAAGGGGTCTTCCCAAGGTGCCGAGAGCTTGTGCTGGCCGGCTGTTCGCTGGATCAGCCGGAGCACAAGTTCACCTTCTTGGAAGCACCTTGGCTTGACCTTTCGGTTGTAGTATCGGCGTAGACTCTGCTGGTAGATGGTGGACCAGCTGAGTGCCAACAGCCGGCCCTCTTCCAGCAGATCGACACCGTCTTGTCGTGCTTCTTTGTAGGGTAACACAGCAGAAAACAAAATTTTTCCGACCTACGCACCAACCCAGGACCACTATGAAGACTACATAAAAGGTTTGATCTTTTTCGTTACCGACTCGTAGCGCAGCGGGAAGTAGAGTCGATGACGATCGGCGGTGCAGATCCCCGCAGCTAGGATTTACAACCTCCCAACCGCGAGGATGTATACCCTCATCTGGTCCTCAGACAGCCCTTCGGGAGGCGGTCGAACAGCCCCCCGGACGGTGTCGCGGATAGCCCTTCGGGAGGACCTTCGAAACTCGAACGGTCACTCGGACAGCCCTTCGGGAGGACCTGTGAAACTCGTACGGTCACACGGACAGCCCTTCGGGAGGCACTCATGAACTAAGACTGAAACTACGATCTCTCTACAGATTTGCACACATACGGTGTCATCTATCCGGCAGGGCTTCGCCGTCCAGAACTAGTTCCCACCAGAACCCAGACAGCCTTTCGGCTCTACGAAACTATTTCGCTGGGAGGGAGAGAGAAGCCAGATCATGCATGGCACTTGTATGTGAGAAGGGATGAGTGTGGAGGGCTGCCCCTCCACCTCTATTTATAGGAAATCCCAAGGGGTAGGGTAGTTTCACACAAAAACCCAAAATGCACATGAATGAAGTCCTTCCACAAGGACCTAGGAGTGAAACCAATGAACAAGAGGGTCCCCAAGGGGGGATACCCCATGTGGCCGGCCACACCCCCATGAGGGGCCCAAAAAATGGCTCCTATCCATCCATGTCATCCCCAAGATCTTTTGGAGCGAAGCCCCAAAAGGTGGCTTTCCATAAAGTAACCATAAAGCTGATTTTCACTATTCACGACGACATTTTTCAGCGTCCGTTCGAACTGAAAATATTTGTGTGGGCTTAGAACATTTCCAGTACCCACCAAAATTATTTTCAACGCATTCCGAAACAATTCCGGTTTAGTGATTTTCATCTGCGAAAAGCATCTGAAGTGGTTCCGGCAGCTCCGGAGCATATCCGGTTATTATCCCAGAAAATTCCAGAAAGCTTCCAGAATGATTCTGGCACCCTCCAAGAATTATCAGGCATGTGCCGAAACCAATTTGACTTTATGGTATCCCCTGAAACAACTTTTCAGTTTCATCGAAACTCATCCGATGACCTCTTTCTGCGGAACCTTTTCCGCTGTCCGAAACTTTTCCGGCATCTGAAACTTTTTCGGTGATTTTCTCTCAGACTTCTTGTCTAGTATTCAGCAGATAGATGACCCTTAAGCGTGTGACCCTATAGGTTCGGTGAAGTATAGACATGACTGGAACCCTTTCCGATCAATGATCAACATCGGAGCCGTGGACACCCATATTGACCCCTATACCCACACGAATAAATATTCGAGTGAACCTCCAGTTGTCGTGTGCTATTCCTGTTGCTTTGCGATATGTTACAAATACCTGAGGTGAGACATGTTGGCATTCCCGTGGATCAACAACTTGTCCACTATGCTAGTTACCTCGTTACTGGTATTGTTCCCTTTTCTCGTTATCGTGTTCCGGCATCCCCGTGATCAAATCACAAAGTGTCTGGCCAGACGATGATGGACACCGTAACACCGAGAGGGCCCGAGTATATCTCTCCATCGTTGAAGGAGCAAATCCCAATCTCGAGCTATCAAGTTACTTAACATACTTTCCCATGAACCCGTAAGCCGCCGTAATAGCCATCCAGTTACGGATGACGTTTAACAAACCCCAAAGTTCATGAAGCAAGCATGAAGAAACTCGATACTCTCATGGTCTAAGGAATTATGCAAACATTAACTATCTCTGTGTTATAAACCATTAACTTGTGACGAATGTATCTCATAGCATAACATCAATTCGGATCGATTCAACACAAATGTCCTTCCTGACATTGTGCCCTCAAAGTTGCTTGGCATAGACATGCCCATGATTGGGAAAACATAATCATCATGCAACACTTGAGCTAGTCTTAGAGGCACGACTAGGAATACATTTTACCGTTTATTATTCCACACGTGCATATGGGTTCTCCCCAGAGCCTTTATGGATATACGGGCTCGGGAACCACAGCAGTTATAGCATGGAACATAAACATAATTATGAACAGGGAGATAATCAATAACATTTATTATTGCCTCCAGGGCATATCTCCTACATTCTTCTGCCTCCTCTTCGGTGTACATGGTGACTTGAGGGGAGTCGAATTCTATGTCCGTCGGGATGACGGCTTCGGCATCGTAGACGAGGAAGAAAGAGTGAAGCCGGTTGACTTGTTCGGGGTTGTGCGCAGACTCCAGAGGACGGTTGGCAGCTCGTCGAGCCAGCAGCCGGCCGAACGCTCCAGAGGCTCGACCAGTCGGGGCTTGATGCCGGACAAAATAAGGCTGTTTGCTCGCTCCACTTGGCCGTTTGACTACGGATGGGCTACAGACGCTAAGTCCAGTCGGATGCCCTGCGTCACGCAGAAACGGGCCAAGGCGCCTTTGGCGAAGTTTGTGCCATTGTTGGTGATGATGTTGTGTGGTATGCCATACCGGATGGTGATGTCGGAGATGAAAGCCACAGCAGTCGGACCATTCAATTTCTTGATTGGTTTTGCCTCTATCCACTTGGTGAACTTGTCCACCACGACAAGCAGATGAGTCATGCCACCTCATGTTGTTTTGATTGGTCCCACCATGTCCAGGCCCCAGACAACAAAGGGCCAGGCAATGGGGATAGTCTTGAGTGCAGAAGCCGGCTGATGAGGCTTGGAGCGGAACTTCTGGCACCCTTTGCACTTCTGGACCAAGTCTTTGGCGTCTTCTAGAGCAGTCGGCCAGAAAAAACCGTGGCGGAAAGCTTTGGCAACAAGTGCTCTTGAAGCCGCGTGGTGACCACACTCGCCTTGATGGATATCTTTGAGGATTGCTTGGCCTTGCTCCGGCTCCACGCAGCGCTGGTAAACACCAGTGACACTGCGCCTCACAAGTTCTCTGTTGACGATGGTGTATGCTGCTACCCGGCATTGCACTTGTCGGGCCGAGATCTCGTCAGTCGGCAGCTCTTTTTTCACCAGAAAATTGAGGATGGGCTGAGCCCAGGAAGGTGCTGCAACTTCTTCGACTGCTAGGACTGCTACTTGCACGAGGGCGGTTGGGCTGGGAGGCGGTGGGTTGGAGTCGGCCCCCGCTTGCTGAATTGATGAAGTCCCCGGGCCGACTACTGCAGTCCCTGGGTTGGGCTCTGAGGTCCCAGGGCCAGGTGCGACTGTTGCAGTCCCCGGGCCGCCTGCCAAAGTTCCCGTGCCGGCTGCTGGGGCTCTCAAGTCGGATCCGACTGCTTCAGGAGGAGCCGGCACAAAGATGGAATCCAACTCTGGCGATGGTTTAACAGACGGCTTGAGGAGGCATTGCAGGGCGACGCCGGCTGGTATTGCTTGCCGGGTGGAGCCAATTCGTGCCAAGGCATCGGCTTGCTCATTGTCATTTCTTGGCACGTGGAGGAACTCGCACCCTTTGAAGTATCCACTGAGTTGTTGTACGAGGAAGCGGTAGCTGGCCATATTTGCATCCTTGGCGTCCCAGTCGCCCGATGATTGCTGGACCACCAAGTCGGAGTCTCCATAGCACAGGATCCGGCGAATGCCGAGTTCCTTGGCAAGTCGGAGCCCGTGTATGAGCGCTTCATATTCGGCTACGTTGTTGGAGGCGGCAAAGTGAATTTGCAGCACATATCTGAGCTTGTCGCCTTTGGGGGAGGTGAGGACGATGCCGGCTCCCAAACCGGTGCGCATTTTTGAACCATCAAAATGCATCCGCCAATGGGTGGAATCTGGCGCTGGCGGCAGGTACTGGGTCTCGGCCCAGTCGACGAGGAAGTCGGACAGTGCTTGTGACTTGATGGTGGTGCGAGGCTGGTAGTAGATGGTGTAGGGGGCCAAATATATGGCCCATTTGGCCACTCGGCCCGAGGCATCTCGGCTTCCAATGATCTCGGCGAGCGGAGCTGTGCAGACCACAGTGATTGGGTGCTCTTGGAAGTATGGCTTCGGCTTCTTGGCAGCAAAGTGCACGCCATAACACATCTTCTGGTAGTGGGGATAGTTCTGCTTGGAAGCGGGTAGTACTTCACTCAAGTAATACACCGGCCTTTGGACTGGTAGGGTTTTGCCTTCTTCCTTGCGTTCCACCACTATGACTGTGCTGACCACCCGGCTGGTAGCGGCGATGTAGAGGAGCATGGGCTCCTTAGGAGTCGGGGCCGCCAGGACAGGCGGAGTGGTCAACATTTTCTTGAGCTGGAGAAAAGCTTCATCCGCCTTGTCGTTCCACTCGAAAAAAGTGGTCTTCTTCATGAGCTGATACAGGGGAAGAGCCTTCTCGCCCAGCCGATTGATGAAACGGCTGATGGATGCCAAGCAGCCGGTGAGTTTTTGCACGTCCAGCAGTCGGGTGGGCACCTCCATCCTCTCGATGGCCTTGATCTTCACAGGGTTGCACTCTATGTTGCATTCTGAGACCAAGAAGCGAAGAAGCTGGCCGACTGGTACTCCAAAGACACATTTCTCCGGGTTGAGCTTGATCTGAAATCGGCACAAATTCTCAAAGGTCTCCTTGAGATCTTCTAGCAGCGTTCCATGCTTCTGCGTCTTCACCACCACATCGTCCACATAGACATGGGCGTTTCTGCCGAGTTGCTTGAGGAGACACTTCTGCATGCATCGTTGAAACGTGGCGCCGGCGTTTCTCAAGCCGAACGTCATGGTCAGGTAACAGAAGGCTCCGAATGGCGCGTCATGGTCAGGTAACAGAAGGCTCCGATGGCGTGATGTAGGCGGTCTTCAGCCTGTCGGCCGGGTTCAGCTGGATCTGGTGATACCCGGAGTATGCATCCAAAAAACTCAACAGCTCGCATCCGGCTGTAGAGTCAATCACTTGGTCGATTCTTGGCAGAGCAAATGGGTCTTTGGGGCATGCTTTGTTGAGGCTGGTATAATCAATACACATGCGCCACTACTTGTTCTTCTTCATCACTAGGACCGGGTTGGCTAACCACTCTGGAAAGAACACCTCCATGATGAAGCCGGCTGCCAGAAGCCGGGCTATCTCTTCTCCAACAACTCTTCTTTTCTCTTCTGAAAGGCGGCGCAAGGGCTGCCGGACTGGCTTGGCATCAGGTCGGACATGTAGCTTGTGCTCGGCGAAATCCGTCCGTACACCCGGCATGTCCTTGGGGACCATGCGAAGATGTCCCGATTCTCAAGGAGGAAATTGACGAGCTCGCCTTCCTATTTGCTGTCAAGGTTCGCACCTATGATAGCGTACCTCTCCGGGTGCTCCGGGTCCAAGGGTATCTTCTTTGTTTCTTTGGCCGGCTTGAACGAGCCCTCGGCTTCCGACTCCTTGGGGTTGGGTGACATTTCCGGCTGCTTGCCCGCCGTTGCCAGAACTCGGTCAAGAGCTGCTTCTCTGCTGCGATCACGAGGGACTCGGCCAACAGGCTGCTCTTTGCAGCGCAGGAAGACGACTTCTTGTAGTCTCCTGCTATGGTCAGGATCCCCTTGGAGCTCGGCATCTTCATCTTTAGGTAAGCGTAGTGGGGAACCGCCATAAACTTGGCCAGGGCAGGCCGGCCAAGTAATGCATGATAAGGGCTCTCAAGGTCCACCACTTCAAACCAAACAGGTTCTCGGCGGAAATGACTTTTGTCCCCGAAGAGGACATCTATCTGAGTCTTGCCGATTGGTGAGCAGGAAAGGCCAGGAACTATGCCATGAAAAAAAGTCCGGCTGGGCTGAAGATGTCTTTACTTGATCCCCAACTTCTCCATGGTATCTTTGTACAGAATGTTGATGCTGCTGCCGCCATCTATCAGGACTCGGGAGAAGCGAGCAGCTCGCCTCTCGGTGGCAAACGTGGCATCCAACACCAAGGCATAAGAGCCGGGATTTGGCATCACCTCCGGGTGGTCAGCTCTGCTCCAGCTAATGGGCTTCTCCGACCAATGCATGAACTCGGGGGTCTCTGATGCTACTGCATTCACTTCTAGTTGCTGCTACCGTCTGATGCGCCTGTCGTCGGCCACGCTGGTGAACACGACGTAGGCCCCATGCTCCTCGGGATAATCATCTTGTACGGCACCGACTGGCCGGGCCGCCGGCTGCTGAGGAGGAGGAGGCGGCGGGCCAGCTGGCGGAGGAGGCTGCAGTCCATCGCCCTTGGCGATCCTGGTGAGCCAGTGGCACTTCCGAGTAGTGTGATTGGACGGCTTCGCACCGCTATGGAACTTGCAAGGTGCATCAAGAGTCTGCTCATACGAGAAAGCGGGCAGCCAGTTGGGCTTGCTGCCCTTCTGGCGCTTGGGAGGAGGCGGCTTTTCTGGCTGCTGATCTTCAACTGTCGTGGAAGCTGGCTGCATGGCCTTGCGCTTGTTGTCGTTCGGTTGCTGTCGCCGACTGGAGTCACCAACCGGGGTCCGAGGAGCTTGAGGGGCCACCTTGCCCGACACGTTGACTTGAATCTCCGCCTTCATGGAGGAGTCGGCCGTGGCGTACTTGTCTGCTATGATTAGCAGTTCGTCGAGGGTCGCCTGCTCATCGTAGAGAAGCTTGTGCTTGAGGAGGGTGCCCTCTCGGCACCCGACAGTGAAGTACTCAATGGCCTGCACCTCGTGCACACCCTCGGACGAGTTGCGCAACTCGGCCCAGCGCGTAAGATAGTAGCGAGTCGACTCGTTGGGGCCTTGGACGCATAAGGAGAGTTGGCGGGGCTTGGGCGGCCGCTTGTACGTGCTGGTGAAGTTGCGGATGAATGCTTCGGTGAAATCAACCCAGCTGTTGATGCTGCGGGGCTTCAAGCAGTTCAACCATGTCCGGGTCATGCCCTGGAGCATGAGCGGGGCGTACTTCACGGCAATGCGCTTGTTGCCGTTGGCGATGCTGACGGCTGTGGAGTAGTCGACGAGCCAGTCCTCCGGCTTCACGGAGTCGGTGTACTTGGGTGTGTCTCTCGGGAGAGTGAATCCTTTGGTGAAGGGCTCATTTCGGATGCGGGGGCCAAAACAAGGCGGACCCAGCTCATCTTCCTCTTCTAGCGCCAGGGATCGATTGAGGCGATCGATCCGGTGGCGGGCATCGTTTTCTCCGATTCCTTCTCGGCGGCCAAGGCGGTCGCCGAGTGATGGGTGATCAACAGGCGGCGGGGAAATGCGCCTCTCCCTGCGGGGAGGAGGAGGCGAACAGTCGTCTCGCCGCCGTACTGCTCTTGGGCGACCATCTTGGTCGCGCTCGATGGTGATGTGAGTCCGGCTGCGGCTGGCAGCCGACTCCTTGTCTCTTCTGTCGCGGACGCCACGAGTCGGCGTCCGGGATGTCGCGCCTTGGTCTCGTCGAGGAGGCGGATCGTCGTTTCGCCGGTTGGGCGCTTCAGTCCGACACCCGGCATCTTGCTGCTCAGCAGCCGCGTCGAGGAGCTGCTGAACTCGCTCCGTCATGTGGCGACGCTCGTCGCCCTCGAGTTTGTCTAACTCGTCTACTGCCGCCTGGGCAGCTCGTATGTTCTCCGCAGGCGTGGCATAGACGGGACGATCTGTCCCGAACATGCTAGCGATGGTCGCGCCACGCTGCGGGATCAAGCCAATACGACTAGGCCCACCAGGAGCCGGCATGCCGCCGATGGCACGGTCCATTTCCCGCTTGTAGGCCTCCGAAAGGCGTCTCATGCTGGCCAGCCGGTTGGCGCTCTCGACGAGCTGGACGCGGCGCGCTTCCAGCGCCTCGGCGTCGGCGTCTTCCGGGATAGGCGCGGTCAGGTCTTGCATTGCCGCCTGCAAAGGTTCCTGGCAGCCTCCGCCAGAGTGCTCGCCGTGGCTGATGACGAGCACCTCCGTGACGGTGCTGCCGCCGCTGTCTGCGCGAGGAAGCGGTTCATCGTAGACCACCACGTTGGAGGGGAACGCGTCGAGCGACGCCGTGTCAGAGTCGACCAACATCGGGTCGGTGGAGCCAACCGACTCCAAGTCAGCAGCAGGCTCGCTGGCGACGTGGAGCTGATCGAGGAGGCTCACGAGGCGGCTCTCAGGGCCGTCGGTGCCCACATCAGACGCGGGCTCGTCGGAGAGGCGAATCTCGCCAACAAGATCGGCGAGGCAGCTCGCCGTGCAGGCAAAATCCGTGCCACGCAGTGCGTCGGTGCAGACGCCGTCTGGCGTGCCGGGCTGGCTGAGCTCGCCGGGAAGGAACAAGGTTCCCGTCCAGAGCAGGTCTCCGGGAGAGGGTGCACCTCGCCCCACGGTGGGCGCCAAATGTCGGGGGTTGGGTGCCACATATGCCAAAGGATGGCTTATCATGGTGGGAGCGCGTAGAACGTCGCCGATGCCTGGAAGCGGGATGAGGCGTAGACACGTACGCCGGCAAACTTTACCCAGGTTCGGGGCTCTCCGTGGAGATAACACCCCTAGTCCTGTTCTGCGGGGTCTCTGCATGTTCACTAAGGCACTAGTGGTACAATGGTGCTCCTTGAGCTGGTTGCTAGAGGTGGAAGAAGGCAGGCACGCTCTCTCCTCCTCTAGGTATGAGTCTAGTTCTAACAGGTTGGAACCCTTTGCATGGGTGCCCTGGGGGTTTATATAGGCCTACCCCCCCAGGCGTACATTGTTAATCTGCCGGGCGTAGGACCCGGCTGTCAGTGTCTCTGGCCGCCGACTTCTCCGCCGGCTGCTGGGGCCCGCCGCCTGGTGGGCCCCGCCGACTGGTCTGGTACGGTGCCGACAGGCCGCTCCCGCCGCTGCGGGTCTTGCCGGCTGCTAATCACTGTAGCCGTGATGCTAATGACGCAGGCTTGGTCGGGGGAGCGTGGCTACAGTCCCGCCGCCTGGCGGGCGATTACTGTAGCCACACCGCGTCTCATCTGGTTGATGGCGCACGGGGCCCGAGGGAGGGATAAGCCGCCTGCTGGAAGCCGGCTTCCCTCAGGTCCGACTGCCCTGGCTTCCTCCGTCTTCAGGGCTCTCACTGCCTGGTAGGGCCCGCCGCTTGCAAGCCGTACCGACAGGAAGTCGTGGGAATAGGGCTCCGCCTGTCAGGAGTGACGTTTAGGGGGGAGAGGCAACAGTGTCGCGTCGTGCGGAGATCTCCGCCTGTACGGGGCACTGTGGCCTCGCCCAGCCCTGGGTTCGGGGGGATGGGCTACGCTGCAGCCATACCCTGTCTTGTCTCCTTGATGAGGGCGCAGACTGGCGCCACGGGCCGACTGCTAGGGGCCGGCCTCTTTGGAGGCCGCCCACTAGGAGTCGGCCTATTGTGATGCCGTCTTCTGGAACTCGGCCGCCTTCTGACAGTCGGCCGTTCGGCCAACCGGCCGCCAGAAGGCGGGGATCCATCTTGACGTCTTGAGGGCGCAGCCGGCCCCGATGTCTTGAAAGGTTCGGGGGCTCGGGTTAGGCTACCCGTGGCCCATTACTCCGACAAGCTCTTAACTACTTGGACTAGAGCTAACTCAAGTTGATCGAACGGGTCCCGGATAATCAGAAAGGGCAAAAAATATGTCTCGAAATTGAAGTTTCTACTATCCCATGCTCTAACCCACTAGTAGAAAAAGGACCTAATGTGAGATACATTAGTCCCGGTTCGATTTTGGCCCGATACTAATGGTACCATTAGTCCCGGTTCGAACGGCTATGCATTAATTAATGCAGGTTCGTGTTGAACTTTAGTACCGGTTCGTGCCACGAACCGGTACTAAAGGGGTGGTCGCAGGCTGGCGTCAGGCCGGGGCCCCACGATCCCCTTTAGTCCCGGTTCGTGGCACGAACCGGTACTAAAGGGCTAACCTTTAGTCCCGGTTCGTGGCACAGACCAGTACTAAAGGGCTAACCTTCAGTACCGGTTCGTGCCACGAACCGGCACTAAAGGGGTCTGACCTATAGTCCCGGTTGGAGACACAAACCGGGACTATAGGGCAATTTTCAAACTCTACCCCCCTATCGCTATTTCAGTTTTGAAAAAAACAAAAGAAAATGATAAAAAAATTCAAAAAATAAAATTCTTCGAGATGTAGTTATATTACTACATCTACTAGTTAGGAAAATTTAAAAACTTAAATTTGAACATGTTTTGCAAAAAAGTGTTATGAAAAAGTAAAACGGCTATAACTTTTGCGTACGATGTCGGAAAAAAAGTATAATATATCAAAATATTCACCACGAAAATCCGCATCAGATTTTGACTACTGATGGCTTGTTTGCAATTTTTTTAGAATCCTCAAATTCCAAAAGGAAAAAGAGATATGCTCAAATTTCAGTTTTTTTAATTTTGGCTAAATCTGGTCAAACTATGGTCAAACTACTTATTCAAGAAGTATTAATATTACTACATAATTATTCAAGAATATTAGTGTTACTAAATAATTATTTCAATTTTTTGAATTTTGGTCAAATCTGGTCAAACTATGGTCAAACTTATTCAAGAAATATTAGTGTTACTAAATAATTACTGTTTTTCAGAATAATAGTTTCAAACTCAAACGGTGAAACGTGTGACCTAATGCTCAAGCTAAACTGCTGAGGGTTAATAGGATTGACAGCTTACATTTGTCAGGAAAACAACAAGTGCAGACTTGGAAAGTAGGGGGAATAGAACTCCGAAGTTAAGCGTGCTCAGGCTGGGGAGTGAGAGGATGGGTGACCGGCCGGGAAGTTAGACGATTGGAATGACTGATCCACACTTGAGCAGTTAAGAGGGGTGATTAGAGACTAAATCATCAAATAATTCAGGAAATTGAAAATAAAAAAAATCAATTTTTTTTACCTTACCAACCGGTACTAAAGGTCCCCCATACCATGGCGCGAGCACACGCCACGTGGTGGGCCTTTAGTGGCGGTTCGTGTCGAACCGGTACTAAAAAGGGGGGCTTTAGTCTCCACCCTTTAGTGCCGGTGTCAGACCGGCACTAAAGGCCCTTACGAACCAGTAATAAAGCTCTGTTTTCTACTAATGAACCGTCAATGATCATCAATGGCAAGGTCACAACATACAACAAAATTTTCAAAAATTGAACAAGAAGTGAATTAAGGAAGAAAGCTCCAGGGTCAAGTCGAAGGTGAAGCCTGACTCGACATTATCTCTTCACCACCATTGATAGTTGATTGCTACATGAGACAAACACATGGCAACATAATTGGGTGTCGGGTGGAAGGGGGTGGCAGGCCAGGACAACCGCCAAAATCTCAACCTAGCGGCAGCATGTTTGACTGTCTTCCCACAAGGGCAATGGTGAGGGGTCGAGTCGAGGTAAGAAGAAAAAGAAGAAGAAGATATGCTGACATGAAAAGACGTCGGGCTTTCCTCTACGTCCTGTCAACGGTGTTGTAGGTTCGTTGAGTCGTCAAGGTGCGAAGGACCTCGTCCCCCCCCCCCCCCCCCCCCCCCCCTTGGAGGGAGGTACCCTACCCTCGTTCTTGTTAGGTTCAATACTTTTGGTTGGAGTTGTGTGGCGGCGGTGATGTCCCTCGGTAGGAAGGATGTCTTCCACATTTGATCCTTGTCTTGATGTGTGTGTCTATGCCTGGTCTCGTGGGGTTCGATCAGTGTTGGTCTTTGGTGGATCTGTTTGTATCCGGTCTCTATTCATCTTTGTTTGGGTGTTTACAGGTTTAATTTTTCTGATCTACGACTCTATTTTATTGGCGATGGTTGATGCTCTGGTGTGATAGTTCTGTGGGGTCTTAGCACGATGAATTTCTGACTGTCTACTATAACATGTTTTCCCCGGCTTGGGTGAGGGAGGGGCAATGACTGTGGACGCGCCTTCTGCTTGCTAATTTAGTGCTTGTAGTTATCACTATGTGGTCCACATGTCTGGTTCTAATTTTTGTTACCCCTTGTGTTCTCTATACTACCATGATTGATTACAAATAGATCGTAAATTTCTCAAAAAAAGAAGAAGAAAAGGTGAGGATGGTGGGTTGAGAAGAAGATTGGATGCTTATAATTGTCTGCACGTTACAACGGGTTATAAATATTTAGTACGATAGCACTTTATTTACCTGCCCATATAAATATGACTGTGTAAATAAATATTTACCAAATCTTGCCCATGATTTACCTACCTAAACAAAGGTCACTTATCTTTTTCTCAACAAAAACATAATTTAATTTGGTAAGTCAATAAAAAGATGGGACAATTAAGATGGTTTTCAAGGGAAACCGGTAAAAAAACAAAGATAGGAGGAGAAAACGAAATGAAGATAGAAGGGGCGAGGGTAAGATGACATTGGTTGTCATGCACAATCGACGCCGACGTCGGCGGGGATGTTGCTGCTCTTCGGGAGTTCGGTATGGACGAGCCGGTGGCCTGCTACGGGAACGCGATGGTAATGCGTGATCGGGTTGCGGCTGTCGATAGGCAATGCTCGACGGTGGCATTGGTGATTACTTCAGAGTTTTTATAGGCCCGTATCGATATTTTCTTCCGCGGGCCAGCGATTTGCTTTGCGGATTGCGGCTGCCAGCGTCTCTTGGTCTGCATCGATGACTTCCTGCTTCTACAAGCTCCTGAGTTTATCAAAGTTTACTCCGTCGAGGCAGAGACCTAGAGAGTAGAGACGGCATCAAGCTCTGCTCATGGTGCGCCGACGATGAATGCGGGAGAAAGAACACTTCGACACACGAAAGATTTGAATGTAATTTTATATTTCTATATAGATGTGTCTGGCCATTGACCTTTTCGGAAAAGAAAAAAGAAAGCACTCTGCCTCCAAAAAAAGAAAAGGAACGCTATTTTTTAAAGTAGTTGAGAAAGCAGACAGAAGTTGAAAAACTAAATGCCTAGGCGAGGCATCGGGTATGTGTTGTGATTTCTTGGTGAGCTGACGGCGTGGCCGTAGCTAGGCTAAAACCCAGGAAAAGCTCGGGGGATAGGATTTGGTGGTGACACAAACCCGCAAGGAAGTGCTTCGTAGGGCCCAGCTGACATGAAACGTAGCTTCAAGGCTGGCTGTAACGGGGGGAATGGCGTCGCGTAGGATTGCGGCTTTCCATTTTTTTTTCAGCGAAAATTGGAGCTTTAGTTTCTTTTTGGAGAAATAATTGGAGCTTCAGCTTCTTTTTTTATTAGCAATAAATATTGGAGCTTCAGCTCAGAGTGTGGCAGAACGGACGACGCAATCGAGTCCCGGATTCGGCGGCTCAGCCACCTTATATGAACTGGGCTTATGCCGGGCCCTACCAAGCTACCAATTGCAACACAGCCGATGTTCCAAAAAGGCACATCAAAAGATGTTGTTGCAAAAAAGGCATCTGCACATTCTAGCACGGACGCCATGGCCATGGGTAAGCTCAAGCTTTGGTTGGGCCTTCTGTGTCGTGTGTGTGCACCCCAGCCACGGCCACACCCCGCAGCACACGCGTACAACCACGGCCGCACCCCGCAGTGCACGCGGACAACCAAGGCCACACCTCCGCAGCGCACGCACGCGGCTCCATCTAAGCCATGGCCGCTGCAGGTGTGTACCTATGAAGAAGAAAGAAGACGCGATAGACTGAAAAGGGAGGAGATAAGGTTCATGGGGCTCACATAGAAAAGGCGGCGGACATGCGACTTGTTTCCAAACGGCTGAACAAAATCATTTCCCTTAGATAAAACATTTGGAAAAATTGTTAACCAAGTCATTGAAAATTGTAAATGTGTATAAAGAAAATATTTCTCATGTATACGAATAAATATACAATGTGTGTGAAAAAAGTTGATAACATATTTTAAAAATCTTAATCAAACCTATGAAAAAATTGTTAAACAAGTATTTGAAAAGTGTTAATCAAGCATTTGAAAAATATTAACTGTGTATAGAAAAAATATTGACCATGTATTCAAAAACATGTTATCTTGTATTAAAAATTCGTTAATCAAGCATTTGAAAAAAAGTTAAATGTATATAGAAAAATGTTGACCATGTAACCGCATTATTTTTATCTTGTATTTGAAAAATGTTAATCAATCATCTGAAAATGTTAAAATGTGTGTAAAAATGATGACAATATATTAAAATGTTAATACTTGATTTGAAAATTGTTAATCAAGCAGTAGAAAAATGTTAAATATGTGTATAGAATAAATTTTGACTGTGTACTAAAAAAGTGAAAAACTTGTCTTTGATTTTAAACATGTATTAGAAAAATGTTCTTGACATATACAAAAAATGTAGAATAAAAATTAAAAGAAACAGATAAAATAAAATAAAACAATGAAAACTGAAAAAGAAACAAAGAAAACCTAAGAAAAAGGAAAAAAGAAAACAAACAAACAAGTGCAAAATAATGGAAAACAATGAAAACGGATAAAGAAACAATAGAAAACCATTGAGAACCAAGAAAGAAACAAAAAAACAAAGAAAAAACAACAGCCTATAGAGTGGAGTGGTCAATGAGATGAAGAGACACGGGGCACTAGCCGAGCACGCTAAAAGCGGGTAAGGAGCAGCCAGGCGAGTACATAATGATACAAAGTGAGCTAGACACTAGAAAGGCAAATAGCTATGCCGGTGTGAATGACTACCCATTCTTGGATTTTGTTTTTAAGATTAAAACATGACATATCACGAAGTTTTTCATCTGTATTTAATTTATTAGTTGTAAATTAACCTTAGAGTTATTATTACTACAATCCACTTTGGCAAATACATATTTAACATATTCTTTTACATAAAACATAGAGCCTATATTTTTGTATGAAATGACAGAACTTTTCAATTTTTTTCATTAAAATCGTATTTGACTTCTACACTGTGTTATATCTTCTAAAATTGCAAAAATAAGACATTCGAAAGAATTAAATTATTTTTAACCCCTTTTCAAAGTTAGTGGGTATAGAATTAAATATTCAGGGTCCTAAAGTTGAAATGTAAATGAAATTCCAATCTAACCTACGTATTTGTTGTTTCCATTGTTGTGCGATTCAGTTGAAAATTCGTGCCAAAAAAAATCGGGTCCAGTCTCCTGCTCACGTTCCTGTGGCTAGGCACAAACTGTAGAAATATTTAGGTCCACTCCTGCTCGTGAGTTCAAATGGAAGTGAAATAGATGTGACTCAAACCAGGCTATCTCTTCCCTTTAATACGGGCAAACGGTTGAGGTCGCGTGGAGAAAGTGATCGATCCGTCTGAAATCACCATTAACCAATCAACACCCAACAATTTGTGCTTCAGGATGCGCATTCGCCAAATATGCCCGCTTACGATCTTGTGCCAATCCATATCTGCTTCTTTTAAGCGTGGTGCTTCTGCTCAGAAGCCCACGGTCTCGGCGGGCCAAATGTCTGGAGAAAAATAATGAAAACCACTAAAGAAACCAAGAAAATGGGTGAAAATAATAATACCATAAAAAATAGAAAACCAAAGAATCCATTGAAAAAAAACCAACGTAGGATGAATAAGCAAAAGAAAATGGAATAAAACCGATGAAAAATAAAAAACCAAAAGAAAATAATAAAAAAAACGATCCCGAAAAAGTGAAAACCTGAAAAAGAGACAAAACAGAAAAAAAAAACAAGCCCAAAACAGGGGAAAAATAACAAAAACACACAGAGAGAAAAAACACGGAACCGTGGCTACAGTAAAGGCCCTGCCCCGATTACTCCGGGCTTGAGACGAGAGGGCACATCATCATTTATTGGGCCAATGCAGCGCACGTGAGGCCACAACATCGTTTTTTTTTCTGTTTTGTTTTCACTTCTTTTTTTGTTTCTTTTCCTTGTTTCAACTTTTGTTTGTACTTCCAACTATTCTAAATATAAATGTTACAAAAAATTCTTTACATCAAAACATTTGAAAAACGTGAATCATGCATTTGAAAAATGTTAGATATTTATAGAATTTTTTTCCAATGTATACGGAAAATGTACAATGTGCATCAGGAAAATAGACATAAAAAAAATGTTTTCAAACATGTTTAGCTTGTATTTCAAAAATGTTAAATGTATTTAGAAAAATGTTTCTGATTTATACAAAAAATGTACATTGTGTGTAGAAAAAATAGGCATGAAAGGTGAATTTGAAAAGAAAATGTTAATCATGTATTTAGAAAAATTTAAATGCGTATACAAAAAAATTCTGATGTATAAAAAATATACAATATATATGAAAAAAAATATACCGAAAGATGTATGTTAAAAATGTTAAGCATGTATTTGGAAAACGTTAAATGTGTATATCTAAAATATATTCTAATGTATACAAAAAATATATAATTTTTATGTAAAAAGCAGGTATAAAAATATATGTTTAGAAAAATGTTAATCATGCATTTCCAAAATGGTAAACATGTATATAAAATATATTCATGGTGCATACAACAAATTTACAATCTGTATAAAAAAAGTAGACATCAAAACAACATAAGTTTTTAAGAAATGGCAATCATGTATTTCAAAAACTGCTAAACATGTACACAAAAAATATTCCTGATGCATACAAAAAATATACAAAGGAAATCACAGAGAACCAATAAAAACAAAAAAAGAAAACAAAGAAACATGAAGAGAAATGGAAAAAGAAAGAAAGAAAAGCAAAGGGCCAACTAAAGCCGAGAAAGAAGCAAAGAAAAATGAAGAAAATAAAAAAGATGAAAGAAACGAAAAATGGGCAAAAATCAAAGGAAAACAGGAAAAACAAACGAGAAAACCGTGCAGATAAAAAAACTAAAAGAAAAAGAAAAAAACAATAGGAAGAAAACTAGAATAAACAGGCTGAAAAGAAATGCAACAAGGAAGCAATCGAGAGAGCAACTAGTTAACGAGCGCTCCTTCGGGAGCCTCGCAACGATCAGCGCCACTTGGCACGCTCTCAGCCGCCCGCCACGTGTCGCGCTCTGGGCGCTCCCTACGGAATTTTTTTCCGCACACGTTTTCGGCTTTTTAAACGGTTTTTCCGGGTTTTTTTGATGTTTCGGTTTTCTACCACTCTTCCTTATCTTTTGGGTCAAAAAAAATTTGCGCGAAAAAAACTTGTTTTCTTTTTTTTTCACGAGAGTCACGGTTTTTCTTCCACGGAAGGCACGGGTATGCTTTCGCAAGAGTCACGGTCGTGCTTGTCGGCAATGAAAAAAATGCGTTTTCTGTTTTTTCCCTCCGCGAGAGGCACGGTTTTGCTTCCGCGAGAGGCACGGCTGTGCATTCGCAAGAGTCACGGCCGTGCCTTTCGGAAACGAAAAAAAAACATGTTTTCTGTTTTTTTTCCTTCCGCGAGAGGCACGGTTTTGCTTCCACGAGAGACACGGTTGTGCTTTCGTGAGAGTCACGGCCGTGCATTTCGGAAAAGGAAAAAAAGCGCGTTTTCTGTTTTTTTTTCTTCAGCGAGAGGCACAATTTTGCTTCCGCGAGAGGCAAGGTTGTGCTTTCGCGAGAGTCACGGCCGTGCCTCTCGGAAACGAAAATAAAAATGCTTTTTTTTATTTTTTTTCCTTCCACGAGAGGCACGGTTTTGCTTCCGCGAGAGGCACGGGTGTGATTTCGCGAGAGTCACGGCCGTGCCTCTTGAAAACGGAAAAAACGTGTTTTTTTTTCTGCGAGAGGCACGGTTGTGCTTTGGCGAGAGGCACGGGCGTGCTTTCGCGAGAGGCATGGGCGTGCCTCTTTCGGAAAGGGAAAAACCCCGTGCTCCCGGGTCGGTTTTTCGTCCGGTTCTTTCATGAAAAAAGTTTGTCAAAACCTATCAACATGGGATCTAGTTTTGAAGATCTCGACACGAGGAATCCAACGGTGAAAACAGTTCAAGATTTGGCCGCACGGTTTAAGAGTTAAAACGGATCTATGAAAAAAGGGAAAAACTCCCAGGTTGCGACAAGTGGCGCACATGCAACGCGCTACTTGTCGCAACCTGGGGAGATAGGAGTGATCTTTGTAACGAGTACTCCTCAACTAGTGATTTCGAGCAATCGATCTGAAGCGAGCAGGAGAAGTGGGCCGGCCCAGCATAACGCGATGCAAATTTTCCTGAGGCGAGCTTATGATACAACTCGCTATAAGCGAGATATAGTGGTCGCGCCCCTCTCTCTCTCTGAACGGATTTCGGATAGCTCCTATTGAACGCACAGAGGGTCGCTACCTTGGCCGGCCAACTAGAAACTATAGCGACCGCAAAGAAGAACCACTTTAGCGATCCCGCATTGTAGCGAGCCGAGTACGGTAGCCAACCCAGTCACTGTATCAATCAATTTTGTATTTACTTTTGTTCACATTGAACACTATTAAAATAAATGTTAATATTTCATTTTTTTTGGAAAATGCCTTTTTTGGTGTTGAGATCTTTTTGAAAACGTGAACATTTAAAAAATGAACTTGACTCTATGAACAAGTTCTGAAAATGGGATCATTTTTTGAAATTGAAAATTTTATGAAATTCGATTTTTTTTTTACAAAATGTGATCATTTTTTGTATTTCTGAATAATTTTTAGGACTCATTTTTTGAAATTTTGAATAATATTTGATACACATTTTTTTGGAAATCACAAATATTTTTTAAAATTTCAAACAATTTTTGAAGTTTAAACATTTTGAAAGAAATAAAAGTAAATATCAGACCCCGAACCTTTGAAGGTTCTAAAACGAAGAACCAATCAAACCTATTAAGGGAGAATGAAAGGGCCAAAGCTGGGCTATGCAAGTGGCACCCGCTGGTTGACCGTGGTGGGAATGTTTTTTCCTTTTTTTTTCTTTCTTTGAGAAGATGGAGGTAAGGTTTTTTTAGATGTTTTCTTTTTAGATGGAGGTGGGGTTTTTTCCTGACATATTGAAGAGGACCCCATGTATTTTTTAGATGGAAACAAGCGCACACCTTGCCATGTGGCACTTGCTGGTTGGCTAAGTGAGTAAGGTTCTTCTTTTTAAAAGATGAAGGTGAGTTTTTTTCTCTTTTTTAGATGGATGTGAGGACACATATTTTTTGGGAAATTTTACGGTGCATTATAATACACCAGAGCACATGTATTATATGGGCGATCTAACGGATGAGAATAACTGGGCCTTTTTGAGCCCAAGGGTATTTTCTACCTAATTTTTTTTAACTTTAATCGGACCAATTAGGTCCAGGGGTATTCTCGTCCTAAAATTTTCAATTAAATTAATTGCATTAATAAAGCACTTCATTATAGAGGTCCAATCATCGTGCGTACTCTTTTGAATTTCGGTTCGAGCGGTTCGTCCTCTCTCCTCCTCTCGATCCCTAACCTCGGGCCCCCTCGATCGCCGCCGATCGCCTCCGGCGCCCTCGATCGCCGCCGATCGCACTCGCCGTGTCTACCCCTCCTTCTCCTACTCCCCCTCACTCCCTCCATCGCAAGTCACCCCAGTTGGGTCGCGGCGCCAGATCTTCCGACGAGCCGCTAATCCACTCCTTCCCCGAGCGGACGCCACCTTCCCCGACCTGAGAGGCCACATCATCCTCATCGACGTGCATAAACTTTTTCACGCCGGATCTTCGCTGTAAGTGCCTAGCCCTCTCAAATCTTTTCTGGTCACTTGTGCATATAGTACCAATAGGGGTTGGATTTGATTCGGGTTTAGGATATGTCATGTGAGGTTTAGGGTTTATCGTTTCAGAAAGTTGTGACGAGATTTCGATCGGATTTTGTTAGGGTTTAGGATATGTCATGTGAGGTTTAGAGTTTATGTTTTCAGAAAGTTCTGACGAGATTACAATTGAAAGGAAGTGTAAGTCGGATGTAGCTAGGACATATTGAAGGACTTAGTTAGGGTTTTGTGGCATGAGAAAGTTGTCAGCAGATTTGGATTCAAAGAAAGTTATTTTGGATTTAGTTAGGAGATACATTTGAATTGAGTTTCGAGATATTTTGGATTTAGTTAGGAGATAATTAATTTTGTATGGAGTTTGGACTTATTTTGGATTTAGTTAGGAGATAATTTGGATTTAGTTAGGAGATACTTTTGGATATAGTTAGGAGCTAATTTGGATTTAGTTAGGAGATAATTTTGAATGGAGTTTGGAGATAATTGATCTATCAGGGTGGATCTATCAGGGCATTTGAAGCACTCGTGGACTTTGGATTTAGTTAGGAGATCATCAGTTACAGCTACTACAATCAATTAAAAATTTCTGGATTTAGTCAGGGCATATTTACTTACAGATTTTGAAGGACTGAGTTAGTGCATAATTTCGGTAACGTATGCTATCCATCCGTAACATTGACTATCTGCTTTCGCTGGCAGCATAACGACATGGATGATAAAGGCAACGATGGCAAAAACTTGGGTGATACAGGCACGGATGACAAGGACATGGGTCATAGAGGCAACGAAGGCAAAGGCATGGATGATAAGGATAATGAGGATGCAGGCAAGGATGGCATAGACATGGATGATGTACATATGCAAGGTAAAGGAATTGATAATAAAGGCACGGCTGGTTCAGACCTGAATGAGTGTATGGAATACTTAGAGATTGTGAAGAAGACTTTCAGGACCGAGGAAGAAGCCTACATGTTCTACGTAGGCTATGCGAGAAAAAAGGGTTTGGTGTTAGAAAGGATGATCTGAAGTACAGGGGTCCGGGTCCAAAACAAAATGCATACAGAAGGACATACAAGTGCTGCAAACAAGGATGGCGGGCCCTTAAGCACTTTAACAGAGCTGAAAGGAAAAGAACACCGAGGGGTCTTTCTCGGTGTGGGTGTCCCGCTCTTTTTCAGGTTGAGCTACAAGATAGCAGTGGCCTCTGGTTCGTCAAGAATTTTGTGGACAAGCATAACCATCTGTTTGTCCTTGCTGACCTGACTCCCTACTTATCGGCTCATCGTAGAATGACTGATGCACAAAAGGCCGATGTCATCGAGTATGCTGTCGGTGGACTTCGAACACATCAGATTATGAATGTAATGGAGAAGAATGCCGGAGGTCCCGACAAGCTTGGATTTATAGATCGAGACCTATACAACCATGTTTCAATCCAGAAGAAGCGCAAGATAGAAGGCAGTGACGCTAGATATTTGCTCACCTATATGATTGCACAGAAAAAAGCAGACCCGTAATTCTTTTTCAAATACACAAAAGACAGCGAAGGCCATTTGAGGAACATATTCTGGGCTGACTCACAATCCCGCATTGACTATGTTGCCTTTGGTGGTGTCGTGGTGTTCGACAGTACATATCGGTCTAACAAGTACAGGCTTCCGTTTGTTCCATTCGGTGGTCTGAACCATCACCGCATCACAGTTTTGTTTGGGGTCGGTCTAGTGTCAGACGAGACAGTTGCATCATACCAGTGGCTTCTTCATGTATTTTTGGAGGCAATGTCCCAGACAGCACCAATTTCAGCAATCACCGATGGGGACGGTGCAATGGCTAAAGCAATAGCTACTGTCTGGACCGGAACAGATCATCGTTTGTGCACGTGGCATATCGAGGAGAATATGGTGATGCACCTCCGCAAGAAAAAGCTTGAGGAATTTAGGGAATTCATTTACCGTCGTTGGGATGTTGATGAGTTTGAGAAAAGATGGGAGGCTTATAAGGTTCGGTTCAAAATAAAACCAACAAGCAAGAGGTCGTCATGGGTTAACAGGATGTACGAGCTGCGACACAAATGGGCTGCTGCGTACACAAAGGGTGGATATTTCGTAGGCATGATGAGTAATCAGAGGAGTGAGTCTCTCAACTCAAGGCTTCATGTGCACCTGAACAGGAAGATGCAGCTTGTTGATTTGTTGCAGCATGTTGAGCACTATGTATCCATAATGCGTAAGAATGAAGCAGCATTAGACGCAGTAGCGACACATACAATACCCTTCACTAAGCTGAATGCACAACCTCTGGAGATTGCTGCCTCTTATATTTATACAACTGTGATGTTTCCACGGGTAAAGCGTCAGATTGTCGAAGGAACAAATTGGCAGGTCACAGACCGGGTAGCGTGTGATGGTTTGGTCGTGTTTGGAGTTTTGCGCAAAGCCCCATATGATAAAGTCCCATATGGCAGGGATGCTAGAGAATTGCAAGGTAAGGAAGGTAAGTATGCTGAGGACTTGCATGCAAAAAAATTTGATGCTGAGGATCCCAATGACTTGGAAGGTAAGGATGCTGAGGACTTGCATGCAAAAAACTTGGATGCTGAGGATCCTAATGACTTGGAAGGTAAGGATGCTGAGGACTTGCATGCAAAAAACTTGTATGCTGAGGATCCCAATGACTTGGAAGGCAAGGATGGTGTGGACTTGCATGCCAAAAACCTGGATGCTAAGGATCCTAATCACTTGGAAGGTAAGGACAGTGAGGAGTTGGATGCAAAAAAGTTGGATGCACAAGGCGTGGATGCTAAGCCTGTGGATTTTATATATCACGTGACTTGTCTATTTACAGGAGCAAGACTGGATGATGCAGCTCGTAAATGTAAAAATTTGGAAAGTCAGGATTACCCATGCGCACATATATTCTGCGTTCTGGATCATCTTGGTGTACGCACATTTCCAAAAAAATTTGTCAAGAAAAGATGGACAATGCATGCCAAGCCAGCGTTCCCTTCTTCGAGGACTGCGAATACTCATGTATGGTCTGATCAAATGAATAAGTATCATCAACTACGCAACATGGCTAGTGACGCTTTATTCACAGCCGCAGCTAGCGATTCACAGTCAGAACAGGTGATGGAGCTCCTCCGGAGTATATTGGTTGATGGAGAAAAAACTGATTTGGATGAAGGCCATAAATCGTTTGTTCCTTTGCCGGCATACTTCTCTGCTTCTCGCGAATGCTGCACTGATGACGTGGAAAATCCAATCAAAATAGTTCCAAAAGGGAGACCAACTACCGAAGAATCGAACAAGAGGATTAAATCCAGGCGCGAGCGGATGAGAGGGAAAAAAAGCAACGAAGTTAGTGCACATGTTTATCTCATTGTTCATTTCCATACATGCTTACAATGTTAATATGTTCTCTCTTTTTCTTCAATTTACTCAGGAACAAATCGGGGAAATCAAAGGTCACAAGGAGGAAGAAGCGAAAAGAGAAAGACTCAGAGACAGAAGAAGACACAGATTCAGATATAGAAGAAGAGGAAGATTCAAAAAAAGCAACGAAGTTAGTGCACATATTGATCTCATTGTTCATTTCCATACATGCTTACAGTGTTAATATGTTCTGCCGGAGAGTGTTCACATGTTTTTCTTCAATTTACGCATGAAAAAATCGGGGAAATCAAATAGCACAAGGAGGAAGAAGCAAAAAGAAGAGACAGAGTCAGATACAGAAGAAGAGACAGAGGCAGATACAGAAGAAGAGACAGAGGCAGATACAGAAGAAGAGGAAGATTCAGGTACAGAAGAAGAGGAAGATTCAGATGCAGAAGAAGAGGGAGATTCAGATGCAGAAGAAGAAGGAGATTCAGATGAGGAAGAAGAGGAAGATTCAGATGTAGAAGATGGTGGGCTGAGGAGGGCTAGAAAGAGACCATTGGAGGTTGCAGAAGAGGATTACGCAAAACCAAACAAGTGGGCATTAGCACAATTGTGCGTACTTAAACATGTTTTCGAATGCTGGCTGCAGATTCATCTATTTCTTTTTTGCAGGAAACGCAAGGGCGCTCCAAATGTCAATGCTGTGAGGACGAAAAAGAATGATGACAAGGGTGCGCGAGGAAAACCAGTGAAGTTAGTGTCTGTACTTACATGTCCGCTCTAGAAGTCGGGTATTTGCTAGTACTGTGTCGACGTTTCTTAACTTTTCCAGGAAAGACTCTAGTAAGGGTGGTAAAGAACAGGCCAAAGGGGTGATGAAGACAAAAAGGCCTGCTAGGAATGTACCACAGGCTGAGCGAATAAGAGCTGTCAAGTTAGCTTCTGTAGCTATGAAGAGAAAGTCAGTGAAGTTAGTGTTTTTTCTGTTATAGTGTACTGTACATGCTCAAATCTTCTTTGCTATCCTATTAACAAACGTTGTTTCATGCAGGAAAGCTAAAGTGAAGTCGAGACAGGATGTTTAGATGCACAGGGTCAAGCAGAGAAAACAAAAGGATTTCTGGGGTCGAAAAATTGAGAACAAACTAAAGTAGACAGTTTTCCATGCCGTGATCCACCTTGTTTCTCATGTATTAGACCTATTTGATGGACTGCCACTATTTTTCTGAATTCCTCGTTTGATTGGTACACCCTCATTTTATTATGGACGGGTCGACATGGTAGGCTAGTTATGATTTATCAACATCGATGAAACAATGCATTTTTAGTGAAGTTGGTTTTCTGTATTTTTTTCATTTTTTTACATAATATATTGCTGAAATTTGTTCAAAGTGTAGTCAAATTTCATACTTGAAATATAAAATAGAAACCGAAAATTTATATATATAGGAAAATAGAACGTTAATAGAAACCTCGTTTTCAAATAACATTGAAAATCGTTTATTTTCAAATAGAAAATAAGCATACTGATATTTTAAAAATAGCATGCTCATTTGAAAAAAGCATGTTCAATTGAAAATAAAATAGAATAATATGCTGATTTAAAAATAGCATGCTGATTTTAAAAATAGCATGCTACTTTTAAAATTATAATGCTCTTTTCAATATGCTACTTTTAAAATAACATGCTGATTTCAAAAATATCATGCTAATTTTAAAAATAGCATGGTACTTTTGAAAATATAATGCTTTTTTTAATGTGCTACTTTTAAAATAGCATGCTGTTTTAAAAAATATCATGCTAATTTTTAAAATAGCATGCTTATTTTAAAAATAGCATGCTTATTATAAAATATAATGCTCTTTTCAATATGCTACTTTTAAAATAGCATGCTGATTTAAAAAAAATCATGTTCTTTTGAATATGTTGTTTTTAAAAATAGCATGCTGATTTCAAAATAACAGCCTCATTCTAAAAATATAACGCTGTTTTTAAAAATATAACGCTGTTTTTAAAAATATAACACTATTTTTAAACTGATTTCAAAAATTACATGCTTTTTTAAATATGCTGTTTTGAAAGCAGCGTGCTGATTTTCAAAACATCATTTTTTTAATTACGCTTTTTAAAAGATAGCATGTTTTTTAGTATATACTGTTTTTCAAATTAAAAAAAACATCATTTTGAAAATAGCATGCCATCTCGAAAGTAACAGAAACATCATTTTTTGCATTGCATTTCGACCCGCAAGTTTTTGTTTTGCATTGCATTTTTTTGTGCGACACACATACAAACCGCATTTTCAAAATAACTCGTACTAGCCAACACAAAAACCTCGTTCAAAAATGAAAGTAGTGTCTAATCCATTTGAAACCCGGTTAGATTTGATTCTAAAAATACTAGCATCACTGTGGCAAAAAAAGGAAATATAATTGCAGTCCATAAAAGTAATTATATCAAGGAGGGTACCAGGGTGCGTTATATATATAGACTTGCATAGCAACGCCACATAGGGTTCATACTACCATCAAGTTACTGCCAAGTTCCACTTACTGGACGATCTTCATATCCAGTCGGACCCAAAAGTTATACCACCAAAGTACCAGTTACTACCAAGTACCAATTACTACTAAGTTGCACTTACTGGACCCAAAAGCTGATACTACTAACTTGCAGTTACTGGCTAGTACATACAGATTATAAAACTAGCGTCAAACTACTGCCATGGGTCAACGAATCCTCATGCCACTAACCATGTTCACCCTAAGCCCACCTCCACTCCTTTCCATGAACCTGAAGATAGTCATTTGATCTTCTTTCATTCTGGCGCCCTCAACGACTTCTCTCCAGTTCTTCGTCATGATTGCACGCCCGTCCTTCTTGCCCATCTTGAACAATACCTTTTTATTACCTTCAAAATGTTCGTTGGTGACACGCACAACCATGGGCTTTCGCAGATAATCTTTGAGGTAGGCCTGACTGTAATCCTTTGAGAAGCACTGATTGCACAGGGAAATAAATAATGTTACATAAAAAATGAAGTATGATTTGCACACAAAAAAGTAAGTATTATTTGCACAACCATGCCCGTCCTCCTCTCTGTCTCTACATGATGGCATTTTCACTAGTCAAGTATGATTTGCAAAAAGAAAAGTCCAAGTGTTTACCATCTTGCTCTTCCCTCTGATGTCTGCCGAGCGAGTGACGGTGCTAACACAGTATGGTATGGGAGGTTGGCACTGCTTTACTATGGATTTGAGATAGTCCCACCGATCCTCGTTTAGCGATACATGGTTGCCGTAGAAGATGCGATCCTCAAAAGTTCCTTTTCTCACAAGGTATCCCGGACCTGTATCAAAAAAAAAAAATTAAGATGACAGAGTAGTAAATAATTTCATATGTAAGATCTAGAACATTAGCACTGGGTTAATGATCAATGCCTACTCCAATGATCAAGAAATGAAGGACATAGATAACCCTATCACATCCACCCAGCAATATCTCGTAGAAACACGGGCAAATTGAATATTTGATTTATTTAAACTAACAACTAAACACTGCTCTATGTAAGCTCTAGTTCAGTCAATGTTGATTTGGAAGGTCATCTAGAACCCAAACAGAGTAATGTGTGGTAATCAAGTGTCACTCAAACATCAACTTTCGATATTTCACGGTTCATTTAATATCTGACCAGCCAAATAGAACTTTACCCCGTACTGCCAAGATAGGATCGTGGTCCACATCTCCATCTCCGTAAGAACTATCATCAGTGTCATAGTCGCTAGAGGTGTCGTCATCACCACTATAGCCGTCACTCCCACGTGAAGTGCCATCTGAAGCATCATCTGAGGTGGTCCGGTGATCACTCTCTTCACTGCTGATGAGGATGGTTTCCCTTGCCATTCAAACATGTTGCATGCATTGCAATGAACAAATGTTAGTTATTGATATATGAAATCAGTCTTCCATTAGGACTTGTTAGCACCATACACAATGTGAATAATCTTTTCGCATACTTCTTGCTAAGTACGTAGTTCATGTATAAACATCTACACGAAAAAGCTAGTCGACAACTATTCGCACGACTAGTCAAGACTAGTGGTTAGACTCATAATCATTGGGCAGACATAACCAATTAGGATATTTCAAGGTTACAATTTTGTGAGCTGGACAAGAAAACTTGGTAACCAACCAATTAGTAGCCATGTAAAAATGAACCATGATTGACTGCTCTCATCGAGCAATACGTGAAACTATAACTGATCTGCCTTTGATCACTGCAAATTTCCTGATGGGCTGTTGTGTGGTACCATCAGGTAATAAATATAAAGTCTTTAAATTGTCCCAACAAAACAAATAATGCATTTGCTGCTGTACATAACATTTTTAGAGGTAGCTGTGGAGGTTAATTTTCCAATTTCCAGTGAGAATAAGGACATGATAAAATCTCTCAAGCAAGATGACAGCATAGTGAAGGCTATGAGAACGAGCAAGGTATGCTGACCAATAGTCACCCTTTTGTATACTTGCTATTTATTTACTCATTACTACCCATACCAACAAGTAAAATCATGATTATGAAGTATAATGGCAGAAAATCCAACAGTGAGGAATTTGTTGCAATGTGTACTACTAGCTCACAGGAAATTTTCATTGACCCCAACAAGCCCATACCATATCTTGGAGATAGGCTGACATAATTCAAGTAAGCAGTAACAACAATCAGCAAAAATATGCACCAACCAAAAATATTACATGTGTGCACATATCATCAAAAACATGCACCAATCAAGAGCAGTCTATACTTGAAAAATCCTTCAAAATATGCACTAATCATCATACTACCATCGAGTAATACATGAAACTATAACTGATCCTCATTCCATCATTACAAATTTCCTCATGGACTGCTTCTGTGCTCGCATTTTTAGTTTTTAATAACTAAGCATCAGCAAATACATATACACAGTCTTCAAACTATCCCAACAAACCAAAACATGTGTATGCTCCTGTGAATATACTTTTTCTATATCTAGCAGTGGGGGGCCATTTTCCAGGGGAAAAAAGTACTTGATAGCATCTGTCAAGCAAGATGATAGCATAGTGAAGGCTATGTCGACGAGCAAGGTATGCTGGCCAACACCCACCTTTTTCTCTTACTTGCACGAAAGTGTTTACCCATTACTACCCATACAAACAAGTAAAACCATGATTACGCAGTACATTGTCAGATTATCTTGCTGCAAAATTACTTGTTGCAATATGACCTACTAGTTGACAGTAAATCTGCGAATACCCGAAACATGCACACAAGCAAGTGTCAGATTTTAACTTGGGCGGTGCTGCTAGATCGCAAAATTAAGGTAAGATCAACATTCGAAGGGCAGGGAGGATCAATCTTACCTGCGAAGTGGTACCAGATGGGGCTGGAGTAGACTTGTTCGAAGCTGGCACCACCAGAGCTTCGGGCGGCGCGACCAGGATTGGGGAGAAGAGGTGCCGTTGTCGGACCTTGCTGTCGACGAAGCAGTGGAGAATCGTGGCCGGAGCAGGGGGAGTGGGTGGCCTCGCGGATCCGGCCGATTTGACGATGACGGGGGCGGCCAAGGTGACGGCTTGGCAAACCCTAGCCGCCGCCCTCCGCGTCGCCTCTCTGTCTCTGCAAAGAACGAAGTGTGGTGGGATTGGGAATGGGGGTGGGGTTGGGGTTGGGGCCATCGCTCGCTTTTCTCTCTGCCTCCCACTTGTGCAGGCCCACAAAAGGAACAAAGTGTTGGGCCGGATCAGATGCAGATTTGGCAGCTTTACCAATTCTGGCCAAACAGAAAAGATCAGCATGACCACAGGTGTTCTTTTGAAGAAACCCTAAAAATACACTGCTGTTCATATTGCATGTGGATGAGTCTTTCAGTACACCAATTGATATTGAATAATTTTAAGCACTCCACAGTATATATATATGAAAATAATGGTTAACCAATAAAATGGTAAACTATTAGATGCAAGGTTACAAATATTTGAAAAAATCAATAATTGAATTGTATGCATTTTTATGATTAAATTTAATAAATGTAACATTTTTGCAAAAACTATGATAATTAAAATATTCATTGGTATTTAAAAAAAACAACCGCAAATGACTACTTATGCCAACCAGAACTTCTTCAGGGTTTCGTTTATTCATCTATTCTTTGGCATGCTGGTTCTCATAACGCCTTCTTCGGACCTTCTCTTTGTCCGACAAATTCCTGAGATATTGGGCTAGCGCCTTGTGTTTCGCCCTCACACCATGCTTCATTTGGTATCCTTTGGCAACTCCTTCGGCGTGCTCAAGAATACTAACGAAAGTCGGGTCCAGATATTTGGCACAGAACGCGCAACGATATGCCATACGCTTAAGCACGTTGCACTGTCCATTCTGCAATTCTTCAAGGGTTTTCTGAGTGTGTGCATCCATCTCTCCTTCGGAAATGTCCGCATAATCATGAGAATAAGGCTGCAAGTTTAAATTATGTATGATATAAGCTGCACCATTGTTTATAGTACCTAATATTCCCCAAGTTTCATACTGTAGTGCCTATAAATTATTTTTAAAGTAAATATTTATTAACTTTGAAAATTTAAGGAGAAAAAAGCAATATCAAATCCATATGAAAGCATAAATCATATGATGTACTTTTAAAAAAATTGTCAATAAACATGCACAACCTTTATGATGTCTGACTTTTAGCATAAAACCAAAACGCACTAAATTGTGGAGTGGATGAACCATTAATTTCTCAAAGATTGATTGAATAAATAATGATCATTACGTACTGATGATCAACATTATATTTAGAGCTAGTTCCATTATGCCAATTCAACAATGTATTGATGGTTTAATGATTAACCTCTAACCTTAAACTTGAAGACAGATCTAGGGTTAAAAAATTAAAATTACCGTAACGGAATTCCAGTCCATGCCGTGCATGTGCTGCTGCTTGTGATCGACGACGGAGTACTGCACCTCATTGACACGATGCTTCTCTGGGTCGGACACCGAGTAGTCCAAAGCTTTCTCGTGGGGATCCTGATCCATGCGATGGACGACAACGTGGGTGGTTAGCCCCGCAAGTCCACGATCTGTCACGACGGCGTCCATGACAGGCCCCTCACGTCCATGGCCACGATCTGTCACGATGGCCAATCGACCTCCATGAGTGGATTTCATATCCGGCGGCAGGGAGGCGGGCGTGTGAGCGGCGGCGATGGTTTTAGAGCATACCCTAGGGGGAGAGATGCGGGGAGTAATTGGTAGTTACCTACTATAGCGGAAATACTTATGAGAAAAATTGATTGGTCGGCGTTGGGCACCTTCAATGCAGCGGCGCTTATTTAGGCGCTTAATTAGGATCCTGGAAAAAAATCACAAGCGTAGGCGCTTGGGGCAGAAGCTAGGAACTGGATTTGTACATCTACGTGATGCAATCCAAAGATCGTGTCCGGGGTGGATGGGTTGGGGGTTGAAAATTGTGTACATAAACCCTAATGCTCAAGACTTGTGAAAACATCAGATCAAATTGTCATCAAGTGATCTAGTATTACTTGGATCGAGACTTTGTGATCATCATGTAGCCACGCCACAAACACGATGGTTCTAGTATTACTTGGATCAACACCTTAGGAAGCAAACTAGTGCATTTCCTTTTTGAGTCACAATCTTCCTTCTTGAAAACCACATGTACACACTCATCATGTATACCATAACACATCAGAATCTGTTAACGAGCGCTCATAAGCTTAACTAGCTTCAAACGAACCTAGCCAATCAGGGTTGTATGCTACTTAATCTAAATGAGCCAATGATTAATGAGCACGAGTTTAACAAGCAAAGATGCCAAACCACACACCAATTAACATAGTTCCACCTTAGTTCAACGCTTCCATATATACAAAAGCAAGCACCACTTAGTAGTACTGGTGCACATAGTTTGACCATAAACGTTCACCAACAAAGTATAGCATAGGGTAGTACTTAGCATAGTTAAAACCAAAAGAGCATCAGTTCTAGCTGCGAGGGTGCGCACTTCCCTAAAGCCTCAAAGAAGCCTCATCAAGTAGTCGGCATACGCGGCGTGCTTCACCCTGAAAGCGTAGCCATTCTTGATGCTGCCTTGGGATGTTCCGACTGCATGGTTGATGGTACTCGACAGGTCGCCTTTCATCAGCTTGTTGCAGTAAGGGCATCCGTAGCCCCCCTTCCGATTCTTGGCCTGACACGTTTCTCGAGCACACCACTGTCCAGCTCCCTCACCTTCTGCCTCCTGTAGATCCCCTGGGTTTCTGGGTCCCTGTCGACATCGTCACTTAGGACCTACATGTAGTACAAAATGTTGCGTAAGTATATTTAATATGATAATTCAACAGGCACATAGTCTATGAAACATAATGTAATTGATGACAGCGTAAAATATCTTCAAATGACGTTGAAAAAAAATGCATAACTTATTAGTTGCTACATAAGCAACTAAATGGGATAGTACCATATATAGTAAAAAAATGAAGGATCAACCATACATGTCGAAGAGAGCACTAGCATTGCCACATTTTGCCACACATTTTTCCCAAGCTTGCCTAAGGTTAGTTCATGAAAATGAGAGCCACAAGTTAGCAAGCCTAAGGGAACCTTGCCACACTTTTTGTGTGTATGCCATGTGGGACCCAAGTGTGGCTTGCCTAAGGTGTGGCTGGAACCAAACACTCAGTTAAGTTGGTCAAACTTGCCTAACCTTAGGTATGGCAATCTTTGGCAAAGTTAGTCACAAACCAAACAGCCCTTTAGTGCAACAAAATTCACTTGTTACGTAAAAATGCATGAACTGATGATGTAACATGGCAGAGCAGCATACATATGTACTAATGCAAAAAAAAAGACTTATAACTTACATGCATGACTAGATAAAATAGCTCGTGAGCTGTATCTATTTAGGGTTAGAATTTTGTGTGCTTATGATGATGGATATTGAAAGTCCACATGTTATCATCGTGGAAGTTTCCCCTGTTGATCGAACCCCACCCATCAATGTTCCTGAACCATTCAACGTTCTAGGTAAAGTAGTTAATTATTACGAATTCTGACAATAAGTGATCACAAATGTTGTACTTACAAAAAAGGGTTTTTATCATTTATGCCACCAGTTGTGTCCCACAACTAAGTATCACCACTAGGAATTTCTACTGCTAAAAAAAGCCATCGCTTCGTTAGACACATGCTCAAAAATGCCACTGCACATCATTATTGTGATATCAAATCTATCTTGACATGCTATAATGGCATCAATACCTATGGACCAACATGCCAGCTCTCCTTCTATCTCACTACAATAAAGTGTGGGCCCACTTGATCCCAACAGCGTTCTTATTTTCCTGTAAAATTATTGGCTTACTTACTCCTCACAAGTGGGGCCACACTTATCATTGTGAGATAGAGAGAACTGAAATGTGGGCCAGGGCTTTTTTTGTCATATTGGATGGTCAACAAGTTTTACATGAAAATAACAATGTCTAATGGCATTATTGAGCAAACATCTAATGGAACGATGGCATTTTTGATACATCTAATGGCATTTTTGAGTAAGCATCTCACGAATCGATGGCATTTTTGAGCGGCTGTAACTTCTAAGGAAAAACCTGAGTAGTGGGATACAACTGGTGGCATAAATGATAAAAACCCTACAAAAGAACTAATTAAAACAACTCAAGTAAAACATTGATGATATCCAATTTCTTTCTAAAAGAGCCATTGCTTAGAGATAAGCAATGTTTAAAATCATTGCCACAGCCACTTATGGAATATTTAAACCAAAGATCGATCAAGTGCAACCAAACATGTACTCAACATTTTAATACCTTATTTGCCTTGTACTGACCATAGAAAACCTAGGATATTACAAAATAAATAAATAAATAAATAAAGGGGATAGATGACTAATCTCTTCTTCGTTCTCGTCGGCGATGACCACAGGTGGGGGCATGGGAGGCAACAACCGCGGCAGACGAACACCCGGCTGAGGCTGAGGAGCCACCACCTGCTCCGGCAGAGAAGCCAGAGGAGCTACCTGTTCCGTATTATTAGCAGAATAATTTATATAGGTCAAAAACTGACATATACATGCCTCAATAAATGTAATCTAGCTACACAGCTGCGGATCCAGGATTTCATACTTGGGTGTTCAAAAATTTATATTGCAAACTAAAACCACAACAATATTTTTAAAATGGAGGGAGTAATATCTAAAATTTTCATGTGAAAATATTCTTAGTCCATCGTAATGACAATACTGACATGAATGAAAGAAAATGAAGATTATTTACTTCATGACCATACAATATGACATTTCATAAACAAGGCATGGTGTTGTTATCCTTAAGTTGCAGAAAATATTTTCACAATCACCTACGTAGGCAATTCAGTTCCAAGGTCAAGCTACGTATTTGTATTAGCACAGTCACCAAACCTAGGTGGATTTATTAGCAGAATAATTTATCTAGATCAAAATATTGCCTATACAGGGCTCAACACATGTAACCTAGCTAGTTACCTAACACATCTACAGAATATTGATATGGAGTCCATCGATCAAAGATAAAAAGAAACCCTGGCCTTCCCCAAAAATAGAGAAAAGGACTAACCGGAGCACACCTAGGATTTTACAAAAAACTAAAGGAGATAGATGACTAACGTCGCCGGCGACCACAGGCTCGGGGCACCGGAGGCGTCACCCGTGGCAGAGGAGACACCTGCTCCGTCTGAGGAGCCAGAGCAGCTACCGGGGCCCACATAAAAGGATGTGCAAGGACAGTTTCATGCCGGTCAAGTACCATATATAAGAAATTTCGGCCAAAAAAAATTCGGGTGCAGTACTGTACGTCTATACCGGTGCTACTGCTATCAAAATTTGGCATCAACACATTTTGGAAGCACGAGAACCATGAGATCCGAGTGGTTGGTAGATCTTAAATAAAGATAACCTATACAATGAGGAGCCGACCCCCACACCCATGCACCCATGTGGATCCGCCTGAAACCTAACGGAGCTAACGAATCTAGGTTGACACCTAGGATTGACCAGAGCACACCTAGGATTTTACAAAAAATTAAAGGAGATAGATGACTAACTTCTTCTTTGTTGACATCGCCGACGACCACAGGCTCGGGCACAGGAGGCGTCACCTGCTCCGTCTGAGGAGCCAGAGCAGCTACCTGGTCCCACATAAATAGCAGAATATTTTATATAGATCAGAAAATGTCATATACATGCCTAAACTAATGCAACCTAGCAACACAGCTTCGGATCCAGGATTTCAAAGTTGGGTGTTCAAAAATTAATATTGCAAACCAAAACCACAACAATATTTTTCAAACGGCTGAGATCAAGTTGGCTTTTGAGTCCAGAAGGCATTCTTCTGCCTCTGCTTCTGTTACTCAAGAAATTAAAGAGTTAGGAGTAATAGCTAAAATGTTCATGTGAAAATATTATTTTTCCATCATATTGACAGTACAGACATGAATGACAGAAAATGAAGATTATTTAGTATGACATTTTCGTAAACAAGGCATGGTGTTGTTATCCTTTACTTGCAGAAAATATTATGCTGAAAATAAGCCACCAAATAATATATTTCAAGTAGGGATGATAACAAGTCAATAATATTACAGCCTATGGTAATTGGACTCCAGGAATCAAGCAATTGGTGTTGAGCAAATTGAACGACAAAAAATGTGTCTGCTGGATTAAGCGTCAGAGGCTAGTTTTATACAAATTGACATGAAGTTTAGTGCATAAACTACACCACTTTTAGTCCATTTAGCAATAAAAGAACCATATATATAAGAAATTTCGGGCAAAAAAATTCGGGTGGTTGGTAGATCTATCTTAAAATTTGGCATCAACACATTTTGGATGCACGAGAGCCATGGATCGGAGTGGTTGGTAGATCTTAAAAACAAGATAACCTATACAATGAGGAGCCGACCCCCACACCCATGCACCCATGTGGATCCGCCCTTGAAACCTACCGGATCTAACGAATCTAGGTACGGATTTCATAGATGGAACAAAAGCAGAAACCCTAGCCATGCCCAAAAATAGATAAGGGACTGAACAAGGAAACCTAGGATATTTCCTAAAATAGGACTGACCTCTTCTTCGCTGTCGTCGCCGTCGATGTTGACCACAGGCTGCGGCAGAGGAGGCAGATGGCGTGGCAGAGGAGGTAGATGGCGTGGCAGAGGAGTCACCTGCTCCGGCGGAGGAGCCACCTACTCCGGCGTAGGTGACACCTGCACCGGAGCCTGGACGTGGTCGGCGACGTCACGGCCGCCCTGCTGCCAGCTGGACCCCTCGCCGGCGGGGAGGGGTTTCTCCATGTGCAGCTTCACGCGGCGCTTGGATGCTTCGTGCGCCATGGCGTCGGCCCTCCCTCCCATGGTGCGCTTGGGCATCTCGACGGCGGAGGTGCAGCGGCGGGAAGGGAGCAGCGGCGGGGTGGGCAGGCGAGTGGTGAGGCATGGGAGGAGAAAACCCTCGTATTTGTGGATGGAGAAGAGGACGGGAAGAGGGGGGCGGCGATGAGATAAATGCTAATGGGGAAGCGGAGCGTGCTATGGGGAAGCGGAGCCGCCGATTTAGTCCTGGGCAGTCAAAAGGAGTTGTTGCCACGTTCACACCTCCCCGTGCGTTGTTCACACCACCACGTCTTGCCACGTCAAAACGTAACTTCTCACTTCTCACTAAAATGAATAGCCCGATCGTGCACAACCATGATTTAGGAGTAATGCAACTTCCCTTCAAAAAATTGTGTAATGCAACTGCTCCCTCATTACACAGAACAAAGTCATACAGTGGGACAACTGAATTTGTAGGCTTGTTTCATCTGCACGTGTAATGTTTTATATTTGTCCTAAAATATGTTGTAAAACTTTACAAACAATGGAATGGCAAATGGATGTGACAAAACTTCGTCAGCAACCGCGCGGATTCGTCTGCCATATATCTGATGTCCGGTACCGAGGAGGGGAATGTTGATCCACGCGATGCCATGTGTTTCGTCTGGACCCATATCATGCACCCCGAGCCAACCGGGCCAAAACATGAGCCGCTAGCCTTCTCGATCCAAACAACGAGCTAGTGTCCACCATGCGCAGAGATGTTCATGTGGACAGGTTTGCTAGCACTAGTGAATGACGTGGGATCTCGGTGTGCAATATGTGTAGCCGCGTGTCTCTTTGGCGTGCCTGGCATACCGAAGGGACTCGTCGAAGGTCCAACGAACCGCGGTGGGTCAATGCTGGATGTATGGTGTGGGTCAACCTGGCTAACGGTGCATGGTTTGAGTTTAGGTGGCTAGGTTTGCATGGCTGGGGGGCTAGATGGCTAATGAGTGCGCATGCGTCATCTGTACATTGTCAAGGTTGAATGGTGGTTATCTACGTGGCCATGCGTGCATGCATGGTGTGGGTCCAGTTTGCATTCGGCGCACGGGATGTGCCTTGGTGGGTAGGGCCCACAACTTACGGCACAGAGTTCTGAAGCAGATGAAGGGGCGGGCCCCGGTCTTCGTCCACAAGCAGGACTTGTTCCCTCTCGATGGCTAGCTCCGGGATGCGTTTTGGTCTCGTTTACACACAACCTATGTGAAGGCTTATGCGTGCCGCTCTCGATGTTCGACCACACCCACACCGCGAAAGGTCCCAAGAAATTTGGACCCTCATGAATTTGCACGGATTATAGCGGCGGCAGACGAGACCCGGCATTTTTTGCCCTTAACAATGGCTCTGAGGCGGCCCTGCCCGTTGGTCGCACATGGCACATATATGGACCAGAGCTTAGCATGGAACTGTCACCCCCAATCCCTGCTGTGTTTCCATGTGGCCACGGTATAGATCCTGAATTTCCAAGGATACTGCCCTAGAAATGCGGCAAATGTCCCGAATATGGCAAGCGCGGGCTCCGAGAAAGGCCGGGACCTTGCATGCGCTTTTGGATTGTTCTCCGTTGACCCGAGAGAGAGCATCGACGAAAATGGAGGAACGGGCCAACATTCATTGCGCAAACCGGACACGTTACCTCAAGGTAGCTAGATCCAAACCATGCACCCCCGCCGTCTAGACCCACGTGGTGCACCACTTAGACACTAGACCCACATCACTTACGCCGGCCCCCAAGCCAACCATTCCCCGTGTAGACTCATATGCCGCACCCCGCAAAATAGCTTAGCACAAGACTTCCACCCCGATTTTCACAACATGCACCACTACACGTAAGTGTCCAAAAAATGGAGTATCGCATTATCAACATTTTTTTTGCCAAAACAAGTAAGTTGTTTTTAAATTGCTTGAAAATAGCAAGGTTTCTATTAAATTATAATTTCATTAATTACACATTATAACGTGCATTTTTTGTCCCTCAAAAAGGGGTGCATTCCTTTTTGTAAACCCACAAAATTACTTCATTTCCCTTGAAAAAACGAATCCTTCTTCACCCTCTCACGATCACGTTCACGGTGGCCTAGCCCTATAATCTAGGAGTGGTCGATCCAATCTCCCCACTGGGGACAACTTCCACGCACTATCTATCTTGGTTGGTTGCAACCATCTGGCCATCACGGTTTTTTATGGGAAAATCACATTCTTTTGTTTTTCCTTCCAAAGATATGTGGCGAAAAAACATGGAACAAAAATTGTAGAAGGCATGGTGGGATACATGCACATGTTGTCTTTTTGTACTACAAGTGCACTTGTTGGCAAGTTGCATGTGCACGTGTCATGTTTCATTTTTTATCAAAAATTATGTTGTACACCTTTACATAGATGCTTGAATTATTGTTTTCGTATGTTAATAATTCCTAAATATTGAAATTCAGCATGCACATAACACATGGCTTCCAAGCTTCGTCAGCGACCGCTTGGATTCGTCTGGTATATGCCCGCTGTCTGGTATTGGGCACAGGAATGTGGATCCATGCGATGCCACGCGTTTCATCTGGACCCATGTCATGCACCCCCAACCAATCGGGCCGACATCATGTGCCGCTAGGCTTGGCGATCCTAACCATGCGCTAGTGTCCACCATGGGTAGAGTTGCTCAGGTGCACAGGTTTGCTGGCACTAGTGAATGACGTCGTATCTCGGTGTGCAATATGTGTAGTCACGTGTTGCTTTGACATACCTGGCATGCCGAGGGAAGGGACTCGTGTCGGAGGTCGAACGATCCGAGGTGGGGTCAATAATGGATGGATGGTGTGGGTGAACCTGGCAAACGGTGCACGGTTTGAGTGAAGCTGGCTAGGTGTGCATGGCTGGGGCTACATGGCTAATGAGTGCGCATGCGTCTTGTGTACATTGTCAAGGTTGACCGGTGAGTGTCTACTTGGCCACGCGTGCATGCATGGTGTGGGTCCAGTTGGCGTGCGGCGCACGGGACGAGCCTTGGTTGCGAGGGTCCACATCTTGCGGCACGGAGTTCTGAAGCAGATGAAGGGGCAAGCCCCGCACACCGTTCATAGGCCAGGCTCGTTTCCTCTCAATGGACAATGGCTCCGAGGCGGCCCTTCTCTTTGGTGGCACATGGCCCATATATATGGACCAAAGAGCTTAGCATGTGATTGTTACCCCATTCCCTGCTATGATTTCATGTGGCCGCGGTATAGATCGTGAATTCCCGATGATACTACCCTAGAAATGCGGCAACTGTCCCGAATATGGCACGCGGGACCCAAGAAAGGCCGGGACCTAGCATGCGCGTTTGGATTGTTCTCCGTTGACCCGAGAGAAAGCACCGATGAAAACGGAGGAATGGGCCCGCACTCAGTGCGCAAACCGGATGCATTACCTCAAGGTAGCTAGATCCAAACCATGCACCCCCGCCGTCTAGACTCACGTGGCGCACCACTTACACAGTAGACCCACACCACTTACACCGGCCCCCAAGCTAAGCATTCCCCCGGGTAGACTCATATGTCGCACACCACAAAATAGAATTAGCACAAGACTTTCACCCCGATTCACCAGGTTACTACCTTGTGCACCCCTAGCCAGCATGATACACTGTATGCACCTACAGCCACCTGGGCCCGCAGCATGCACCACTACACGTACATGTCCACAAAACGAACTAACCCATAATCAACTTTTTTTGCCAAAACAATTTAGTTATTTTTATAATGGCTTGAAAATAGCAAGGTTTCTGTTAAATAATAATTTCCTTAATTACAATAAGGTCCATTTTGTAACCACACAAAATTCCTACCTTCCCTCGAAAAAAAGAATTCTTCTCTCACGATCACGATGGCCTCACCCTATAATCTAGGAGTCGATCCAATCTCCCCACGGGGGCCAAGTTGCACGCAGTAGATATTTTTGGTTGGTTGCAAATTTCTCTCCAAAACGGTTTATTATGAGAAAATCACCTTATATTTTTTTTACTTCCAAAGACATGTGGCGACAAAAGCATGGAACAAAATCGTAGGAGGCACGGTTGGATACGTGCACATGCTGTCTTTTTCTACTACAACTGGACCTGTTGGTAAATTGCATGTGCACGTGTCATGTTTCAATTTATCTTGAAAATTATCTTGTACACATTTACATAGGCGATCGAATTGTTGTTTTCATATGTTAATAATCCCGAAATATTGACCATGTGACACATGTGGTAAGCAATCCAAACAATTCAAAAAAAAAAATCCCTAAATATTGAATTTAAGCATGCTCCTAGAAATTATCAGTCATAGAACCAACATCTCTTTCGTAGAGATTAAGGTACTTCCACATTAAATCTAATACAATAAATTCAAAGGATCAACTTAATACATTAACAGCACATAGGGATGTAGCCCAGGAATCCAACGAGTAGAGAGAAAGGAGGAACAATAGCTGGAAGAAGAAGGATCAGCCAGCAGCAGCGCCATCAGCCTCCTAGCCTCACAACTCCAGGTCTTCAGCCTTGTGAACTCCAGTTTTTTTCCTGCGAAACACGAATGGCAAAGTTGCTGTTACAGGTTAGGACTTAGTGAAAATTACAGTTATGCTGAAACAGTTATAATGACAAACAGTGTTGACATGATGGTTACAACAAGCAAACAAAACCAAGCTCACAAGTGCAACTTACTTTTAACATCAAACAATTACATTAACATGGCCACTTTAGAGCAAGATTTTACCATGCAACATAAACTTTTCATAGCAACTGCCGTGGGACTGCCGTGGGACCCGGATGTCAGTGGCTTACTTTGAAAACAAAAGGGGGGTTTATAGTTTAGTGGGAACCATCAAGCAAATTTGCAAAGTTTTATAGCTGACAGATTTATACTTGCTGAGATGCATAGAGTAAAATGATGGCATGTTGGAGGCAATAAATAAATATGCTACATGGCTTGTCATGGCATCTAATTGCACAGAATGCTAGTACAAATCATGGAGAACAAGACATACAACATGAGCATCTCCATAAGAGCTGGTAGCTCTACCAAAAAGCAATCAACAACTCAAAAAAAGGTTCAAATATAGTATCAAGCACTTAATAATAGAAAGACACATAACAAATTTTTGGAGTAGAAGTGCAGGTGAACATCAAATACTACCACTACAACAGTACAAATTTAGCCTAGGGTTCATATACATCATAATCCAGCCCCCAAAAGCATGTACTCAATCACTACCACCACAACTGTAAGCACGAGCAGTAGGAAGGTTAGGAGTGGGGAAGCTTACTCTAAACAACGGTACCGCCGCCGTTCAGACGAGGGGAGCGGCGAGGGAAGCGTGGAGAACTGCGGGGAAGCGATGTCGCGACCACTGTCCTCCTCCTCTTGCGCTTCGGAGTCATCTCCGACTCGGTTGGAGGCTCCACAATCTGCAACGGCACCTCGTGCACCGTGGGTTCCTGATCCAGTGGATGCTCTACCATGGATCTGAATGCCCACCACCTGCGCCTGTCCCACGGGCTGGACGAATTGGCCTGCTCCATCGCCCACAGGAGGATCTCGATGTCGTGCCTCGGTTGTGCCGGCGGGGGGAAAAGCTTTTTCTTCTCCCTGGATGTCATTTCCCTCAAAGTGGCCATTGCCGTCCAGTTCAACTGCCTTATGTTGTTAAACCAAGAACGGATCTCCATCAACGTGGCCATCTTTACCTGGTCGCCGCCGGCGATCTCCATGAAGTCGGCGTTCTCGCCGCCGACGATCTGCTCCTCCATCGAGGTTCTTGCGTGGATGGAAGAAGGGGGTGGGATGTGGAAGAGGAGACGAGCAAAGTTGCGGCCGCGAGAAGGAGGAGAAGGAGAGGGAGGAGATGTCGTGGTTGTAATGGCGATGGGTGAGGGGAAGGACGATGGCGGCGGCGGTTCTGCATTGGATGAGAGGGGCAGCGCGTGATTGTTTTCTTCCTATGACTTTTTTGAGACAATTTTTACCTATGACTAAAATGCCAGAGATTAAAACGGTTCCAAAAAAAGCCCAACCACTGTAAAACTTTGTATAATAAATATAGATAATTCGGGCCAACCAAAGCCCACAACATGAATTAATAGTACGCTTACAACTTAAATAACACCAAGACAAATATAGATAGATAGATTTTTTAGCTAAAAAAGATAGATAGATAGATAGATGGCCGCCGCTTCTCCACCAGGCTCCTCCTTGCTCCTCCTCCGGGCGCCCTTCACTGCTTCTCCGCGGTGTTGTTGATGGGGTACGGCAGAGTGTGCATGCGCTCGTCGGTGGGGAAGACGTTGTCGTAGTCCGTGAAGATGTTATGGGTGGTGAAAGCTATGAACTCGCAGCCACACCAGAACACGCAGCCGAGGAGGTAGAACGCGTCGAAGGGGTTGGTGAAGTGGGCAAGGATAGCAACCACAACCCCGTTGTGGATGACCTCCTCGACTCAGTACATCCTTGGAGATCCCCGAGGGAGGTGCCCGTAGCTGGCCCCAAGGAAGAAGTCGGTGAACCCCCTTGCGCCCCTCCACCTTGACATCGCCCACACACGAAGGGTGCTCTCGACGTACACCCCGGCGGGGTAGAGCATCTCCGGCACGGTGGGGGGGGGGGAAGCGGTAGGTTGGCCCGGTGTACTGCATGGCTGCGGCGGGCTGGTTCTTGGGGCTGTTTGTGGTGAAGAAGAAGAAGGGCAGGCGCAAAATGCAGGTGGGAGAGTATGGGAGATGGATGAAGGGTGTGAGAGGAAGAGGAACATGATAGGTGGCTTAAATAGCCACCGTGGCAGTAATGGGGTCAAATGTGAACAAATTTTCCACCCACCGCGGCATCGGGAGTGTACACGCGTGGGAAACTGTAGTGTGAATCAAAATGCGAAGTTTAAGTGCTGCCCTATGTGCCGTCGGTCGGGTCAACCGGGGACGGCTCCGCGGCACGTGCTCCTTCGCGTATGTGCATGCATGCAACGTAGGCTGAAGCGGACGCATGCATGCAACCGCATGCAACGTAGGCTCGCTCGGGCGCATGCAACGGCGGCAGACATCGCTTGGTCCAACGGGTGGGCTTCTTTACACAGCCCAACGACACGATGCATGGCAGCCCACCCTCGAGCGCAGAAAAAAAACAGGCGTAGAAAAAAAGTAAGTATTATATGATTTATCGACGCGAAAGCCCTAGATAATCCTTACAACGTCAAAAAGCTACGAAACTTGGCAATGATGCTAGTCATGTTGGTACAAGGTTGTTGGTCCACTTCAAGGATGTCGACAAAAACATGCTTCGAGACGGACCCTTCCCGTCCCGAAAGGCCTCCCATGAAGCAGGTTCAGAATGACACCGAATTTTGCCAGGATGTAAGTCCAATGAGATCAACACTTGTTCATGTTGGACAATGTGGGACTGACCATTGAAGGAGATAAAGATTGATAATTGTTCATGCGGGCCCATATTTTTTTACATTTGGTGTCGATAGAACACAAAAAACAAACATGACTATATGCTTTTAGGTCTTCACCCTCCCCAATTTGTTGGCCAACTCATCAGGTTTTGCCTTAAGATGCCACCTCTTTCTGTAAGCTGCAATTGCTGCGGTTTTGGAATGCTGGTTCTCTTTCCCGCAGAACGGGCATTTATAGAGACCGTTACGCCGGTACACAATCTTTGCAGCCATGAGCCACTTGAAGATTTTCTTTCTGAAAGCTTCCCTCAGATGTAGGTAGTTCTCCCATTCTTCCAAATCTGCAATTTGGTATTAGAAGAAAAAAAATCTCATGCCAGCGAATTGTACATTATATCAAAGGCAGGCATAAATGGATTGTTTTTTCTTTGTATTGGTTTCCTAAAACTTTGGTTATATGAAAGACAGGCATAAAATGGAATACAAATGATCCATTCATCTAAATTTGCAAACCCTAGGACTGATAACCGTACGATTAATAAAAAAAGGCGAACAGTACGATTGTCTATACGAATAGCGAGGAATAACAAGAGAGCAATTTCTAGGGTTAACCTCGAGAAGGAAAATTCTAGGGTTAATATCTGCAGACACTAACCGATTCGTCATCGTTGGTGCTGTGTTGGACCGGCTGCGGCTGCGAATCGGCGGCGACGACGTCCTTGTCGACCAGTTCCTTCATGGGGTCCACATCCGCCGCACGGAGCGCACCACCCACGCACCCTCCCCCGGCAGGTAGGATCATCCTCGCCGGCAAGAATGTGGGCTTTTTGGCGGCGGCGAGTAGTGGGCGGCGACGAAGACGTGGGTGGATAGGCAGAGGCGATACGCTGGAGGCGGGAGCGAGATTTGGGGAGTGAAAATTCAATTTGTTTGGGAGAGAGAGGTCAAGGCCGCGCACAATTCGTCACTTTTGAAATTTAGGTAGAAACATGCACGGATACGGCATCGTGCACACCCAGAGATTTGCCCGAACCAACCAATCAACCAACCAAGTAAAAGAAAAAGTGCACAATGTCGGTCCACAAACGTCGCAACATAAACCGAACACCAAAATAGTGTGTTAAAAAAAACAGCAAAATAGGAGGGACGTTTTTTTTGTTTTGCGCAGTAGTACTAAATACTAGAAGGGAGAACTACTGAAAAAAATACTAGAAGGGACAGTTGGTACATTTAATTGCACATGGCATCTACTAGCTTTTTTGTTCATCGCTAGCTATGTTGTACCGATTAGGTAAAATGAATGGATAATTATTAAACCCTAGCTATTGTCAAGGTTTATCGGTGTGTGTCTACGTGGCCAAGTGTGCTTGCACAGTGTGGGTCCAGGTGAGTGTGATGCACGGGACGAGCCTTTGTGGTTAGGGCCAACATGAAGCGGCACCGAATATTGAGGAAAGGGAAGGAACGAGCCCCACACACCGTTCGCATGCCGGACTTGTTCCCTCCCATTGGCTAGATCCAACATGCGATATGGCCTCGTTTACACTTACCCCGCGTGAGGGTTTATGCATGCCCCTCTCGGTGTTTGACCATACCCTTCATGGGTCATATGATGAGACCACGCCAGGCCCCGTGATGCACCGCCTAGGCACAAACCGGGCGCGTTACCTCTCGGTAGCTAGATCCAAACCATGCACCCCCGCTGTTTAGACCCAAGTGGAGTAGCACCTAGACACATGACCCGCGACACTTGTGCCAGCCCCCGAACCATGCATCCCCGCCATGTAGACTCATATGTGGCCATGTGTGCATGCATGTTGTGGTTCCAGCTGAGTGCGATGCACGGGACGGTCCTAGGTTACTAGGTCTAACATCACGCGGCAACGAGATTTGAGGCAAATGAAGGAACATGCCCCGCACTCCCTTCACAGGACGGACGCATTCCCACTCTGTGGCTTGATCCAGCATGGGATATGGCCCCAGTTGCCCACAACCTACGTGAGGGCCTACGCATGCCGCTCTCGATGTTTTACCACACCCTCTAGGGGTCGTATGATTACACTTGCGCTAGGTCCCGTGAATTTTCGGCCCCTCGATAATTTGCATGGATTATAACGTCAGCTGATGAGCATCATAGCCTAGAGAACGGCGTCGAGGCCACCCCTCCCTTTGGTAGCATATGGTGCATATACGGACCAAAGAGCTTAACATGGGGCTTTCATCCCAATCCTTGCTATGATTTCATGTGGCCATCGTAGATCTTGAACTTTCGATGTTACAACCCTAGAAATGCGGTAAATGTCCCGAATATGGGAGGGAGGGGGGAGAAAGGCCACGCAATAAACGATCCCCATAATTTTATGTTTGTTTTATCTGGCAAGACAAACAAGTTTTTTAAAATAAGGATTTTTAGCATGTTTTAATAAGGATTTTATAATTTCACATTATAAGGTGCTTATTTTTTCCTAAAACAAATGTGTTGTAAACGCACAAAGCTCCACATTGAGCCTCTCACCATCACGTTCATGTTGAACTCACCCTAAAATGAAGGAGAGGTAGATCGAATCTCCCCACGGGGGGCAACCTCCACCTAGTAGCTAAATATGGTTAGTTGAGAATTTCTCCCCAAGTCGTTTTTTGAGGCAAAATCACATTCTTTTTTTCCTCTGATATTGTGGCGAAATACATGGAAGAAAAATCGTGGGAGGCACGGTGGAACGAGTGCACCTGTTTTCCCCCTCCAAAAGTGCACTAGTTGCCATATTGCATGTGAACGTGTCACCTGTACAAACAATTGAATTGCCGTTTTTATTTTGTTAACAATTCCTAAATATTGAATTTCAGCATGCACCTACCCCATGTCAGTTAGGTCAAATTTGTTTTATCCAAGCTCCGCCAGCAACCGGCAGATTCTTGTACCATGCACGTGCTGCTCCGGGCCTCTGGCGTCCGGTACCGGATAGGGGAATCTAGATGTGATGCAATACAATTCATGTTGACCCATATCATGCACCCTTAGCCAACCAAGCCGACAACATGCACCGCTAGCCACCTCGATCTAGACCATGCAGTAGTGTCCACGATGGGCAAAGATGCTCAGTTGGACATGTTTGCTGGCACTAGTGCATGATGCCCAATCTCGGTGTGCAAGACGGGTAGCCGTGTGTCGCTTTGACATGCTTGGCTTACGGAGGGAGGGACTGGTTGATAACTAACGAACCGAGGTGGGGTCAAGGGTGGATGGATGGTGTGGGTCAACTTGGGTAAAGGGGAACGGTTGGAGGCCATTTGAACAATGTATGCCATGGCTATGGTCATGAGCTACCTACTTGCCTTACCACGAAATTTTTCATAAGGGGACAGTGTAAACCTAAAAAATTTGACTTCTATTTTTGGATATCCTGTTTGTTACATTTATGGCATCGTGTACAACAAATTTGGGGTTATTTTGGAGATGGTCAAAAAAATCACTTCATTACAGACGGACCGTTTGGTCTCACTTAAGCGAGCTTTTCTAACAAGGTGGTTTTTTCGACCACATCCAAATCACCTGAAATTTTGTACACATGATCTTTTCATAAACATAGACAGAATTTGAAAGTTTTCCAATTTTTTTAGAATTTTATATAATTTATAGTGGCTCAGTGAAACTCAGGTACATACCTCTGACTTTACCCTAAGGGGACAGTGTAAACTTCATTATTGCTGAATTTTCTTTGATAATCATGTTTATTACATGGATGTGACTGTGTAAAAAAATTGGGTGATTTGGAAAAGAAAAAGCCCACCAACTAACAGGAGATATCAAACCCCACGGCCTGCATACGACTAGAAACCCAACCATATGGGCCAGGATGCAGGCCCGTGGGATGTTGATTTCTCCTGCTAGTAGGCCCCACAGGGCATACACAGAAGTGGATAGGGAACGTGTTGTTTCAGTGAGAGAGGCTCATGCAGTTGGTCTCTCAACCGCGTATATAAGTAGGTGTGTGCGCGTCTCGCTTGGCGAGGTGGGACTAAACTCCCACCACCCGTCAGTTGCGCCTGGTGCGTCTCAGCGTTGGGCCAAATTTTGTTGGGCTGTCCCAGGAGAACCTCACCCGCGTGCTGGACCACGCGTCCCTGTAGATGGTTGGACTGGCCCATCATGTATGCATATCCTTTTTCTTTTTTGTTTTTCACATATTCTCTTTCATTTATTATTATACAGTTCTAAAACAAAGGTTGCTGTAAACGCACAAAATTCCTTCTTCAGCCTCTCACCATCACGTTCACGTTGAACTCACCCTAAAATCAAGGAGAGGTAGATCGAATCTCCCTACGGGGGACAACCTCCACGGAGTAGCTAAATATGGTTACTTCAGATTTTCTTCCCAAGTCGTTTTTTGAGGGGAAAATACATTTTTCTTTTTTCCTCCAATATTTGTGGCGAAATACATGGAACAAAAATCGTGGGAGGCACGGGGGCTACCTGTTTTCCCCCTCCAAAAGTGCACTTGTTGCCAAAATGCATGTGAACGTGTCATATTCCACATTTTCCTTAATACATGTTGTACACCTGCACAAACAATTGAATTGTCGTTTTCATTTTGTTATCAATTCCTAAATCTTGAATTTCAGCATGCACCTATCCCATGGCGTCTCATCCAAGCTCCCACATCAACCACGCAGATTCTTCTACCATGCATGTGTGCTGCTCCGGCGTCCGGTACAAGAGAGGGGAATCTTGATCCGATGTGATGCGATTCATGTCTACCCATAGCATGCACCGCTAGGCAACCGGGCCGACAACATGCACTGTTAGCCGCCTCGATCCAGATAATGGGCAAAGATGCTCAGCTGGACATGTTTGTTGGCACTAGTGCATGATGCGCCAATCTTGGTGTGCAAGACGTGTAGTCGTGTGTCGTTTTAACATGCTTGGCATACCGAGGGAAGGGACTCGTCGGAGATCCAACGAACCGAGGTGGGGTCAAGGGTGGATGGATGGTGTGGGTCAACTTGGCTAAAGGTTTACGGTGGGTGTCTACGTGGCCAAGTGTGCATGCATGGTGTGAATCCAGCTGTGTGTGATGCACTGGACGGGCCTTTTTGGATAGGGCCCACATGAAGCGGCAACGAATTTTGAGGAAAATGAAGGAACGGGCCCCGCAGTCCGTCTGCATGCCGAACTCGTTCCCTCCATTGGCTAGATCCAGCATGCGATATGGCATGCCTTCCACATAGCCCGTGTTAGGGCTTATGCGTGCCGCTCTTGGTGTTTGACCACACCCTTCATGGGTCACACAACGAGACCACGCCAGGCCCCGTGAAGCACCGCCTAGACACAAATCGGACGCATTACCTCTTGGTAGCTATATCCAAAGCACATGCAGACCCGCCGTCTAGACCCACGTGTGGAGCATCACGTAGACGTTTAGACTCATACGTGGACATGCATCCTCTTGGTAGACGTTTAGACTCATGTGTTACCTCTTGGTAGCTAGATCCAAACTGGACTCACACCACTTACGCCAGTCCCCGAACCATGCATCCCCGCCGTTTAGACTCATACGTGGACATGTGTGCATGCATGTTGTGGGTCCAGTTGAGTGCGATGCACGAGACATGCCTTGGTTACTAGGTCTAACATCACGTGGCATTGAGATTTGAGGCAAATGAAGGAACGGACCCCGCACTCCTTTCACAGGCCGGACGCATTCTCTCTCGATGGCTTGATCCGACATGCGATATGGTCCCGTTTGCACACAGCCTATGTGAGGGCCAATGCATGCTGCTCTCGATGTTTTACCACACCCTCTAGGGGTTGTACGATGACACCACACCAGGTCCGGTGAATTTTTAGCCCCTCACGAATTTGCATTGATTATAACGACAGCAGACGGGCATCATAGCCATAGAGAATGGCTTCGAGGCCACGCCTCCCGTTGGTAGCATATGGCACATATATGGACCAAAGAGCTTAACATGGGGCACTCATCCCATTCCCTGCTATGATTTCATGGTGGCCGCATAAGATCTTGAACTTTCGAGGTTACAACCATACAAATGCGGTAAATGGCCCGAATATGCGAGGGGGGGGGGGGCGAGAAAGGCGACGCAATTACCTACCCCCATTATTGAAGTTTGTTTTTTCTGGAAAGAAACAATTTTTTATAAATAAGGAATTTTCAGCACTTATTAATAATGATTTTATAATTTCACATTGTAAGGTGCATTTTTTTCTCTCTAAAACAAAGGTGTTGTAAACGCACAAAACTCCTCCTTGAGCCTCTCACCATCACGTTCACGTTGAACTCACCCAAAAAGGATTTCCCTCTTTTTTACGATTTTCCTTTGTTTTTGTTTTTTAGACAAAAGGATTTTGCTTTGTTTTTTTATTAGTAACATAGGGTTTTACTTTGTGACTGGTAAGCGGCCTGTGGGCCTGTTTGGTTGTTTCTTTACGAACTGGACCCACAGGCCGTTATTTTCTGTGCTTGACACCGATAGGGTCCGTGTCATCACCCCCATCGCCCACACACCCCCGCCCCCCTCACCCCCACCCTCCCACAAAAACCACCCCGCCGCGCACTCGCCTGGCCGCTCTCGACGGTTGGAGCAGAAGAGCGCGGAGTGAGATTGGGAGGCCGCCAGCAAGCACCTAGCGACTACCGGCGACTAGGTGAAGTGAGAAACCCTAACTTGTAATCTTCGACTTCTTTGTTCCTTGTTGTTTTGCCGTTTCGGGAGTTGGATACGGTTTTCAAAGTCAGAGATTAGATAGTTAGGATTTCAAAATCGGAGGTTAGGTGGAAGGCGATGCAGAGATTGAAGGAAGTTTTCTACATCGGTGGCTAGCTGGGTATTTTTTTTTCTAGGGTTTCGGTATTCCAGGGTTTTCATAACAATGAACAAGTGCAGATGCGTAACACAATAGCAGCAAATTTCAGCAAATAGTCCTTTAAAAACTTTAAAAAATATTGGCCTTGTGCAGTGGCGAATCCAGGAAGAAACCAGAGGGTGGGCTCAAAACTTATAAGCCGGGCTAGTGGATTAAATTCCTTTTTAGGCCGAAATTAGGTTGGGTTTAGTAAGGCAGCCATTAACTTGTAGTCCTAGATTGCAAGTCAACTAAACATTTCTCAGAATAATATTTACTGCAGTGTTTTTTTTTGCAGAATATGAAATTTTGATCCAAATATTTGTATCTTTGTAGGGAAATAACAATAAACTCTTAATTCTGTTGCCCAAATTAGTTCATATTTTAAAGATTATAAATGTGAGGGCGTACAATATATTAGAGTTTTTAGGAATTATTTTAGTCTTTATTTTGTGTGGTTATGTAGTACCAGGAAAAAGTGAAGTAAGTTCATTTTCTCCAACATGACAGACAAGTGGCTAATTGAGTTGGTTACCCTGACGATCCTTCGTCCGTCCAGAACAGATTTTCTTTTCTTTTTCGAGGAACATATTGTTGGATGCGGATGTATGTAGATGGGCTGTATGTTGAAGGTGTGCATGTGTACATTCGGGTGGGCCGAGTAACAGCAGTAGTAGGATTTATGTTTTCATAGGACTTTTCTCAGAGATTACTGCTCAGTCTCAGACACTACCTCAGTTGTGCTACAGAGGAGGAGGGGCCAATGCCGCACGTTGACGCTCGGGGTGAGCCCATGCTGCCGGTCGAGGATGAAGAGAAGAACATGTCTGAACAAGCTGTGGTGCGGCGGGCACGCTCTGCGTTGCGAGGTTATGAGGAGTGGAGGGCGAGCCACCCGCTCAGTTCAAGTGTATGATTGTTGATTACTGATGCAGTACCTTCGTTGATTATACTGTATGATTGTTGCCTAGTGTGTTTACATGCATAAGCCCTTTTTCTTAAATTCGCATCCTTTGCTTTTCTTCATTTTATTTTGTTTACACAGGTGGTGTGCATAACCTGTTGACAGGACTGCAATAGGCCCAATGCTGATGGGTTGACATTTACCATCAGGCTAGATGGGGACACTTCAGCTCTGGTATAAATAATCATGTCAATTTTTACTTGTATTGTGTTTGTTCCCCTCTACTTTGAAGATTAACAATATGTAGGAAATAAATAGCAATTAAATTCTACATCTACAGACCAGCCATGCTACGCAAGGCACCAGTTCAGCGCCATCCCAGACAGTTCATTGCTTTTTCAAGCAAGAGGGAGCCGCATGTATGATTTTGGCGTGTACAAAGGGAATTCAAGGGCGATCATCTGTGGTGAAAACTGGTGCAGGTTTGTTGACGACTTCGACCTGCGAGAAGGCAACCTTGTCTCCTTCGATTTGACCGAAGACATTCCTATGGTGTACTGCTGCAACCTGGCAAGGACATGCGATCAAAACGAAGAGCGTAAAGATCCTCTAGAATTAGCTGTCATAACGAAGGGAATTAATCTTACGAAGCAAGAGGAGCGTAACCTACATGACCTTTTGGCGCTGAAGAAAGGTTATATAGGTGCATTTTTTGTCCACCGCTTCACCAAGTCGAACATAGCAGGAAAGACGATGGTATGTTTTTGGTGTACTAGTATTTTCTATTTTGTATGCAATTTTCTTTGTTTTTTCATGGAGAGAAAGTTTAATGATATGCTATTGTAGCTGAAACCAGTGAATACACTGATGTGTGTTTTTGCATATCCTTTTGTTTCCCATAACTGAAGATCCTTATGTAATATATGTAGATGTAGCTGAAGATCCTTTTGTTTACTGCTCCTTCACATATTTGATAATTTTTCTTCCTATGACGGTGCATACAGAGATTACCGGGAGATGGGCTTGCTGGCATTCGGCTGTGCAAGGACAGTTTCATGCCAGTCAAGTACCACAAGTGTGATGATGGCCGCATCATCTTCGGTAAGGGATGGAGTGATTTTGTTGACAGTGAAGAGCTTAAGGTTCATAAAGCCGTTCTTTTCGGTTTCAAGACCACCACCCGTGAAGATCTTCAGATCGAGGTGGTTATGAACATGCTGACCGAGGAGCCACAAATGTAGCACGACAACGCAAGAGTGTCCTTTACACTAGGTATAGTGCGAAAACTATTTTGATAGCAGTTATGCATCTATGGGGTTGCGTCTTCATTATGTCTTGGGTGATGATGACTATGAGAGGAGGACATATTCAAGTTAGAGTAAATGCTAGGATTCGGCCCTATTCAGGACTCAAAATAGGTCTTTCACAGGTGGTTGCTTTATTGGCTGGTGTTTCCCTGGCTATAATCATGAACGATGGTAATGCAAATGGAATCGTTAAGGGGGTTTTATTAATATTTTAAATCATGGAGTTAAGATGGTAGAACTACCTATGAGTGTTTGAGTAGGAGATGCGGGAAGGGCATCAGTTGTGTTCTTGACTCTTTGGCAATGCAGGAATAATGTGAGATTACAAAATAAATGGTATAGTGATCTTATGATTCTTGTTTAGCTAATTTGCTTGTGGATCATGGGATGGTCTATATTGCAGATGAAGGTGGTAAACAAAGAGGTGCTGATGTTGGGAGCAAAGAGGTGCTGATGGTCTATATGCGCAGGCTAGAGCATGTAGCAGGTGAATTGTACAGTTCATCGCAAGTGTGGAGTCACAGGTTACTGCGGTGTCGCCTGCGCATCTCTGCCGTAGTTTTATTTTTTGGACCTTCATGTTAAGTCTGGCTGGGCTTGCTACCATGTATGATTTGTGCTGCTAGTTGATTACTTTAGTTTCTAGCTGTAGTTTGTATCAGGGGCTTGAAAGACCATGTGGTTTCTGTTAATGGAAAATCAGAGGGGGCGACCCTTCTTTTGATTAAAAAAATGAACTTTCTCTATGCAATTAAAAAATAAAATTTCTCTATTCAAACCCAGTTGAGAACAGTATTCATTATAAATCTGAAATAATCTTTTGGTAAAAATGGCTATCGCATTTTGTATCATAGCTAACGAAACCGAAACAAAATAAACGTCTTAAGTATAATATCTCATGAACGTGGATCAAACTAGGCAAGACATCTAGAATAAAGGATGATTCAACTTGCAGGAAATTTGAACTTACGACTTACTAGCAGTATAATAAAGTTTACAGACTATCAGCTAGATAAATAGAAGAAACATTTTAGGTTGATTCATTCTTTCTTCTGGTCTTCTTTGACCGCCTAGATGGTTTGGCGAGAAGCTGGCGTTGACTCTCGAACCCCTTCTGGAAGTTCACCAACCGCATGTATACGTCGTAGGTGGCATACGCGTCCATGGAAGCATAATAGATGTTCTTCAAGGGCAAGGGCGCTTCTGCCCATATATGGTGGTCATCTTCTGTGAGAGCATCCTTCATCTTGTTGTAGCTGTGGTGGATGATGGAACCATCGTAGTCAGCCAAGCCATACTTTGGCTTAATCGTCACTGGATCAGGCAGTCTCCACATATTCTGGATATCCACAAAGTTTTGTACCACCAGACCAACATGCCTGAGTTTTTTCTCGTCATTGTTGATCTCCACCCCAACAAAGGTGTACTCCTCGTCGAGCAGGAAGGCGGCAAGCAAGCCGCAGTGCTCATCAGCAACGCTTATGTGGTACACGAGGGCGTAGATGCCAACGCATAACTGGACCACGGCCGCCTTCTGTGTCAGACCACGAGGCCAGGTGTACTCCACATCCAGTGCAACTATCTTCTGGTAGTCGTTCCGCAGCCAATATTTGAATCCGCCAATGCAGTACTCAACACAGCTAGCCTTGTTCGTGTACTTCACACAAATTTCGGTATTTCCATCTGCCCTAGCAGCATAATCATCCTCGAACGCCATGCCGAAGGACTGTAATTGATGAAACCAGTATAAGACATGAAGCATGACAATAACATGATAACAATAAGCCGAGATGAATATGACGGCAGATAGTATAGGAATTCTGGCGCTATTGAAAGTTTATGTAAACAAGTGCATGAACAATTTAAACTAAACAAGTATTCCCTCTGTAAAGAAATCACTAAAGCAGTGAAGCAAAAGTTGTTATATTTCCTTGCTGAGGGAGTATATGCGAATTAACAATCAAAATTTATGCTCTTGAAATATTTATCTAAACAACTGCATCAACAATCAAGAATAAACATGTATCTATGAATTGTTCATCGCCCATGCAGATGAAACTGTGTGTACAAACTAAAGAAGCAGGAGAAAAACAAGAAATTGACAAGACAATGGACTAGATGTTGCATGCAGATGAATCTGTGTGCAAAATTCTCATAAGGCAACGGACTACATGTTGGAGGCAGATGAATCTGTGTGCACAAAATAAAGAAGCAGGAGAACAAGAAATTGACAAGAAGAAGGCCATCGTATGTGCTGCTAGTGGAGAACTACTAACAAAATTGACAGGAAGGAGAACTCACCGTTCCAGAAGCCAGATTGTTGGGAGAGTGGGCGACGCAGAGGAAGAGGGAATCGAGAGGACGCAGAGGCAGAGGAACCTTTTTGGAGAGTCGTGGCAGTGAGCACGAAGCGCCCTCGCGCATGCCCGTCCTAAATAATTGGGACAGGGCTCGTCCCGCCTGTTGGAGTCCTCGCTTCCTTTGTCATGTTCACATTTAAAATGGGCTCATCCCATAGGCCCGTATAAGAAAGCACAAGAAGCCCAAACGCTTCACGGTTGAGATTACTGATCTAAACTTGCTAAAACATTCTCAAAATAAAAAAACTAGTAAAAAACATTACGTGATCTGAAACTACCTCTTCGTGAGATCCCAAATTCCCAATATTTTCTTGTGCTGGGTTGTTAGAGAATCCCCTATAAATAAACGTTATGTGATCTAAAACTACCTCTTCTTGAGATCCCAAATTCCCAATATTTCCTTGTGATCGGTAGTTAGAGAATCCCCTATAAATACGAAGCTTTCCACGGCATAGATCGTATACTTCCACCCCACGCCTCCCATACCTAGCCTTCCATGACTACACCGAATTACCACCCCACGCCGCCCAAAGTAGCTCCCAGGTCGGTGAAGCCGACGGAGCCGTCAGCTTCAAAGCCTGCGTCGGTGAATCCTGAGATGAAAGAGAAGGGCACGTCAGAGAAGCCGACGAAAGAGAAGGGCACGTCGGAGAAGCCGGAGAATCAAAAGATGAAAGTGAACGGCAATGGAGCCGGTCGCCATTGAGAGAATCCTCCGGTAACGATCGAGATCCTTGTATTCTGTATACACCCTCCTTCCCAAGTCTGCATGCAATCCCATTATTTATGGCGCACTTCTTTTTGATCTCGTTTAGTTACAGCCATAACGAACTATCCCTATTTTACCGAAGGGAGATGGGTGTGTCTAGAAAGGCTTGCACGAATCTTAGCATAAAATCAATGACATAGGACTTAGATAAGCAATACTTAGAGCACATCTAGATGTGCTTTAGCAAAACTTAAGGGAGATCGTGGATACCTTCCTCTCTTAGTTTTTAGTCGTGAATGCCTCTCTCTGTAATGAAACTTGCGCTAATTTTCGTGCTGGAAAGTTCTACGTGCAACGATATGGAAAGGAAGGACTAGTAATTCAATTTTGTTTAAAACCAGCAACCGAATCAACAAAATAATCATAGTACTCCTAAATGCCTGATCAAATATGCAGTAGACAGAATACAAAGTAGTTTTGTACGTAAGTTGCACGCCTCACTTATTTGGCATTGAGAACATCAAATGTATGTACTATATTAAATTTTAGGTTGACGAGAAAGAAAGGAGAAAACTAAAGAGAAAGATGGACAGTAGGATCACATGTTACATTCCTAATATGGTGATTATCTATAAACTATTGATCTTGTGATCATGTATGCAATTATTTTCGTAAGCGTGATGCCTGAAACTTTAGTAATGTACATAGACCAAAGTCTGCTCTTTCTACTAAAAATCTATACTATTATCAGTCAATTTGCCGACAGAGATAGCTTGTTTTTCTATGTCTGGTGTTCATTATATGGCCTAGAAGCTCTATAATTTCATGCAGTACTGTAGAGCACAATTTTGATATTGGCATAGATTAGATCTAGTCGGTTCTATGCGTGTTTAAATGAATACCATACAGAATCTAATCACACTATTTGTACATTCAGGGAACTCAGGTTGCTTCATTGCTGCAATACGAGAAGTTCATAAAAGAATTAAACGCACAGCAAGTGACGTACATCAAGTTGATTGGACTGGGTGAACTTCTCAAGACTCCTGGCATGAGAATGAGACGTCTACTGTGCCAGGCCATCGGTTATTCATATGATGTAGAGCAGGATGCCTTTATAATTAATGGGAGACCATGTAGGATCACACTAAAATATGTGGAGCATATAACAGGCCTGCCCTGCATGGGGAAGAATCACGTCTCTTCAAATCACAACGATACTTTGGAGTTGTGGAAGGAACTGAAAGACCCCAATGACACAAAAGTAACTTTGAAAGGATTGCTAGCCAAGATGAAAGGCGACAGCACACCTAATTTTGTCAGGCCATTTGTCTTGTACACCATAGGCAAATATGTATGCCCGACAACACAGCAGTATGTGGACAACAGATACCTTGGGATTGTTAGAAACGTTGAGACAATAAAGAGCACCAATTTTGGACAGCTTACACTTGACCATCTTATGACTAGCGTCAGGAAATTTGTAAATGGTGGAGCAAATCTGGAGGGCAACCTACCACTGCTGCAAGTAATACAATCATTATTAACATACAATACATTTAATTTTATGGAAAAATTTCTAAGATGTTTTTGTTGTAATGCAGACATGGTACTACGAGAAGTGGAGGGTGCACCAATTGGACTCTACCATCTCGTATGCATCAAGGTTAAGGCCGCTGATCAAAAACTGGAGTGACGAGAAGGCACAGAAGGTTGACAACATAATCAACAAAAAATATATAGGGGTTGGAGAGGTAAAGTGTTAGTACTGTGTGCCTAGATTATCTACCATATGTTTTGAATGATACTAACGACACTAACATACAGTATGTCGATGACCTGCTGTGGCCTTTCAATCCGCCACCAGTTGGGACTCCGGTCAAACCAAAGACTGACGGTCAGGTAAATGATGAACATCAGGCACAAATATATATTGTAACTTTGCAAGTACAATCAAAGTCATATGCTTCTAACTGCTTGTAATTTGCAGGATAAGGCACTCATGGGCCGTGTATTGACTGATTTGAAAGAAGTTTCCTCCATTGTGCGGGAAGCCAGTGCACAACAATTTGATAGGATGAGCACCCTTGAAAAAAAATGGACGAGTGCCTTAGGCGTACACTTGCGAACGGCAGACGCACGGACGACCTCATCACAGAATTCAATGTAAGTATACCATTATGAGTTTCTATAAATATTTTTACTATCAATACTCTCCACACTAACACATTTTTTTAAAGAACCGCCGCTATGGAATATTTGATGCTGATCGCCCAGGAGTAGAGGACATACAGCTATCTGACCTGGGAGTACCTGCGGACCCAATGGAGGTCCCACGAGAGAATACTACTCACCAGCAAAAACAAAAAAAAGACACGCAGGTCATTGCCAAAGGCATTTCTGCTAAGGGAATACAAAAAGATAACATGGATGCCCCCATGAAGAACGTAGCTGAAGATTTGCATCCTGCTCCTAGTTTGCAATCGCGAAAGCATTCAAAAACCACCACAAGCCTTGAAGCTTTCATGGTGATACACATTTCACATCTAACTGATTTTGTTTTAAGTTAATCCAGATTCGTAGCTAACATATGATCTTCCACGTTCAGGATGAAGAAGACAGAGTTGTTGCTGCAGCTTGCAAGGAGAGTCTCAAGAATGTTTCACAGCTTTATAAAGAGCTGGATGCTTCGCAGGGTGCTCCGAGTTTGGATTCGTGAAAGCATTCCAAAGCCACCACAAGCCTTGAAGCTTTCCTGGTGATGCACATTTTACAGTTAACTGGTTTTGTTTTTTTATTTCGCGCAGATTGCAAGCTAACAAGTGCTTTATTTCGAATCACAGGATCCTCTGAATTTGAGGCACAATGAGAATGTGCGAAAGGCTGAAGAAAGAAGAGATCAAGATGATGAAGATGTCAGTATTGAGGTGGGGGACAGGCAGGTACCAAAAGCAAACACCGGTCTGCAAAGGCTAAGGCAATAAGGGGGCCGGAAGAGACCCATGTCTTCCCAGTTGATGAGGACAACTATGATGATTCTTTAGCAAAGTAGCGACAAGATAGTGTGGTTGATTCCATGCTACCAACTCGTACGAGCAGCCGGAAAGGAGTGGCATCTTCATTATTGTGCAATGAAGATTATGTTCTGTACGATAGTGATAAGAAGAGAAAGAAAAACAGGACTCCATCGGAGTCTACCAACGATTCCAAGGACACAAAGAATACAAAGAGGAAAAACCGTGCAAGCATTTTTAAAGATACAGACACAGGTGCTTCGAGGCTGGAGACCGACCTTGACAAGTTTCGACAAAATTACGTGGCCGAAATTGTCAATACCTCAGATCTTGATAAACAATTGGTGGTAATTGATGACATTGTTCTGCTACAGAAGCATTTGCAATGCCTCACCATGACAGATGGAGTTTTAGATGACAAATGGTTGGGTGACGAAGTAAGATATTTGCCAAATTATTTTATCAATTTTCTTTTGCACAGTACAATTAACTTGAATTTTGTTTTAGTTGGTTGATGCTGTGATTCAGATCATGTGTCATGATCATCCTAAGGACATAAGGGACGGGCAACTGGTTTACATTGAGAGGGTGGCCGGCGTCGCTATGCTCGAAAGAGATGGTAAGGTAGAGAACTGCCACGAGGCCGCTTTGGCGGGCAGTCATGGAACAACAAAAGGAGCCAACTACCTCAGACATGATCTGGTACCATCTAACCATGACATAAACACATTTATTTTTGTAATCATTATCCATGTTGATGTAATCATCTTTGCTGTCCAGGTTTTTCTACCTACGAACATGGCGAACACCCACTGGTTCCTTATGGTCGTAAACCCCAAAAGGAGGGAGATTCAGATTCTTGATTCGCTTTTCAGCTACGTAGTAACACAAGTGGTTCACGTGGTGAGATTTTAAACGTCTTTCAATATAACACAGCATTTAGCATCATACCTAACCTTGAACCATGAGCAACTTCTCATACCATGGACTTTGGCAGATACGTGGGGTGGAAGCACATCTGAGAGCATCGCTGCGAATCAATGGACCACAAAGCCATGCATGGCAATACATTAACGTGACCCAATGGACAGTAAAGCATGTTCATGTGCCAAGACAAGATGACAAGTCAGTCAACAGTATTAGCTTCTAAATATGTTTTTCATTGTTAATACGTGAAATGGTGCTAACAGAATTAATTGTTGTAGTTCTTCTTGTGCACTCTACATGCTGAAGAACATCGAATTCTTTACGGGAGAAGATCTTAAGCTGCGTTATGACCAAGTACGTAGAGTAACACCTAAAATTCTGTCAATTTTGTAAACATATGGAACGATACTAACATATCCTCCCATGCATGCATACATTGACAATTATAGAAGAGGGCTGCCTGTTGTCCTTCTTAATTTGCCCTACAACAAATTGAAGTCCATGAAAAGGCTGAAGATGTACAATGCTAGCCTATCGGATGCACCTGCGATTGAAGATCATGAAGATGCAAGCAGTTAGTCCAGCAGTGGTTGATTCTTAGATCTGGAGTGTACACTTGGTTATGAAGCGGTAGAGTAGGGTGTGGTTTGGTTTTAGTCCCGAAGAAGGTTTCCTAGCCATGTTCATAGTCCAGTGCGGATTAATCAAGTTGTAATATTTCACAGTACTGGTTCCAAATACTATTCTTAAAATAAATTTGGTCTGCATGGGAGACACTAAAACATATATTTGCTTTTTACAACCAGAACTTTTGAAGCTTAGGAAGGTTAACTGAATTCTTAAATTTATATTTAAGTGTCGTCGGAGTCTGGACAAGATTCAGAACAATTACATCGCTAGTTAGAAGTTTCAGAATTTTTTTAACATCGCTAGTTAGAAGTTTCAGAAAAATTTCAGTGAGTGCTGAAATATCTTGGCCGAAAGGCAAATATTGCAGTGAGTGCTGAAATGAATGAAGTTCAGTTATTTCATCGAAATCTCACCTAAGTGAAAACCATGGTGTCGTGCCATCTTGAGCAGCACCAGAAATGATTCAGTGTTATTAACAAAATTTGGTCTCACAGATACGAGGAAAAAAGGTATGATTTTGAGCATGCAAGATCGGATGGGCAATAAAATAGCTTCACAAGAGAGTAAAATACTTCACAAATAATTGGGACGGGGCTCGTCGCAGCCGTTGGAGTCCTCGCTTCCTTTCTCATGTTCACATTTCAAATGGGCTCATCCCATTATAATAGGCCCGTTAGCACAAGAAGCCCAAACGCTTCACGGTTGAGATTACTGATCAAACTTGCTAAAAAATTCGCAAAATAAAAAAACTAGCTAAAAAAACATTACGTGATCTAAAACTACCTCTTCGTGAGATCCCAAATTCCCAATATTTCCTTGTGGTGGGTTGTTAGAGAATCCCCTATAAATAAACATTACGTGATCTAAAACTACCTCTTCTTGAGATCCCAAATTCCCAATATTTCCTTGTGATCGGTTGTTAGAGAATCCCCTATAAATACGAAGCTTTTCACGGCATAGATCGTATACTTCCACCCCACACCTAGCCTTCCATGACTACACCGAATTACCACCGCACGCCGCCCAAAGTAGCTCCCAGGTCAGTGACGTCGGACAAGCCGGCGAAGCAAAAGATGAAAGCGAACGGCAATGGAGCCGGTCGCCATCAAGAGAATCCTCCGGTAATGATCGAGATCCTTGTATTCTGTATACTCCCTCCTTCCCAAGTCTGCATGCAATCCCATTATACCGAAGGGATATGGGTGTGTCTAGAAAGAAAAGAAAAAAGGACAAAAAAGGCTTGCACGAATCTTAGCATAAAATCAATGACATAGGACTTAGATAAGCAATACTTAGAGCACATCTAGGTGTGCTTTAGCAAAACTTAAGGGAGATCATGCATGCCTTCAGTTTTTAGTCGTGAATGCCTCTCTTTGTAATGAAACTTGCGCTAATTTTCGTGCTGGAAAGTTCTATGTGCAACGATATGGGAAGGAAGGACTAGTAAATGGTGGAGCAAATCTGGAGGGCAACCTAGCACTGCTGCAAGTAATACAATCATTATTAACATACCATACATTTAATTTTATGGAAAATTTTCTAAGCTGTTTTTGTTGTAATGCAGACGTGGTACTACGAGAAGTGGAGGGTGCACCAATTGGACTATACCATCTCGTGTGCATCAAGGTTAAGGACGCTGATCCAAAACTGCCACGAGGCCGCTTTGGCGGGCAGTCATGGAACAACAAAAGGAGACAACTACCTCAGACATGATCTGGGACCATCTAACCATGACATAAACACATTTATTTTTCTAATTATTATGCATGTTGATGTAATCATCTTTGTTGTCCAGGTGTTTCTACCTATGAACATGGCGAACACCCACTGGTTCCTTGTGGTTGTAAACCCCAGAAGGAGGGAGATTCAGATTCTTGATTCACTTTTCAGCTACGTAGTAAGCACACAAGTGGTTCACGTGGTGAGATTTTAAACGTCTTTCAATATAACACAGCATTTAGCATCATACCTAACCTTGAACCATGAGCAACTTCTCATACCATGGACTTTGGCAGATACGTGGGGTGGAAGCACATCTGAGAGCATCGCTGCGAATCAATGGACCACAAAGCCATGCATGGCAATACATTAACGTGACCCAATGGACAGTAAAGCATGTTCATGTGCCAAGACAAGATGACAAGTCAGTCAACAGTATTAGCTTCTAAATATGTTTTTCATTGTTAATACGTGAAATGGTGCTAACAGAATTAATTGTTGTAGTTCTTCTTGTGCACTCTACATGCTGAAGAACATCGAATTCTTTACGGGAGAAGATCTTAAGCTGCGTTAGGACCAAGTACGTAGAGTAACACCTAAAATTCTGTCAATTTTGTAAACATATGGAACGATACTAACATATCCTCCCATGCATGCATACATTGACAATTATAGAAGAGGGCTGCCTGTTGTCCTTCTTAATTTGCCCTACAACAAATTGAAGTGCATGAAAAGGCTGAAGACGTACAATGCTAGCCTATCGGATGCACCTGCGATTGAAGATCATGAAGATGCAAGCAGTTAGTCCAGCAGTGGTTGATTCTTAGATCTGGAGTGTACACTTGGTTATGAAGCGGTAGAGTAGGGTGTGGTTTGGTTTTAGTCCCGAAGAAGGTTTCCTAGCCATGTTCATAGTCCAGTGCGGATTAATCAAGTTGTACGGATTAATCAAGTTGTAATATTTCACAGTACTGGTTCCAAATACTATTCTTGAAATAAATTTGGTCTGCATGGGAGACGCTGAAACATATATTTGCTTTTTACAACCAGAACTTTTGAAGCTTAGGAAGTTTAACTGAATTCTGAAATTTATATTGAAGTGTCGTCGGAGTCTGGACAAGATTCAGAACAATTACATCGCTAGTTAGAAGTTTCAGAATTTTGTAACATCGCTAGTTAGAAGTTTCAGAATTCTTTTAACATCGCTAGTTAGAAGTTTCAGAAAAATTTCAGCGAGTGCTGAAATATTTTGGCATCGCTAGTTAGAAGTTTCAGAATTTTTTTAACACCGCTAGTTAGAAGTTTCAGAAAAATTTCAGCGAGTGCTGAAATATTTTGGCCGAAATTCAGTGAGGCTGAAATATTTTGGCTGAAAGGCAAATATTGCAGTGAGTGCTGAAATGAATGAAGTTCAGTTATTTCATCGAAATCTCACCGAAGTGAAAACCATGGTGTCGTGCCATCTTGAGCAGCACCAGACATGATTCAGTATTATTAACAAAATTTGGTCTCACATATACGAGGAAAAAAGGTATGCACATGAGCATGCAAGATCGGATGGGCAATAAAATAGCTTCACAAGAGAGTAAAATACTTCACGTGTGAAGACTCAATCTTAGTTGACTTTAGAACCAGTTTTCATCCTAAAAGAGGTCTAGTGAACTACTTATAAGCAATAATAAAAGCGGTCCAGTTCTTTTGGCTGATTTTCAAAGAAACGGGAACGATATCTTTTTGATGATCGTGATTCTCAGGAGACCTACGTGTTGTTATGCAACTTACCTTGGTATTTTTAAACCATAACTTACCTTTGCTAAACTCTCCACGCCCCCCCTAATATTCAATCAGGTGGGTCCCCTCCCTTGATTTCCTCCAACCAAAGAAATCTATACATAGATATATGCCCGGGTTGTTACGATCCCTATAAATAGGGATCCTTTGAAACCTCGTAGATCATAGTTCGTCCTTCTGCGCCGCCCAAACCAGCAAGACAGAAGGACGGAGCAACCCAGGAATCCAGCAAGACCGAACGACGGAGCCAAACATGAATCCTCTGGTAACTCCCCACGATCTCAGCCGCTGCTATTTTTCGTGCCACGATCTTCCTCCCATGATCTCTTGCTGCGACCCCACTCGTTGTTTGCATATTCATGTAACTCAGCATGTTTTTAAACAAATTAAGTTGGGGGCGTTAGGGGAGGGCGCTAGGATTTGTTTCCTACCAGACTGGCAGTTCATTGATTAATTCCAGGCTAAATCTTAGCGTCTGGTCTTGTCGATGCCAATTAGTGCAGCGGGCGCTTGCCTTCTTTTTTTCCTTCTGCACGAGTTATGGAAGGCATCGATGGCCCATGTTTTAATTCCATACTACTGACCATGATTAGCGCCTAGAGTTGAGGAGACCATGGTTGGATAGTTTTTTATTTTCCAATCTTTATTTTATTTCAGATAAGTGCCTTGCAATGGAGATTACCTTAGATGACCGTTCAAACGTAACCAAGCTGAATCACATGATAGTATTTGCACATACATGGAACTCAGCATGCTTGTACCTCATGCAGTAGCGTAGAGCACAATTTTTATGTTGGTATATATAAGATGTATTCGTCTGCATGAGTGTTTAAATTGTATATCATGCTGCATCTAATCACACTTGCACATCCATTGAACCCAGGATGCTTCTTTGCCGCCATATGAGGAGTTCATAAACGGATTAAACACGCATCAAAGGATGTACATCCAGTTGATAGGACTGGGTGGACTTCTCAAGACACCTAGCATCAAAATTAGACGTGTACTCTGCCTTGCCATCGCTAATTCATATGATGCAGACCAGGATGCCTTTATCATCAATGGGAGACGATGTAGGATCACACTAGAAGATGTAGCGCATATAACAGGCATGCCCTGCCATGGGAAGAAGCACGTCCCTTCAAATCTTGATGATAATATGGAGTTGTGGAAGAAACTGAAAGACCGTAATGACACCAAAATAACTTTGAAAGGATTGCTAGCCAAGATGAAAGTCGACAGCACACCAAATTTTGTCAGACCATTTGTCTTCTACACCATAGGCAAATATGTATGCCGAACAAAAGAGGAGTATGTGGATAACAAATATATTGGGATTGCTAGAAACGTTGAGACGATAAAGGGCACAAATCTTGGACAGCTAACGCTTGACTATCTTATGGATAGCGCGAAGAATTTTGTAAATGGTGAGGCAATTCTGGAGGGGAATCTACCACTGCTGCAGGTAATTCGTAGTAGTACAATTATCAGTTACCTAACATACATTACATAATGTACGGGAATGTTTGTAAACTGCTTTTGTTGTCATGCAGACATGGTACTACGAGAAGTTCAGAGTGCACCAATTGGACTCTAGCATCTCGTATGAATCAAGGTTAAGGCCGCTGATCCAGAACTGGAGCGAGGAGAAGGCAAAAAAGTAATTATCTGGGAGTTGGAGAGGTAAAATGTCAGCACATTGCCTGGATTATGTAACATATATATTTTCTAAATCATACTAACGACACTAAACTGCAGTATGTTGAGGACCTGATGAGGCCTTTCATTCCAGCACGAGATGGTACGCTGGCCAAACCGAAGACTGGCGCTCAGGTAAATGAGTTACATCAGACACAAATATATATTGTAACATTCCAACTACTATGAAGTTATATGATTCTAACTGTTTCAAAGTCTCAGATTAAGGTACTCTCGGACGTGTATTGACTGATTTGCAAGAAGTTGCCTCCCTCGTGCGGGAGTCCGGTACAGAACAAAACCATAGGATGTGCACCCTTGAAAAGAAAATGGATGAGTGCCTTAGGCGTACCCGTACAAATGGCAAGCTCACGGAGGACCTCATCAAAGAATTGAAGGTAAGCCTAGAATTATGAGATTAGTATATATAATTGGAAATTTACGTGTACAAGTTTTTTTCTAATTTAGTTTACTATCAAAACACCCCAGACTAACATGTATTTTTTAAATAAAAAACACGATGGAATATTTCCAGGAGTGGAGGACATACATCTATCTGACCTCGGGGCACCTTCACACCCAATGGAGGCCTCTGTTGAGAATGCTGAGCAGGCTTCTGACCAGGGGAAACAAAAGGATGTCACGGAGGTCTCTGCTAAGCACGATTGTAAGCAGGGAATAAAAAATGATGACATGGAGCCCCCATGAAGAACCTTGATGAAGATTTTGACGTATGCATGTTAACTTAATTATAAAACAATCATTGTCGTTTCAGAAATAACATTGATCTTCCACGTACAGGATGAAGCATTCGAAAGAGCTGCTGCAAAAATCAAACAGGATCTCAGTGGTGTTCATAAGCTTTTGAAAGAGGTGGATGATATCCAGGGAGCTCCTAGTTTTGATAAGCAAATGCATTCCAAAGCCACCACAAGCCTTGAAGATTTCCAGGTGATGCACATTTTACCTATAATTGAGCAAGAATCTGCTAAAGGTTAACACGCGGTTTATTTCGTCTGACAGAATCCGTTCAACAGACGGAGTAAGCAGCACTCTGTGAAGGCTACGGGATCGCGAGATCCTGAAGAGCCAGGTGCCTTCACAGATGATGACAGCCATGATGAATCCTTTCAAAAGCATCAACAAGTAAGTGTGGTTGAATCGACGCCACCAAATCATGGGGGCGAAAAGAAAAGGGTGGTATTGTAATTATTTAAGAATGACGAGTATGCTTCGTACGACACTGAGAAGAAAAAAAGGAAAAACAAGAGTCCATCAGAGTGTACAAATGATTCCGAGGACACGAACAGTAAAAAGAGGAAAATCGGCTCTAGCAACTTAAAAAAGAGGTCAGAAGTTCCTGAAATCCAGAGGGACCAGCTAGACGTGGTTCGACAGGATTTCGTGGCGTCACTGATCAACACTACAAATCGTGAAAAACAAATGGTCTTAGTTGATGACATTGTCGTGCTATCAAAGCATTTGCAATGCCTCACCCATAAAGATGAATCTGAAGATGGCGTATGGTTGGGTGACGAAGTAAGATGGTATTTCACAAATTAGTTTATGAAGTTTCATTTTTGTACAATACAATTAACTTGATTATTGTTGTAGGTGGTTGATGCTGCGATCCAGCTCATGCATCATGATCAACCAATTGACACAAGGGACGACCAATTGGTTTACATTGAGAGGGTGGCCGGCGTCGCTAAGCTCGAAAGAGATGGTAGGATAGAGGAGTGCTACGAGGACGCTTTGGCAGGCATTCCTGGAACAACACAAGGCAGCACCTACCTGAAACATGATATGGTATTTTAAGCTGACGTAGAACAGATTTTTTTATTACTATGCACGTTGATCTAATTATCTGTGCACTCCAGGTTTTCCTACCTACGAATAGTTTAAACACCCACTGGTTCCTTGTGGTCGTAAACCCCAAAAGGAAGGAGATTCAGGTTCTTGATTCACTTTTCCACTGTATGATACCCAGAGAAGTAAATAACATGGTGAGAATTTCAACATATTTAATTATAAGAAAGGATTTAACATCGTATGTAAGTATTAGTCGTATGCAACTTCTCATCCCATTGGGCTTGCAGGTACGTGGGATGGAAGCACATCTGAGAGCAGCGATGCGAGTCGATGGGATTGAAAGCAATGCATGGGAAGACATTAACGTGACGCAATGGCCAGTACGGAATATTAATGTGCCAAAATCCGATGAGACGTCAGTCAACAATATTAGCTTTTGTTTTTGTTTTAGATTGTTAATATCTAAAATGTTGATCTAACAACATAAAATATTGCAGTTCTTGTTGTGCACTGTACATGCTGAAGAACATCGAATTATTTACGGGAGTAAAACTGAGGTTGCAATATGACGAAGTACGTAGAGTAACACCTAAAATTATGTCATTTTCTGAAACATATGGAACGATACTAACATATCCTCGCATGCAGGCCTACATCGACAAATTCAGAAGAGAGCTACCTGTTGTGCTTGTCGATTCACCCTACAACAAAATGAAATACAGGACTAGGTTCATGCAGTACCATGCTAGGCAATCGGATGCAGCTGCGGTTGAAGACGACGAGGATGCAAGTAGTTAGTCCAGCATTGTGGTTCATTCTTACATGTGGAGTGTACACTTGGCCATAAAGCGATAGAGTAGGGTGTGGTTGGGTTTTAGTCCCGAAGAAGGTTTCCTAGCCGTGTTCTTAGTCCATTGCACATGAGTCAAGTTGTAAAGCTTCAATAATATTAGTTACTATATTTTGCTTGAAATAAATTTGGTCTCTACGGGATCTCGTAGAAATATATATTTGCTATTTACTACCATGTGACAGTAATGGTGCCTGGGGCAACCCTAGAATAATAATGGATTATGATATGTCTATTTTCATACGAGAGAAAAATTTATTAAAGCATGAGCATAGCCTCACAACAGAAGTCGAAAATACTGCCTGATTCAACACGCAATCCCAGCTATGTCTCGTAGGCAGGCCGCAAAGCCAAAAAAATAGAGCATAGGATAACAAGAGTAAAAGCACGTACCATAGGGGGCCTCTGCAGGTGCTGCAACGCTGAATTGAAGCGATCACCTTCAGGAGCACAGTGGTGTGGCCATGGTACATCCATCCTGCCTCAGGGAATCACATAGCATGTTCTGTCATAGCCCTGCAAAACAGAGGAAAAATTACTACTTGTACTAACCTTGTCAAGTGTGTGCATGTAACAAATGTTGGACATAACTAAACACGGAAGAATGAAATGCAACATATGGAAGAATCGAATGCTCATTCCTTTCTCTCTGCTTTTTGCGAGGACCATTACTCTCCCTTTAACTAGGCTAAAACATCATAATAAGACTTAACAGCACTCTTGAAAAGGTGGATATCCCATGTGAATCTAATTTTTCATATAAAGCACATGCCAAGTCTGTTGATCCCAGTCCAGCAATTGCACAAGAAGAAGCGAGCATCATAAATATTGAGCAACATAAGCTATGAATTGTTTATAGTACATTCCAAAATTAATAGCTTATCATCTCTATTGATCTCCAAATCTCACCTATCAGCCAAATTGAAAGAATACATGTTGAATGCAACGATTGAACGTTCGTAGATCAAGCAGTCGGGGCTGGACGAATGGGGCTGGCCGTCGAGGCCGGCGGCCGGCTTCATCTAGTCCCGCAGAACATGATCCATGCCCAACCACCTTGCCATCGGACAAGATGCATGGCCAGATCAAAGCTGCAGCCATGGCTGAGAAATGATATGTAGAGGACGCAAACAACCAATTGGGGTGTGGGAAAGAGGTTGCCTATAACCTTGTGGCTATAGGCACCCGCATGGAGGACTGGGAGGTGGGATGGCGCCGACTCTTCGCCGGCGGCCGCCGCGGGGAGGGCAGTGGGCCTCCTCTCGTGTTCGTTGAAAAGGGGGTGCGAGATCGCGAGGGAATTGGGGTGGAGGAAGGGAGGGGCCGCTACGCGCGGCTAGATCCTGCCGGCGACTAGGGAGGGAGGGGCCGCGACGAGCGGCTAGATCCTGCCGGCGAGGATTAAAACCGTAGCGGCGGCGAGGAATAAACCCTAGCGAACGGGATAAATATCGAACCGAAAATAGCCCTGAAATTCGTACCGAGAATACCCTCGAAATATTTGGGAGGGAAAATCAGATCAGTTCGAAATATTTTTTTTCCCGAAAATGCCCCTCGGGGTCTGATATAATACACGTGACATCAGCGTATTGCATCGGATCTGGACCGTCGAATTCACTCCGACGGACGGTCCATATCGTCCGGATGCACTGTAAAATGACTCTATTTTTTAGATGGAAAAATGCGCACAACTTTCTGCGGCGCCCCAACAGCTAGTGTAGCACTAAAAGGGCCTGCCCGTTTTGCTTGCTGGCTCGGCTCCCCCGTACGAATCGGTAGTTTGACGCAAAGAGCGTCAAATCGAGTTTGCCTAGATTTTGTTCGTGTTTTTGAACTCGTGTGAGTGAAAAGGCCAAGCTCCAGTAGATTACGAGGAAGGAAAAGTTGTTCAAAGACACGTGCGTACGTGTGGTACATGCTTGTTCGTTGCACCCAACCATGTGCAATGTGCCACGGCTCACGGTGCACCAGTCGGGGAATCTGATGCACGCGCAGACACATGAGAGTCGAGAAATGAGATTTTTGGGGAATTTCATGCAGAAAAAACATCTAGACAACCGTGTCGCTTTCCGTAGTGGCCCAAGAGAAAACCCTAACCACCGCTAAACACCCCCTCCCCCACACACACACACTCCCTCTGACCCCTCATCATCCCCACAAAGCCTGCATGTCGTCGATGGCGGCAGGGTCCCTCATCTACATCTCGCTGAGCGCACGAGAGGTGCTAGGGCAGCTCGACTTAGTGTACGTATGTGGCTCATGTGGCGGCGTCGGGCTAGCAGTAGGACAATGCCAGCATGGTGGCATGGAGGCAGTGCCGACGACGAGCATTCGTCGCGGCTTTTGCCATGTGCCACACAGATCCGCGGTTCTAGCCTGACTGAGCGTGTGGTGGCTGGTGGCACACCAGTTTGATATGGGCCCTAGCGGGCCAATAGCCACCGCATGTGGTACTGGCTTGGTCACGTCTCGGTAGATTGTTAGACTGTGGAGTGATGGTCAGCGAAAGTTCTTCTCGGTTTTTTTGGGTCGAAGATTGCGACACCTTTGAGTGTCGTTACCTTCGAAGGAATTGTTGATGTCATTCTCCCCTACCTGCCTATTGCTCCATGGGGGGGGGGGGGGGGGGGGGGGGGGGCAGATCCAGGTGATCTCAAATCAGATGATGATGTCAATGGTGTCATTTTTTTTTTCTTGAGAGCATCGTTTTGGAGCTGCATTGCTAGTGAGGGCAGTGGATGATGGGAAGCTCACACTGCGGCTATAGCTTCCATTTCTCACTGGTGTCCTATTTTGAGTGGCTAAGGCGTCAAGACAGAGTGTGACAGCGGCGGTCCTTCGTTGCAACGCCGCTTTACAAAGATGGTGCATGCCAATTTGCCGGTGATAATCATGAACTTGGTGGGACGGTGAAAACTCATGTTGTATTGTTTGAGGTGCCCAGATTTAGTAGACACTAGCAACGGAAGTGTGGGGTTGTTGGATCGTTTCCAAGGTGGGATTTCTGTATATTAGAGGGAGAAAGAGTTGAGGGAAACGTGACTCTGGGAGATCATTCCTTGGAGAACAAGGACTTGACCCAACCTTATCGATCACATGAACTGACCAAATTTTGGTTGATACGACAAGGGTGATTACTTGCGTAATACACAAGATATTTACTTTAACACCCCCTAAGTCAATGCAACGAACGCACATACTGTACTGAATGTCCAAGAACAGTTGGGATGGTAGAACTTTGGCACACGAAGAACCCGAATCTGACCGAGAGAAACCTTTTCATGAAAGAAATGGATGTTGATCTCTATATGCTTGGTGTGATGATGTTTTCACAGGGTTGGAGGTCATGTAGACAACGCTAACATTGTCACATAAGACGGTAGTTGTGGTACAGAGGGGTCGATGAAGCTTGTGAAGAAGCTGAAGGAAACAACACACTCAGCTGTGGCATGAGCAACAACGAGATACCCTGCTTCAGCACTAGAGAAGGAGACTGTAGTTTGGCGCTTAGAAGACCATGACACAAGGTTGTCTCCAAAGTAGATACAATAGCCCGAAGTGGAGCAACGAGTATTGAGGTAGCCCGCCCAGTCAACATCAGAGTAGGCTTTAAGAGACGTAGTCGGTGTCGAGTGGACGTAGACCAAGATAGAACGTGCCCTTGATGTAGCGAATCCTCCTCCTCACAAGGTTGTGATGTGCCTCCCAGGGTGCATACATGTACAAGCACGATTGCTGTAGAATGTGAGCTATGTCTAGACGAGTCAATGTCAAGTAACGAAGGGTCACCAGCAAAGTTGTGAGGCCTACATGGCCGAGCGCATCTACGAGGCCTACATGGCCAAGCCCCGAGTGTACCACCCGGAGCTCATTGCGGTGAGCTCGGGGTCTACGAGGCCTACAAGAACCGGGCCGATGAGGGCGAACCACGTGGTGGTGGTCCCTCCGTGATCGAATGTTCGTCCGACGACTCAAGCGATGACGACGTGGATTAGGAGAAGCTCATGGTGAAAGACAATTAGGATTATTTTAATATGTGTTAGTTTAGTTTGAACTATCTAAATTTATGTTATTTAATGTATGATGTGCTATCTTTGTTTAAGTATGAGTTCGAATCGAGTAGTTTCATTTTATGTGATTGTGTAAAAAATAATTAGGAAGATAAATTTAAGAGTTTGGTTAGAAACAACTTTTTTTAACTCCTTCAATATGAGGAGTTAAGATTTGAAGAGGCATTTAAGGGCCTAAATTATAAAGGTTCAGCTAGAGGTGCTCAAGCTCATCTGATATCTACAGCGCAGACCTGAAGTCCATCAACCTTCTACATCTACATCTACACTACTTATAAAAGAGAAAACTTGATCTCTCCTAAACGCACCCATAATTGTACATGGACGAATTAGCATCGCAAGATTAGGCTCGCTAAACCCGATCTAACAGTTAGCCTTAACCTAACCCGTTCTCTTTGTGCATTTAGTAATTTACGTTGACCGACCGTACTTCACCGCGGAGGAAATCATCCCACGCCCCGCAAAGGCAACACCTGCAATCACGCAAGGCATGCCATCCGAACTGCCACCGGTTAAACTCTCGTGCGAGGCCGCCGTCGGGGACGTGCGAGGAGGAGTTGTGCCTTCTTTGAGGCACCAACGTGTCGTCGCCCACTGCATCACCCGACACGCCGCAAGTTTCAACCCTGATTCGTCGTCGCCTCGCCATCCGCGTACAACCCCATCTTGCCGTGCCTCACCTGCCGGACCTCACCTCCACCGCGCTGGACGGACCTGCCTCTTCTTGGGGTCTGAGTGATTCCATTCTTGCCTCTATAACTTCTGGTTTGTCTTTATCAACAAAAGAAATCTGCAAATTCTCTTGTATCTCCGCCTCCTTTGGTAAGAGGTGTCTCAAATCCTAACCCCTTGTCATTATCCTATTTGTCAAACGCTCAGGTTCATGATGCATCTACGGGTGAGTTTTGAATTTTGTTCAATTTGCTCCACAACATGGTGGCTGTGCGTGCTTGCAATGGCGCTGTGAAGCAAGAAAATTCAGTGTCATCTTGCTTTCTCTGTTCAGGTGTGCTCACTTCAATTTTCTGATGTACTACAATTTTGTTCTATATGTAGGCCAATTGTTATCTTTGGAGTAATTCATCTGTGTACGTTTTTGTAGGAATATTCCATGTGTGATTGCTGCAAGTTCTACTGAAAATCAGAAGTCTCCTATATTGTTGCCACTTTAATGCCAGGGATTTAGATTATTTTCTTTCTATGTATTTGTGCTACTGATGTTCAAAAATAGTGATATTCCTGCTATTCTATAGGACTCCTGGCACCCTGATGCATGAGTGTTGGCAACTATAATTCGGTCAGCATTTACTATGAAAGAATGAACTACAAGAATTTTTGTAGTCGTAGGACTTCTTGTGTTATGAGAGTAACTTACAAGTGTTAGTTTTGAGAGTAATTTCAAGAATTGATATTTTCAGGTTTATTGTGGTAACAAATGATTTACCACTTTGATGTTAAATAAATGTATTTCCTCTTGACTGTCATAGATTCATGTAAACAAAATACATTAGCTGTCAAAATTCATAGTTATAATTACTTCTGATTTGACTCAAGGGTATAACAATAGTAGAAAACAGGGCTTTGGTTCAGGCCTGGCCAGCCCATTAGTCCCGGTTGAGTCACGAACCGGGATCCATGGGGGGCATACGTCTCGGTTCGTGCGCCCAAGGGCCGGCCGGGCCTCGTGGGGCATTGGTCCCGGTTCGTCTGGACCCATTTGTCCCGGTTCCAGGCACGAACCGGGACCAATGGTCCTCGCTCCTGGCCCACAGCCATTGGTCCCGGTTCGTGGTTGGAACCGGGACAGAAGGGGGGACTTTAGTCCCGGTTCCAGCCACGAACCGGGACCAATGAGTTGCCTATATATACCCCATCGTCGGAGCAGAGCACTCCACACTACTCTGTTTTTTCTGGCCGGCGAGGGGAGAGCTTTGTGATGCTCTAGCTCACCTCCTATGCACATGAGGTGTTCGATGAAATGCCCGAGCCACACTAGTTGAGCTTTCTCCTCTCGAAGCTCGACCTCCAAACTCCATTTTCCTCGAGATTTTTCTAGGTTTAGCGGTCCGTCACGTCCCGTCCCCGTCTTCACCGCCGTCGATCGCCCGCGCCGATCTCGTCGCCGGCACCACCGTGGTGAGCCTCTTGTTCTTATCTTCTTTCTGAAAGAAAAAATTCTTACTTTAGATAGATACTTGTCTATTTTCTTACTTTTATTATTGCTTGTTATTATATAGTGCGATGGTTTTGGTATCCGCCCCCGTCGGCCCTCGTCCTGTCTATGATTCGGATGTGGTATATATTATCTTTTATAACTATTTGGTTCATTTATTGTTTATGGCAATTATGCCAACCAACGTGACATAGATTTTATTTATCTAGGAGGTATGTGAACCGGAAATTCCAACCGACCCTATTGTCTAGAGGTTAAATTTAGTTGAAGAAGAAGACAATTACTTGAAGGAAAAAATAAAAAAATTGAGGAGGAGAAGATGATATTGGAGTTGCATGTTGCGGATGTCGTCGATGATCACAAGATCAAGATGGATGCAATGCGTTTGAAGATTAGAAAGATTAGAAAATATGCCATTCATACCAAGGCTTGGTATCATTACGCCGTTGGATCAATTGTTACCTTGGTTGCGATTATGATCGCATTTGTTGTTGCATTGAAATGTTTTACATAGTTTCAATGTATGGTTTAATTAGATGCTCTGGAGAGCTATATGTTGTTCAATGAGAACTATGTATGTACTTTGGTTTTAATGTGATGATGAACTTCTATTAATTTGGTCACTTATCTATCCATGATGTTCTGTAATGGTTTTTGACACACTTAATTATATATAATGCACGCAGATGAACCGACAATGGATGTACGGTGACACACACACCTCCGAGTACGTTAAGGGCGTGCATAATTTTCTCGAAGTGGCTGAGGCAAACAAGCAGAATGGTTTTATGTGTTGTCCATGCCCTATATGTGGGAATGCGAAGTCTTACTCTGACCGGAAAATCCTTCACAACCACCTGCTTTATAAGGGTTTCATGCCACACTATAATGTTTGGACCAAGCACGGAGAAGACAGCGAAGAAGAAGAGGAGGATGACAACTATGTGCCCCCTGAATACGGTGATGCTGCAACGGGGGAAGCTGCTGAAGATCAAGAGGAACCAGACGATGTGCCCGATGATGATCTCCGCCGTGTCATTGTTGATGCAAGGAGACAGTGCGAAAGTCAAATGAGAAGCTGAAGTTCGATCACATGTTAGAGGATCACAAAAAAGGGTTGTACCCCAATTGCGAAGATGGCAACACAAAGCTCGGTACCGTACTGGAATTGCTGCAGTGGAAGGCAGAGAATGCTCTGCCTGACAAAGGATTTGAGAAGCTACTGAAAATATTGAAGAAGAAGCTTCCAAAGGATAACGAATTGCCCGACAGTACGTACGCAGCAAAGAAGGTCGTATGCCCTCTAGGATTGGAGGTGCAGAAGATACATGCATGCCCTAATGACTGCATCCTCTACCGCGGTGCGTACGAGGATTTGAACGCATGCCCGGTATGCGGTGCATTGCGGTATAAGATCAGACGAGATGACCCTGGTGATGTTGATGGCGAGCCCCCCAGGAAGAGGGTTCCTGCCAAGGTGATGTGGTATGCTCCTATAATACCACGGTTGAAACATCTGTTCAGAAACGAGGAGCATGCCAAGTTGATATGATGGCACAGAGAGGACCGTAAGAAAGATGGGAAGTTGAGAGCACCCGCTGACGGGTCGTAGTGGAGAAAAATTGAGAGAAAGTACCGGGCTGAGTTTGTAGGTGACCCAAGGAGCATATGGTTTGGTTTAAGCGTGGATGGCATTAATCCTTTCGGGGAGCAGAGCAGCTATCACAGCACCTGACCCGTGACTCTATGTATGTATAACCTTCCTCCTTGGATGTGCATGAAGCGGAAGTTCATTATGATGCCAGTTCTCATCCAAGGCCCTAAGCAACCCGACAACGACATTGATGTGTACCTAAGGCCATTAGTTGAAGAACTTTTACAGTTGTGGAATGGAAACAGTGTACGTGTGTGGGATGCACTATTAGGAAAAGGGCTATAGATGAAATGGCCACTAACGGCGCACCAGACATGTGGTGCGCCACTACTATATAGCAGTGGCGCACCATGTGCTGGTGCGCCACGGTGCGCCACAGTGCGCCATTACTAGTTCTAACTAGTAATGGCGCACCAGCCTCATAGTGCGCCACTACTATATTTTTTTTTTGCAAAACTACTAATGGGGCACCACCAGCAGGTGCGCCATTAGTAACCAGGGTTACTAATGGCGCATTTGTAGGTGGTGCGCCATTAGTAACCTGGGACCAGCTAGATATTTTGGACAGCCACACCTACCCACTCACTTTCCCCACTTCATTCTCTCCACCTCCTCCTCCAAGCTTGTCTCGGCTGCCTCCTCCTCCTCACCTCATTTGCACCATAAATTCATCCAAATTAAGTGGTTAAATTACCTTTTTTTGATAGGTAAGTAAGGGGGAAGCTATCTTTATGTTGTTCTCCCTCCAACAACGTGCACATGCACTTTTTATGGCCTAGCTAGATCTATGTATGTTTGTGGTGTTGCATATGTTTATGGTGTTGCATATATGTTTGTGTTTGTAGGTACCGGTATTTGAAATGCGATAGTTGCCAATATTTTGCCGGAATGTTGATTCATTTCCCTTTCGGTGAGAATTTTGGCACTATGCATTCTTTTTGGTCCTATTTTTAGGGAAAGTCATGCCAAATTTTTTCTTGGTTCTAAAATATCGTTTTGCTCTACCCCGCAGGTGACCATGGTCCGCACGATGACCGAAGGCATCGTGAATAGGTTTTTGAGCTCCACGAAGGCCGAGATGCTTGAAAAGAACGAGACGGAGATAAGATGTCCGTGTCGAAGATGCAAGCTGAAGAGCCTTATTGCGGACCCGGATTCCGGGCAGGTGCGGGACCACCTGCTCTTGCGTGGTTTCATGGATGGCTATCGGTGGCAAGGTGATGAAGATGACTATGAAGTCGTCCATGGGGGCCGGGCAAGAAATGAGGAAGGGCAGCAAGACAACCACCGCGGCTCGGGCGGGCGAGAAGACGAAGAATCTCCAGGACATGATCACGACGGTGATGTTGTACACAGTCATCATGTAGAAGATGCCGGACATGATGATGAGGAAGATGCGGGAGCAGACGAAGGGCATGATCATGAAGATGAAGATGCCGGCGGAGCAAACGACGATGGACCATCGATGGGCTGGGTGCAGGACCCTCATATTCAAGAGCTGCTTCTCAAGCAGACGGATAACGCAAGAGCTGCCGCCCGAGAGAAAGCCAAGCTGCATCAACTCGAGATAGACGCGGTTACTCCATTGTATGAAGGATGCAGGCCCGAGCATACCCGCGTGAAAGTAACGCTCATGGCTCTGGAGATGAAGGTAAAACACAAAATGACCGACGCATGCTTCGACGAGAACATGTCATTCTGGCACGAACGTCTTCCCAAGGGGAACAAGTGCCCGACCAGTTTCGAGGAGGCGAAGAAAATCGTGTGTCCTCTGGATTTACCGCACGTGAAATACCATGTGTGCATGAACAATTGCATCATTTATCGGGATGAGCACGCGGAGTCTACCATATGTCCGGTGTGCGGCGTCACTCGATACAAGAAGAGGAAGAAAGCTCCTCGAAAAGTGGTGTGGTACTTTCTGATCACTCCTCGTCTGCAACGGTATTCGCGGACCCTAAGGTAGCAAAGCTCCTACGTTGGCACGCGGATAGGGAGGAGAAGAAGCGAGAAGATGACGCAAATGATCCGGAGATAAATAAAAAAGACAAGATGCTGAGTCACCCTAAGGATGGGAGCCAGTGGCAAGCGTTGAACTTCGAACACCCAGAATTTGGGAAGGATCCAAGGAACATCGTGCTGGGCGCGAGCACCGATGGAGTCAATCCGTTTGGCATCCAGAGAAGCACACATAGCACCTGGCATGTGTTTGTGTGGATGTACAACCTTCCCCCCTGGTTGTGCATGAAGAGGAAGTACATTCACATGAGTATGCTAATTGAAGGGCCGAAACAACCAGGGAACGACATCAATCTGTATCTGGGGCTGCTGAAAGAGGAGCTAGACACATTGTGGAAAACGCCAGCCAATACATGGGACGCCGCTGAGAAAGAATATTTCCCTATGAGAGTCGCACTGCTCACGACGGTGCACGACTATCTCGGTTACGGATATCTCGCGGGGCAAGTGGTCCATGGATTTTCTGGATGCGTCAGGTGCATGGATGACACAACGTATCGCCAGCTAGATAGAGATCCCGGGTCTTCGAAAACCATGTTCATGGGACATCGAAGGTGGCTTCGCGATGATGACCCGTGGAGGAAACGCAAGGATCTGTTCAATGGTGAAACCGAACCCCGAAGACGCCCGCGTACGAGGAGCGGCGAGGAAATAGACGAGCTGTTGAAAAATTGGAAAGATTGCCCACTGCCGGGAAAGAAGCAAAAGGCGCCAGAGCCGGGAAAGAAGCGAAAGGCGCCAGAGCCGCTGCTGAAGGTATGGAAAACGAGGTCTGTTTTCTGGGACTTGCCGTACTGGAAGATCCACCGTGTGCCTCACAGCCTTGATGTCATGCATATCACGAAGAACGTGTGCGAGAGTCTGCTTGGTACCCTGCTCAACATGCCAGAGAGGACCAAAGATGGGCCGAAAGCAGGGGCAGACTTGAAATCAATGGGCATCAGGGAGGAGCTTCACGCTAATGATGATGATGATGAGGCGAAGCAGGACACGGAAAGTCGTCGCAAAGGCAAAAAGGCCAAGACGACCGGAAATGACTTCCCTCCCGCGTGCTTCACTCTAAGTCAGGAGGAGATCGATCAGTTTTTCACCTGCCTCGTAGGAGTAAAACTTCCTTACGGTTACGCGGGGAAGATAAGCAGATACCTAGACTTAGCGAAGCAGAAGTTCAGCGGGATGAAGTCTCACGACTGTCACGTGCTGATGACGCAGATACTTCCAGTTGCAATCCGTGGGATCATGGACGCGCACATCCGTGAAACACTATTTGGCCTATGCAACTTTTTCGACGTCATCTCTCGGAAGTCGGTTGGCGTGAGGCAACTCAGAAGGCTACAGGAAGAGATCGTGGTGATACTATGCGAGCTTGAGATGTACTTCCCGCCCACATTCTTCGACGTTATGGTGCATCTGCTGGTCCATATCGTGGAGGATATCAGCCAACTCGGGCCGACGTTCCTGCACAGCATGATGCCGTTCGAACGGATGAATGGTGTCATCAAAGGATACGTTCGCAACATGTCACGTCCAGAGGGAAGCATAGCCAGGGGCTTTCTGACCGAAGAGTGCATCTCCTACTGCACGACTTATCTAGGCATCGAGAACCCCGTTGGTCTGCCCGTCAACAGGCACCTCGGCAGGCTTGCTGGATGGGGTCACCATGAGGGTCGCCGCGAAATGCATGTCGACTTCGAGAGTCGACTCGCCGACTTTGAAAGAGCAAACCTAGTTGCGCTACAACACATAGACGTGGTCGATCCTTGGGTGGTAGAGCACAAAACCTTTATTGAGAAGACGTACAATGACCGAGGCCAACAGAGGACGGACGGAGATATAATCAAAGAGCACAACTCATGTTTCACGCGTTGGTTCAAGCAGAAGCTTCTGTCGTACCCTTTACATGAGGATTCTTCCGTGGAAGAACAACTCATATTCGCCTTGTCACAGGGCGCCGAGCACAACCTGATGACGTATGAGGCGTACGATATCAACGGCTACACATTCTACACCGAGGACAAGGACATGAAGAGCGATGGTTATCAGAACTCCGGGGTAATGATGGAATCCTACACCGGTAACGACAAGGACAGATACTATGGAAGGATCGAGGAGATCTGGGAGCTGAGCTACGCTGGAGAGAAGGTCCCGATGTTTCGTGTCAGATGGGCCAAGAGCGTCATAAAAGAAGACCGGTATTTCACCACCATGGTTATACCCAAAGCCAAATCCAAGACCGCAGGCGCGAACGTCACCGCGAAAAATGAGCCATGGGTACCGGCTTCCCAAGTGGACCAATGCTTCTTCATTACCGACCCGTCAAAGCCCGGTCGTGTTGTCGTGAGGAGAGGCAAAAGGAAGAACATCGGAATGGATGGAGTCGCCAATGAGCAAGACTTCGACAAGTACGGCGACCCGAAGATGGAACATGACGACGACGATGAAGTATCAGCATACACCACAAGAAGAAGCAGGACCACCCTACCTAAAGGACGTCCGTCCAAGAGAAGAACTCCATTTACGAAAATAAGGGCAAGAAGATTGTGAACAGATAGCTAGCTAAGATCGATTATATTTAAATTGTAGCCTTCATTTCTCGATTGTATTTCATGGGCACTTTTTGAACTCATGAATATTTTTAAATTTCATGGACACTCAATCTCGATCCCCCTCCATCTCGATCGCTATCCCACCTCGCCAGATCCGGTCCCCCTCGCCTCCGAGCACCCCCCGCACCCTCTACCCCGCTCCACCGGCCGCCGCCGCCGACCCCCCGCACCCTCCCCCGCTCCACCGCCGCCGACGACCCACCGCACCCTCCCCTGCTCCACTGCCGCCGACGACCCACCGCACCCTCCCCGGCCCGCTCCACCACCGCCGACGACCCCCCGCACCCTCCCTGGCCCGCTCCACCGTCACAAATGAATGCAACTAAAATTGCAAAAAAAAAACAAATTTGATTATATTTTCAAATAACAAATTTGATGATATTTTCAAATAATAAATTTGATGATATTTTTTCATATTCATAAATATTTTCAAATAAAAATTTGATGATATTTTTAAAAAAATTATTACTGTTTTTATAAAAAATTATTATTGTTTCATATTCATATTCATTTTCTAAAAAATTATTAGATGCAACAAAAAATAATAAAAAAATTACTTATGGCGCACCTCTGGCTGGTGCGCCATTGCTATATAAAAAAAGATTACTAATGGCGCACCTCTGGCTGGTGCCCCATTGCTATATAAAAAAAGATTACTAATGGCGCACTGGTCGTGGGTGCGCCATTGCTATCTAAAAAAACATTCTAATGGCGCACCGCTTCGGGGTGCGCCATTAGTAAGTTTCCCCCCTAGCTAATTCCTCCCTCTCCCTCGCCAGATCCCCTTTGCCCCTCTCCCTCGCCAGTCCACCCGCGCGCTCACCTGACCCACGACGCCGCCGCCCCGACCCCCGCCGGACTCCACCCCCGCCGCCCCCGCGCCCCCCACCACTGCAGCTCCCCCGCGTCGCTGCCCCCGCGCCGACCCGCGAGGCACGTGGCCGCCGGCCTCCCCACGACCAACCGAGGCGCCCAGGAGGACCGCCGCCATCTTCCTCTTCGACTACGAGCGCCTGCACGCCAAGGTGCCCGTCTACCCGCCGCCCCACCTCGTCTTCCACGCGCCAAATCGAGCGGCGGCCAGGTAAATCCCTCCTGACCCGCCGGCGTCCACCTCGACCTCCCTCCTCCCCTCCATTCCCGCCGCCCCACATCTCTTTATGGCTCCGTTTGACGGACTCCTCCACCTTCCCTTCTCTCTGCAGGATCGGACGAACTCCATCATTGAGCAGAACCGGGGCGAGCTCCAGCCCTACCCATCGGCGTCCAGCGCAGGTATGCTCATCCCCTTCCCGCCCCTCTGGCTGCCGGCGTCCGCCCTCCCTCTCCCCTGTCCCCCATCTCTGATTGTTTTCTTTTCCAGTCTCAATCTATATGCTACATGATCTATACCTAGGTGAATAATCTTTTGTCATGGAAGATTGTTGGTTGCAGTGCATGATCTGTTGCAACTGCGAATGAATGTCCGTGAAAAATGTGTCATGAATTGATGTTGCTGAATATTGATGATATCTGAACCGATTCACACATGTGTGTCTGAATGTAAGACTACAACCTGTATAGGACAGATTTGGTGCAAGAAAACAACACACTTCTACTAATCTCTTGCTGCATAGGAAAGGTATTTTGCAGTGCTCAAGCAAAGTGAGGATAGTTTCAGTTAACTAAGCTGTGATCACTCAAAAGTTAGTTCAAAGAAGATCTTGGTTGGCTTTCAGCAGTTGCTGCAGTTGTCAGAGAGAAGTTCAAACCTGTCAAAGAATGAATAGCCTAGTACTTCAGCTATTATCTTCCCCACTGTAGTTTTGCCGGAACCCATCATTGTATTCGATGAATCTGCTGTTGTTGTGTGGTGCTGTCTATATTCTGTCCAATAATATATTTTGTAATCTGTGCAAATATCAGAAAAGAAAAAAAATCCCTAATATACATACTAATGGCGCATCACCCCAACGTGCGCCATTAGTATGCCAAAGGATACTAATGGCACATCACCCCGCAGTGCGCCATTAGTATGGCAAAGCACATGTGTAAATATCGCCCCCTGGGAGGCACACTAATGCCGCATGTTGGTCTATACTAATGGCGCACAGCGTGATGCGCCATTAGTATACCAGATACTAATGGCGCACCAGTGGTGTGCCATTAGTATTTAATACTAGTGGCGTGGTACTAGTGGCGCACCAGTAGTGCGCCATTAGTAGGCAAAACTGGTGCACCACTAGTAGGCCTTTTCCTAGTAGTGATGATCACAAACAGGAGGAATTTAACCTGCATGCGTTGCTGTTTGTAACCATCAACGATTGGCCTGCTCTCAGTAACCTTTCAGGACAGACAAACAAGGGATACCACGCATGCACGCACTGTTTAGCTGACACCGAAAGTATATACCTGGACAAATGCGGGAAGAATGTGTACCTGGGGCATCGTTGATTTCTTCCGACCAACCATCAATGTCGAAAGAAAGGCAAGCATTTCAAAGGTGAGGCAGATCACCGGAAGAAGCCCACCATGCGTACCGGTGATCACGTACTTGCTATGGTCAATGATTTACATGTAATCTTTGGAAAGGGTCCCGGCGGATTATCTGTTCCGAATGATGCTGAGGGACGCGCACCCATGTGAAAGAAGAAATCTATATTTTGGGACCTACCCTACTGGAAAGACCTAGAGGTCCGCTCTTCAATCAACGTGATGCACGTGACGAAGAACCTTTGCGTGAACCTGCTAGGCTTCTTGGGCGTGAATGGGAAGACAAAAGATACACCGGAGGCATAGGAGGACCTGCAACGTTTGCACGAAAAAGACGGCATGCCTCCAAAGCAGTATGAAGGTCCTGCCAGCTACGCTCTGACCAAAGGAGAGAAGGAAATCTTCTTTGAATGCCTGCTCAGTATGAAGGTCCCGTCTGGCTTCTCGTCAAATATAAAGGGAATAATAAATATGCCAGAGAAAAAGTTCCAGAACCTAAAGTCTCATGACTGCCACATGATTATGACGCAACTGCTTCCGGTTGCGTTGAGGGGGCTTCTACCGGAAAACGTTCGATTAGCCACTGTGAAGCTATGTGCATTCCTCAATGCAATCTCTCGGAAGGTGATCGATCCAGAAATCATACCAAGGCTAAGGAGTGATGTGGCGCAATGTCTTGTCAGTTTCGAGCTGGTGTTCCCACCATCCTTCTTCAATATCATGACGCATGTCCTAGTTCATCTAGTCGACGAGATTGTCGTTCTGGGCCCCGTATTTCTACACAATATGCTCCCCTTTGAGAGGTTCATGTGAGTCCTAAATAAATATGTCTGTAACCGCGCTAGGCCAGAAGGAAGCATCTCGATGGGCCATCAAGCAGAGGATGTCATTGGGTTTTGTGTTGACTTCATTCCTGGCCTTAAGAAGATTAGTCTCCCTCAATCACGGTATGAGGGGAGACTGACTGGGAAAGGCACGCTAGGAGGGGACTCAATAATATGCAGGGACGGGCATTCTTGGTCTCAAGCACACTACACAGTTCTACAGAACTCTACCTTGGTGACCCCGTATGTCGATGAACACAAGAACAGTCTGCGCTCCAAACACCCGGAGCAGTGTGACGACTGGATTACATGTGAACACATCAGAACTTTCGGTAGTTGGTTGGAAACACGTCTGAAAGGTGACAATACTGTTTGTGATGAGCTGTACTCGTTGTCCAGGGGGGCATCTTTGACTGTATTGACTTACAAAGGATACGGGATAAATGGGAACACATTTTACACGATCGCCCAAGATCAAAAGAGCACCAACCAAAACAGTGGTGTCCGCTTTGACGCAGCAACCAAGAGGGGAAAGGACACATATTATGGTTACATAGTGGACATATGGGAACTTGACTATGGACATGATTTTAAGGTCCCTTTGTTTAAGTGCAAATGGGTCAATCTGTCAGGAGGCGGGGTACAGGTAGACCCATAGTACGGAATGACAACAGTGGATCTGAACAATCTTGGGTACACAGATGAACCATTCGTCCTAGCCAATGATGTGGCGCAGGTTTTCTATGTGAAGGACATGTCTACCAAACCGAGAAAACGAAAAGATAAGGAAGCGAACACAATCATACGATGAGCCAAAGCGCCACATAGTTCTTTCAGGAAAAAGAGACATCGTGGGAGTGGAGGGCAAGACAGACATGTCCGAAGATTATGAAAAGTTTCATGAAATTCCTCCCTTCAAAGTCAAAGCTGACCCAAGCAACCTGTTAAACGATGAAGATTATCCATGGTTACGGCGCAATAAGCAAAGGACAGAAGCGAAGAAAAAGTGAAGACTTTCTCTCCACGACTATTATGATGATGCCTTTGATCTAGAATATCCATGTAACAGATGAGTTTCCGTATGAAACCCTGATACTTCGAAAGAGATTGTCCGTTTTGTACATGAAGTGCATCCAGTTTTTACCGTAACCCTCTCAACTTTTTAGCACATGCTATGTGGGTGAAATGATGATACAATGCCAACTTTCAACCTTTTTAGAGTTCATTTGTAGTGCTTTTCATTTTTAGCGTCATATAGCTCAAAAACTCGGTAAATGCACGAAAAATAACAAATGAAGTCAGAAAGGGTTGAAAATTGATGATGTGGCTTTGAATGGTGCATGTTGAACACACAAAAATTATGGAGTTCAAATAAGTTCAAAAAAATGAAATCCCTTTGTAACAGATGAGTTTCCGTATGAAACCCTGATACTTCGAAAGAGATTGTCCATTTTGTACACGAAGTGCATCCAGTTTTTGCCGTAACCCTCTCAACTTTTTAGCACATGCTATGTGGGTGAAATGATGATACCATGCCAACTTTCATCCTTTTTAGAGTTCAACTATAGTGCTTTTCATTTTCAGGGTCATATAGCTCAAAAAAACCAGTAAATGCATGAAAAATAACAAATGAAGTCAGAAAGGGTTGAAAATTGATGATGTGGCTTTGAATGATGCATTTTGAACACACAAAAAGTCTGGAGTTCAAATAAGTTCAAAAAAATGAAATCCCTTTGTAACAGATGAGTTTCCGTATGAAACCCTGATACTTCGAAAGAGATTGTCCATTTTGTACACGAAGTGCATCCAGTTTTTGCCGTAACCCTCTCAACTTTTTAGCACATGCTATGTGGGTGAAATGATGATACCATGCCAACTTTCAACCTTTTTTAGAGTTCAACTGTAGTGCTTTTCATTTTCAGGGTCATATAGCTAAAAAAATCAGTAAATGCATGAAAAATAACAAATGAAGTCAGAAAGGGTTGAAAATTGATGATGTGGCTTTGAATGATGCATTTTGAACACACAAAAAGTCTGGAGTTCAAATAAGTTCAAAAAAATGAAATCCCTTTGTAACAGATGAGTTTCCGTATGAAACCCTGATACTTCAAAAGAGATTGTCCATTTTGTACACGAAGTGCATCCAGTTTTTGCCGTAACCCTCTCAACTTTTTAGCACATGCTATGTGGGTGAAATGATGATACTGTGCCAATTTTTAACCTCTTCAGAGTTTATCTGAAGTGCTTTTCAATTTCAGGGTCATTCAGCTAAAAGAATGAACTACTATAAAAAAGAATGAACTAGAAAACTTTTATGAAACTCTAATAGCAAAAATAATAAACTAATAGAATGAACTAGAAAACTTTAATGAAACTCTAATAGGAAAAAAATGAACAAGAAAACTTTAATGAAACTCTAATAGCTAAAGGAATCAACTAAAAAGCTATTATAAACCACTAGTATTATTGAAACTAAAATTATATAAAATTTATGCAACTAAAATTATCAAAGTATTTTCTGTTCAAAACATTAAAAGCAAAGAGAATTTTCATAAAATAAATAAAAAAGCAAAAAAGAAAATAAAATAAATAAGTAGAAATAGAATAAAATAAATAAGTAGAAACAAAATAAACTTTAATAAATAAGTAGAAACAAAATAAAATAAAAATTAATAAAACAAATAAGTAGAAACAAAATAAAATAAAATAAAATAAACTTTAATAATATAAACTTTAAAAATAATAAATAAGGAGAAATAAAATAAACTTTAATAAAGTAAAATAAATAAACTTTAATAAAATAAATAAGAGGAGAAGAAGAGGAGAGGAAGAAGAGGAGAAATAAATAAGAAGAGGAAAAAAGAAGAAAAAAAAGAGGAGACGAAGAAAAAAATAGAATAATACTAGAGGGTTCGAGGGTTCTATTTTTTCTTCTTCTCCTCTATTTCTTACTTCTTCTCCTCTCTTTTTTCTTCTTTTTTTCTTCGATCTTCTCCTCTATTCCTTTCTTCTTCTCCTCTTTTTTTCTTCTTCCTCTTCTTATTTTTTATCGGGTATGTCGTTGTCGATATAACCCCTCCCCGATAACTTCAACATGAGGGGGGTCGATATACCCCCTCCTCGATAACTTCGACATGAGGGGGGGTCGAGGGTCGCCGAGGGTTCGAGGGGCGACGGTCGGGAACTAGGGTAGAGGGTCGAGGGTCACCGAGGGATCGAGGGTCGCCGAGGGTTCGAGGGTCGTCGAGGGGCCGATGGTTCGAGGGTCGAGGATCGCCGAGGGGTCGAGAGGTTGCCTAGTGTCAAAGTATTGAAGAAATCCATGGCTTCATCATTAGCCGGAAGTAACCGGGGCATGATGGTACGAAGTTCTGCAAAGTGGTTCTGGAACGGAGTCCCGGATAGGATAATTCGTCTTTTTGTACGAATTTTAGCAAAGGCCTTCTATCAGGAACTCCGTTCCAAAACAACTTTGAAGAGCTTCGTACCATTATGCGCCTGTCATTTCCGGCTAATGATGAAGTCATGGTTTTCTTGAATTCTTTGACACTAGACAACGTGACATATAGAAGGGTAGATGAGATTAGGAAAAATATGGACCATTTTCTGCACATCCAGAATGGCGACATTTTGTTATATCCCTTGTCGGTCCGGACGTCGGATATTCATGAGAGAGGCGGTCTGGCCCAAACCCTAGAAGCGCTGCCGAGGCCAGCCAAATTTACCAAGTTAAGAGAGCGTTGTCGTCGAGGCCACCCGAACCCTAGAAGCGTTGCCGAGGCCACCCCAAACCCTAGAGAAGCGTCGAGGCCACTAATATGATTCCTTGTTGTGGTTAGTTAGCTAGGTCTACGTTTGCCACTAATATATCCATCTGTCATGTTTTGTATAATAATTGCCATGTTGTAATATTTGCAGAAACTATGGAGCACCGAGACTTGGAAGCAGAACAGGTGTTGGGGGACATAATCGCAGCCGGAGCTGATGTCTTGTCGTATCTCAATGACACCGATGGTCTGGAAGGAGAGGGTTAAGCAGGCTACGGTGATCGAACAATGGAGGAGGAAGGACATGATTATGATGGCTCCGGTGACTGAATGCTGGTGGAAGAAGGACACCATGATGACGGCTCCGGTGACCGAGCAGAGAACGGCCAGGTATATATATTAATTAAGCATGAGCCGACTATAGCTAATTGATGCATTAATTGTTTTGGTATGTACACATATTAACTCTCTTATTTCTTCTTTTCTAGCCCTCCGAAATGAGCAAAACTTCGGTAACGAGACGAGGCCCGAAGAAAAAGTTGCGCCAGGATGAAAGGTTCACAATCACAGCAACCGCGCGCGATGGCCAACCGATTGAACCCATCCGGACCAAGGAAGCATTTTCTGCTCCGTGCGGGGGTCTTGTTAGGGACATGATCCCGATCAGCATCCACCAATGGTATAAGCCTAAGAACGAAGACCCTCGGGTGTCTTATGTCAACGATAGGCAGAAAGCTGATCTTTGGACCGCGCTGAAGGCAAATTTCACCCTACGTCCAGAGGAGGATCCGGAGAAGCCAGCTATAGAGCCATTGGTCAAGGCTCATGCTCTTAAGAAGATGGCAGATCTATTCAGGAGGTGGAAGAATGAGTTGAAAACAACGTTTGTGGACAAACAAAATACTCCATAATTCACCGGCCGGTTTGAGAAGATAAGAGATCACTAGGACGCATTTGTGGCCCACAAGACATCGGAGAAGAGTAAGAAGATGTCAGCGACAAACAAGAAAAATGCTGCAAAGAAGGAGCTTCACCATCGCACGGGGTCAGGTGGCTACCTCAAAGCCCTGCCGTTGTGGGACAAGGCTGAGAATGACCTGCTTGATAAAGGGGTCGAACTAGAGACATTGCACTAGCCAGACCGTTCAAGGACTTGGTTATTCGGGGTTGGGGGATCGCTGGACCCTGAAATAGGGAAGTGCATTTGGACGAACGAGCAACTAAGAATACCGTCACGAAGCTTCAGGAGTATATCGCCGCAGCGCAGCAAGGGACGTTCGTTCCCGACAAAGAGAACGACGAGCTCACGCAGGCCCTCGGGAATCCTAAGCACCCTGGACGGACACGAGGCATGCCAGGCTCTGTTTCGTGGAAGATTGGGTTTCCTGACACAGGCGGTTACAAAACCCGGGAGAGGAGGAGGAAAGTGGAGCAGACCCAACTGCAGGCGCTGCACGCAAGGGTACAAGCCCTAGAGGAACAAGCAGTTCACAGCAAGTGACCTGCTGAAGCTACCCCCGAAGCTACCCCGCCATCTCAGCAGAGAAGCAGCATGGCTTCCACCGAGCTGCTTTAGGAGCCTGTCTTCACGGCTCCTGCTAGCTACCCCGTGGATGCTATCACGGAGTCTCAAGATTGCCACCTTATGACGCAATGGCAGAACTTCAAAGTCAAGGCGCCTGTCGGCTCTGTTGCACCTCCTGAACCCGGCGCAACTTTTCACTGCCGTCCGATTCCAAAAGGATATGCTGCTGTGATGGTGGATGAAATAACGGAGGGATTTGAGGAGCTCGAGCTTGACCGCCCTACCAGTGAAAGGGAGACTCGGCTGGGTTGTACTCTGAAGACTCCATGTCTATGGCGGAAGGAGCTCATCAACCTTCCGAACTGGATGCCTCCGCCTCCTCCTCCTCCTCCGGCGAGTCAGGGCACTCTGTCTCCTCCTCCGCCTCCTCCTCTGGCGAGTGATCAGGGCACTGCGCCTCCTTCTCCGGCGCGTGGCGGCACTCCGCCTCCTTTCCGCCTGAGCCGACGTGTCCGAGCTGCCCGCCTCCTCCTCCGCCTCATCAGTAAGGGCGGAAGAGAGCCGCCGCCGCTCTGGCTGCTCCGGCGCATCGTAGCACTCCGCCTCCTTCTCCGCCTCGTAAGCAACAAAGGAACATAGCCGCCGCCGCTCCGGCGTCTAGCAGTACAGCCAGAGGCGGGAGGCAATACAGATTCGGTCCATCTCTCAAACCTCTAGAGAAGTTACCATACGAGATGACCGAGGAGGAAAACGAGAAGATCTGTAAAGCCCAAGTGAAGGACTTTTTTGCAAAGAAAAATCCACCTCCGGAGGAGAAGATAGATCCGGTGAAATTGAAGCGCACTTTGGATGCCCTGAAGTGACCAGCACCGCCTCCGCCGGATGACAACCATGTCCGGGCTCTTAAAAAGGCAGCGCAAGCAGCGCGCCAGTCGGGAACTTGACTACGGACATGATTTTAAGGTCCCTTTGTTTAAGTGCAAATGGGTCAATCTGTCAGGAGGCGGGGTACAGGTAGACCCACAGTACGGAATGACAACAGTGGGTCTGAACAATCTTGGGTACACAGATGAACCATTCGTCCTAGCCAATGATGTGGCGCAGGTTTTCTATGTGAAGGACATGTCTACCAAACCAAGAAAAAGAAAAGATAAGGAAGCGAACACATCATACGATGAGCCAAAGCGCCACATAGTTCTTTCAGGAAAAAGAGACATCGTGGGAGTGGAGGGCAAGACAAACATGTCCGAAGATTATGAAAAGTTTCATGAAATTCCTCCCTTCAAAGTCAAAGCTGACCCAAGCACCCTGTTAAACGATGAAGATTATCCATGGTTACGGCGCAGTAAGCAAAGGACAGAAGCGAAGAAAAAGTGAAGACTTTCTCTCCACGACTATTATGATGATGCCTTTGATCTAGAATATCCATGTAACAGACGAGCTTCCGTATGAAACCCTGATACTTCGAAAGAGATTGTCCGTTTTGTACACGAAGTGCATCCAATTTTTGCCGTAACCCTCTCAACTTTTTAGCACATGCTATGTGGGTGAAATGATGATACCATGCCAACTTTCAACCTTTTTAGAGTTCATTTGTAGTGCTTTTCATTTTCAGGGTCATATAGCTCAAAAAATCAGTAAATGCATGCAAAATAACAAATGAAGTCAGAAATGGTTGAAAATTGATGATGTGGCTTTGAATGGTGCATTTTGAACACACAAAAAGTCTGGAGTTCAAATAAGTTCAAAAAAATGAAATCCCTTAGTAACAGATGAGTTTCCGTATGAAACCCTAATACTTCGAAAGAGATTGTCCATTTTGTACACGAAGTGCATCTAGTTTTTGCCGTAAGCCTCTCAACTTTTTAGGAGATGCTAGGTGGGTGAAATGATAATACCATGCCAACTTTCAACCTTTTTTAGAGTTCATTTGTAGTGCTTTTCATTTTCAGGGTCATATAGCTCAAAAAATCAGTAAATGCATGAAAAATATCAAATGAAGTCAGAAAGGGTTGAAAATTGATGATGTGGCTTTGAATGGTGCATTTTGAACACACAAAAAGTCTGGAGTTCAAATAAGTTCAAAAAAATGAAATCCCTTTGTAACAGATGAGTTTCCGTATGAAACCCTGATACTTCGAAAGAGATTGTCCATTTTGTACACAAAGTGCATCCAGTTTTTGCCGTAACCCTCTCAACTTTTTAGCACATGCTATGTGGGTGAAATGATGATACCATGCCAACTTTCAACCTTTTTTAGAGTTCAACTGTAGTGCTTTTCATTTTCAGGGTCATATAGCTCAAAAAATTCAGTAAATGCATGAAAAATAACAAATGAAGCCAAAAAGGGTTGAAAATTGATGATGTGGCTTTGAATGATGCATTTTGAACACACAAAAAGTCTAGAGTTCAAATAAGTTCAAAAAATGAAATCCCTTTGTAACAGATGAGTTTCCGTATGAAACCCTGATACTTCGAAAGAGATTGTCCATTTTGTACACGAAGTGCATCCAGTTTTTGCCGTAACCCTCTCAACTTTCTAGCACATGCTATGTGGGTGAAATGATGATACTGTGCCAATTTTCAACCTCTTCAGAGTTTATCTGAAGTGCTTTTCAATTTCAGGGTCATTTAGCTAAAAGAATGAACTAATATAAAAAAGAATGAACTGGAAAACTTTTATGAAACTCTAATAGCAAAAATAATAAACTAAAAGAATGAACTAGAAAACTTTAATGAAACTCTAATAGGAAAAAAATGAACTAGAAAACTTTAATGAAACTCTAATAGCTAAAGGAATCAACTAAAAAGCTTATATAAACCTCTAGTATTATTGAAACTAAAATTATATAAAATTTATGCAACTAAAATTATCAAAGTATTTTCTGTTCAAAACATTAAAAGCAAAAAGAATTTTCATAAAATAAATAAAAAAGCAAAAAATAAAATAAAATAAATAAGTAGAAACAGAATAAAATAAATAAGTAGAAACTAAATAAACTTTAGTAAATAAGTAGAAACAATAAAATTTAATAAAATAAATAAGTAGAAACAAAATAAAATAAAATAAAATAAACTTTAATAAAATAAATAAGTAGAAATAAAATAAACTTTAATAAAGTAAAATAAATAAACTTTAATAAAATAAATGAGAGGAGAAGAAGAGGAGAGGAAGAAGAGGAGAAAAAAATAAGAAGAGGAAAAAAGCAGAAAAAAAGAGGAGAAGAAGAAAAAAATAGAATAATACTAGAGGGTTCGAGGGTTCTATTTTTTCTTCTTCTCCTGTATTTCTTTCTTCTTCTCCTCTTTTTTTCTTCTTTTTTTCTTCGATCTTCTCCTCTATTCCTTTCTTCTTCTCCTCTTTTTTTCTTCTTCCTCTTCTTATTTTTTATCAGGTATGTCGTTGTCGATATACCCCCTCCCCGATAACTTCAACATGAGGGGGGTCGATATACCCCCTCCCCGATAACTTCGACATGAGGGGGGGCTCGAGGGTCGCCGAGGGTTCGAGGGGCGAGGGTCGGGAACTAGGGTAGAGGGTAGAGGGTCACCGAGGGATCGAGGGTCGCCGAGGGTTCGAGGGTCGTCGAGGGGCCGAGGGTTCGAGGGTCGAGGATCGCCGAGGGGTCGAGAGGTTGCCTAGTGTCAAAGTATTGAAGAAATCCATGGCTTCATCATTAGCCGGAAGTAACCGGGGCATGATGGTACGAAGTTCTGCAAAGTTATTCTGGAACGGAGTCCCGGATAGGATAATTCGTCTTTTTGTACGAATTTCAGCAAAGGCCTTCTATCAGGAACTCCGTTCCAAAACAAATTTGAAGAGCTTCATACCATTATGCGCCTGTCATTTCCGGCTAATGATGAAGTCATGGTTTTCTTGAATTCTTTGACACTAGACAACGTGACATATAGAAGGGTAGATGAGATCAGGAAATATATGGACCATTTTCTGCACATCCAGAATGGCTCCATTTTGTTATATCCCTTGTCGGTCCGGACGTCGGACATTCATGAGAGAGGCGGTCTGGCCCAAACCCTAGAAGCGCTGCCGAGGCCACCCAAATTTACCAAGTTAAGAGAGCGTTGTCGTCGAGGCCACCCCGAACCCTAGAAGCGTTGCCGAGGCCACCCCAAACCCTAGAGAAGCGTCGAGGCCACTAATATGATTCCTTGTTGTGATTAGCTTGCTAGGTCTACATTTGCCACTAATATATCCATCTATCATGTTTTGTATAATAATTGCCATGTTGTAATATTTGCAGAAACTATGGAGCACCGAGACTTGGAAGCAGAACAGGTGTTGGGGGACATAATCGCAGCCGGAGCTGATGTCTTGTCGTATCTCAATGACACCGATGGTCTGGAAGGAGAGGGTTAAGCAGGCTACGGTGATCGAACAATGGAGGAGGAAGGAAATGATTATTATGGCTCTGGTGACTGAATGCTGGTGGAAGAAGGACACCATGATGACGGCTCCGGTGACCGAGCAGAGAACGGCCAGGTATATATATTAATTAAGCATGTGCTGACTATAGCTAATTGATGCATTAATTGTTTTGGTATGTACACATATTAACTCTCTTATTTCTTCTTTTCTAGCCCTCCGAAATGAGCAAAACTTCGGTAACGAGACGAGGCCCGAAGAAAAGTTGCGCCAGGATGAAAGGTTCACAATCACAGCAACCGCGCGCGATGGCCAACCGATTGAACCCATCCGGACCAAGGAAGCATTTTCTTCTCCGTGCGGGGGTCTTGTTAGGGACATGATCCCGATCAGCATCCACCAATGGTATAAGCCTAAGAACGAAGACCCTCGGGTGTCTTATGTCAACGATAGGCAGAAAGCTGATCTTTGGACCGCGCTGAAGGCAAATTTCACCCTACCTCCAGAGGAGGATCCGGAGAAGCCAGCTATAGAGCCATTGGCCAAGGCTCATGCTCTTAAGAAGATGGCAGATCTATTCAGGAGGTGGAAGAATGAGTTGAAAACAACGTTTGTCGACAAAGAAAAGACTCCATAATTCACCGGCCGGTTTGAGAAGATAAGAGATCACTAGGACGCATTTGTGGCCCACAAGACATCGGAGAAGAGTAAGAAGATGTCAGCGACAAACAAGAAAAATGCTGCAAAGAAGGAGCTTCACCATCGCACGGGGTCAGGTGGCTACCTCAAAGCCCGGCCGTTGTGGGACAAGGCTGAGAATGACCTGCTTGATAAAGGGGTCGAACTAGAGACATTGCACTAGCCAGGCCGTTCAAGGACTTGGTTATTCGGGGTTGGGGGATCGCTGGACCCTGAAATAGGGAAGTGCATTTGGACGAACGAGCAACTAAGAATACCCGTCATGAAGCTTCAGGAGTATATCGCCGCAGCGCAGCAAGGGACGTTCGTTCCCGACAAAGAGAACGACGAGCTCACGCAGGCCCTCGGGAATCCTAAGCACCCTGGACGGACACGAGGCATGCCAGGCTCCGTTTCGTGGAAGACTGGGTTTCCCGACACAGGCGGTTACAAAACCCGGGAGAGGAGGAGGAAAGTGGAGCAGACCCAACTGCAGGCGCTGCACGCAAGGGTACAAGCGCTAGAGGAACAAGCAGTTCACAGCAAGTGACCTGCCGAAGCTACCCCCGAAGCTACCCCGCCATCTCAGCGGAGAAGCAGCATGGCTTCCACGGAGCTGCTTTAGGAGCCTGTCTTCACGGTTCCTGCTAGCTACCCCGTGGATGCTATCACGGAGTCTCAAGATTGCCACCCTATGACGCAATGGCAGAACTTCAAAGTCAAGGCGCCTGTCGGCTCTGTTGCACCTCCTGAACCCGGCGCAACTTTTCACTGTCGTACGATTCCAAAAGGATATGCTGCTGTGATGGTGGATGAAATAACAGAGGGATTTGAGGAGCTCGAGCTTGACCCTCCTACCAGTGAAAGGGAGACTCGGCTGGGTTGTACTCTGAAGACTCCATGTCTATGGCGGAAGGAGCTCATCAACCTTCCGAACTGGACGCCTCCGCCTCCTCCTCCTCCTCCAGCGAGTCAGGGCACTCCGTCTCCTCATCCGCCTCCTCCTCCGGCGAGTGATCAGGGCACTACGCCTCCTTCTCCGGCGCGTGGCGGCACTCCGCCTCCTTTCCGCCTGAGCCGGCGTGTCCGAGCAGCCCGCCTCCTCCTCTGCCTCGTCAGTAAGGGCGGAAGAGAGCCGCCGCCACTCCGGCTGCTCTGGCGCGTCGTAGCACTCCGCCTCCTTCTCCGCCTCGTAAGCAACAAAGGAAGACAGCCGCCGCCGCTCCGGCGTCTAGCAGTACAGCCAGAGGCGGGAGGCAATACAGATTCGGTCCATCTCTCAAACCTCTAGAGAAGTTACCATACAAGATGACCGAGGAGGAAAACGAGAAGATCTGTAAAGCCCAAGTGATGGACTTTTTTGCAAAGAAAAATCCACCTCCGGAGGAGAAGATAGATCCGGTGAAATTGAAGCGCACTTTGGATGCCCTGAAGCAACCAGCACCGCCTTCGCGGGATGACAACCATGTCCGGGCTCTTAAAAAGGCAGTGCAAGCAGCGTGCCAGTCGGGAACTACTTCAAGTGACAAAAGGTTACAAGAACGAAGAAGTGGGAAAGAAATTCCCCAGCTCGGCGAACAGGCGAACCAATCGTGCCCCCTGCTGAAGGTGTCTAGCGATATCGTCGCAAATCTGCCGGGGATGCTGCCCGGTACCAATCCTGGTGATTACCTGCCCGACTCTGCATATTTTGATACAATGGAGGTGGACGAACACAAATACCGGTACGGGAGGCCTCTCGTCAAACCTGGTCATCCTCCTCTAACAACGATGATGCGAAGATTCATAAGTGGTACATGGACACCTGCAAGTCTGGGAAGGCTATTTTGACGCTGAGAGTTAAAGAGGAGCACGACCTCGTTGGAATTGATCTGTTGTCTGTTCCATTTGAGGAGTTCTTCCAGTTTTTCAATCAAAAGGCCCTCGATAAAATAATCATCACTTGCTATTGTCTGTAAGTACTACTTCTGTAATTAAGTCTCTCTATATATAGCTCAGCTTTTTTATTGCATGTATATATAATTATCCTCACTATATTATGCAGATTGAAGATCGTCGAATGCAATGAAAGACAAATCTATGATATTGGGTTCATTAACACAAATCTCATAGATGACTGGATGGTTAAACATGATGCCAAAGAAGCCGAGGCCAACTTGCTAAAATCGTTGCTTCAAAATCAAAACAAATATAAAATACTCTTTCCTTACAACTTCAAGTGAGTGTTACTGTCTTGTGCATATTCAGTTTCCCTTATTACTCGAGGTTAATGTAATTGATGAGTTATGCATGCATGCGCAGCTTCCACTTTATTCTCCTAGATATTCAGCTTGAGCAGGGACTAGTAACCATCTTAGACTCAAGAAGAAAAGATCCCAAGGAGTATGCGGTCATGACTGAAATGCTCGAGAAGTAAGTTCAACCGATCATTATCACACCATATTGGCAACTTTGTTAATTTCCTCATATCAAGTAATAATTATTTTCTTTGTCTCGCAGGGTTTGGAAAATGTTCACCGCAGAAGCTCCGGGACTGCCGAGGAAGCTGCGATTTACACACCCGAAAGTAAGTACTACTAGCTAGTTCCGTGCATCTCCCATTGATTCTAGCTAGTTTCATCAATACCATTTATAATGCTTGATTATCAGTTTGATTAACCTCTATTTCTCGTAAAGTGATTGTGGCAAGAAGGCGGGAATAATTTTTGTGGATACTACATTTGCGAGTACATCTACAACGCGACGACCTCTAAGCGGGGCTACTCTAAATAAGATTTTCAAGTGCGTAAGCAATAATATTCACAATTTTATTTTAATACCATCATTTATGTTGAGTTTCATTCATATATATGTATTGACCCCCTTCTTCAAATTAGCTTTGGGAGCTGCGGGGTGAACTCCTACCACAAGATCGCATCAAAGCAATTCAAGAGGAATTGACGGGATTATTTCTTGACCACGTCATAGATAAAAACGGAGAATACCATGTGGAAGTTGACATCATATGCTAGGGATTGTAAGAGATCTTATATTGTATATATGTAGCTAGTAGCGTCGGATAGATGTACGAAAACTTGTTCGACCAATCTCTCGGAGAAAGAGAGGTCGATCACTTCTCTTTGTATATGTTCATGACGATCTTGTGTACTTAATGGTTTCCTTCATTTGCTTACTAGCTAGCGTGTCGAGTCCTCTCTATACATATAGTACGTAGCGTCGACCAAGCACGGAGATAAGAGAGGACACTTCTCTCTATTAACTAGCTAACACAATATATGAAACCGCTAAATTAACCCTACAAAACCCCCCAAAACCCCCACCCCCCCCCCCCCCCCTTCAAAAAAACAAAAAACCCAGCCCCTGGACTGCTGACGCGTGGATGCTTTTTGGTCCCGGTTGGTGCTACCAACCGGGACAAAAGGCCCCCCTGCCTGGGCAAGCCGCAGCGGCCACGTGGAGCCCCATCTGTCCCGGTTCGTATAAGAACCGAGACTAAGGGTATTGGGCTTTAGTACCGACCCTTTAGTCCTGGTTCCCGAACCGGGACAAATGGGCCTTATGAACCGGGACAAATGGACCTTTTTCTACTAGTGTAAGCAAATTAACGTGGTTTACACAATCGTTTTTAAGAGTACTGTCATGTTTTATGCCTTGGTATGAATGCAAAAAAAAACGGTTGCTGAGAAGCATAGGCATACATTAGATGTTTCATCCCCATGCGAATCTTTTGATCATAGGTGTGCTATTCTTGAATAAACAGTGGTGTTATGTTTTAGCTTCTTTACCAAATTATGGTAATGCCTTTTGGTTTCCAGAATTTGGTTGTTTACTGTAAAACAAATGAGTGCACTGTAGGCTACTATAGATAGTTTATAGGTTTATAATTTAGAGGGGGGTTTGATTGTCCTGAGAAGTGTGCATCAAACACTGATATACAAACATGTTCCATACTATTATGCTACCTGGTTTCACCACAGGCGACGTCTTTTGTAGAGCAGGACTCACATTAATTCTCGAATACCTGGATATTGAGTACATCCCTTTGATACCTTGAGTTACCGTTTTCACTCATGTTTGGCTCATTTAATCAGCTATCATGCACTCATTGTATGTGATTTGAATATACTGACAGAATTGTTCACCTATTTTTCTGGGATTAGGTACCCTTTTTGATGATTGGTGTCAAGATGGCTGAATACGTACTTGGATTGCTTGTACAAGACACATCTTATGTCCATTGGTATCCATAGTTTCAGATTGTTAGCTAACAAAACGAAGTCGCAAAGTATGGTACCATGTCATGTTTGAGCATAATCTTGGCACATTTTTGTTGTTATTTGCTTGCACTAACAGTAATTCCCTTAATTATATTGCAATATGAGACATGCTTGTGAAGTGTCTTTCCATTTTTGTATTTTACTGCAAATGTATTATTGATCTCCCATGTTGTGTTTTGACGAATGAGCAACCTAAATGCATTTTTAGTAACAAATCTGGATAAAGAGGTGCAGATAATATAATCTTAGTGCAGACATTTCAAAGGAGATGGGGCAATGTTCCACGAGTAAATTTATTGGACAAGAGCAATAGCCAATTTTATTGCTTCGTATCTCTATTCCCACCCCGATACACGTTATCAAATTGGAATAGATGACATCTCACAGTCAAATTTTAAGTTACTCTTCCTCGCAATTTTCTGAAGCTACTCCACAAAATGCATGACATGGTTGGGCATTGTTGTCCAATACATTATGTTCCATTTTCTCCACCATTATATGCTCTTTATTTGTGGCCGTATTCCTTTTACTTATGCGGGTGTGATTCGTAGTAGGTGTATCTTTGAAAAGAGCATTGGTCGAGACGTGCGTTGCACGTGCAAACTTACTAGTTCTAGTAAGTATAGTACTTTTCACCTCTTGTCTCTCACCGTTGTTGTCGCTGTTTGAGCTAGACGGTTGCTGCGGCATAATATACTTTTCCACCGGAACCGAACAGAGATCTTCCAGGTTGATGTGCGTTCTCTCCTCAGCCGTTTTGATGCTGACAAACTTGTGCATGTGGAGCAGTTTACTGATATGAGGTTCTCATTTTTCAGTTACTTTGGTTTTTTTGTATTGTGCGGCTGTGGTTCGATTCTTGGTTATTTTGGATGGATTAGCGGGTCAAGTACATCTATTCGTGATGGATGCGGGGCAGATCCTCTGATGTAGACTACCTTGACTTTAAGTGGCTAATGTGTAGGCTGCCTACCCAGCGGGCCCACATGTCAGCGACACCAAGTCAGGTGGCATACGTCCGACAAAGCCAACCGAGACCCGATACAAATGCCGTGGCTTCCACGGAGGTTAGGCTGGCGATGCACATAATAGTCCGATATTGGAAGAAATCACTCGTGGCGTGTGCCACGTACTCCCTTCGTCCGAAAATACTTGTCAAAAAAATGCATAAAAATAGATGTATTTAGAACTAAAATATATCTAGATACATCCAACATCCATTCCTCCATCTAGATACGTCTCCTAACCATCTGATCATAAGTTGGTTCGCATATGCAACTTGTTAGAGGTGAGATTGGCAGGATGGACGAGTGGTGTGCAAATTAGCAAATCCGCCAAACTATTCGCGGTAAGCAAATGAATGGACGTGCGGATCTCGTGCATGGTCCCGTCGTTCTCCCACAGCAGCAATAATTCATGAAGCCAACGGCAGGAACAAGGCGGCCATTGAAGTGGAGATGGACTGATCCAACAACCAGTGAGCACGCCTCCAGGCGCCAGCCATATTATATACCAAAACGTGAGGAGCTCATGGCCACACGCACAACACAACGTTGCGGCTTGTGAGTGAGAAGTAAAGCAACAAAGGAGAAGCTAGGAAGCCATGGAGATGGGGTCGCTGGCGCCGGGTGACAGGCCGCACGCCGTGATGATCCCCTATCCGGCGCAGGGCCACGTCACGCCCATGCTGAAGCTGGCAAAGCTGCTCCACGCCAAGGGCTTCCACGTCACCTTCGTCAACAACGAGTTCAACCACCGCCGCCTGCTGCGCTCCCAGTCGGCGGACACGCTACGCGGCCTGCCCGGGTTCCGGTTCGCCGCCATCGCCGACGGCCTTCCGCCGTCCGACCGTGAGGCGACGCAGGACATCCCCGCGCTGTGCTACTCCACCATGACCACCTGCCTCCCCAGGTTCAAGGAGCTCATCGTCAAGCTCAACGAGGAGGCCGAGGCCTCCGGCGGCGCGCTCCCGCCTGTGACCTGCGTGGTGGCCGATAGCGTCATGAGTTTTGGCCTTCGAGCCGCGCGGGAGCTCGGCCTCCGCTGCGCCACGCTCTGGACCGCCAGCGCCTGTGGTTACATGGGTTACTGCCACTACAAGGATCTGCTCGACCGTGGGCTCTTCCCACTCAAAGGTATATATGCATGTCTCTCTCTTTATATATACACAAGAAAATCAAATTTCTTCAAGTAACGCGTGTTCTTTGGCTGCCTGCGTGCACGTGGAAATTACAATGGAGATAACAATTTTGTCGACAAAGGGTGAATTTTATTGACTCAGAGGCCACATAATGTAATCTATTTGTTGTTGGAGCAGAAGAGGCGCAGTTGAGCAATGGATACTTGGACACGACCATCGACTGGATACCGGCGATGCCCAAGGACATCCGGCTACGTGACCTCCCGACCTTCTTGCGTGCCATGGACCCCGATGATATCATGTTCAACTTCTTCGTCCATGAGACGGCCGCCATGTCGCAGGCCTCGGCGGTGGTCATTAACACATGGGACGAGCTCGATTCACCCCTGCTCGACGCCATGTCCAAACTCCTGCCGCCTATCTACACAGTGGGGCCGCTCCATCTCACGGTCCGCAACAACGTACCGGAGGAGAGCCCCCTCGCCGGCATCGGGTCCAACCTGTGGAAGGAGGAGGACGCGCCCCTTCGGTGGCTCGACGGTCGGCCGCCGCGCTCTGTGGTCTACGTCAATTTCGGGAGCATCACGGTGATGTCCAAGGAGCATTTGTTGGAGTTCGCATGGGGGCTGGCCAACACAGGCTACACCTTCCTGTGGAACGTGCGGCCTGACCTTGTCAAGGGTGACGACGAGACCGCTCTTCCGCCGGAGTTCGCTATGGCGATAGAGGGGCGGAGCATGCTCTCGACGTGGTGCCCACAGGAGAAGGTGCTAGAGCACGAGGCCGTAGGGGTGTTTCTCACGCACTCCGGTTGGAACTCGTCGCTCGAGGGCATCTGCGGCGCTGTTCCGATGGTGTGTTGGCCCTTCTTCGCAGAGCAACAGACTAACTGCCGCTACAAGTGTACGGAGTGGGGAATCGGGATGGAGATTGGGGACAACGTGAGAAGGACCGAGGTGGAAGCCATGATACGGGAGGTCATGGAGGAGGAGAAGGGGCGGGAGATGCGAAGGCGCGTGATTGAGCTCCAGAAGAGTGCAGTGGCCTCCGCACGGCCTGGCGGAAGGTCCATGCACAATGTTGATAGGCTCATCCAGGAGGTGCTACTGGCTTGAAATAAGTATATTAAAATGGTAAATAAATGGTTTGGGGAGCCTGAAGCGCTAGCTGACTCATATGTGTTGCCACTTCTCTTTGT